>NC_133754.1:45651071-45961309 GCF_036562045.2 Rhinolophus sinicus | reverse complement strand
TGCCTCAAAATTTCTCATGTATTCCTGTTTTTTGTTTTTTTTTGCTATTTCTGATTCATCCAGCTAACTAACGACAATGAGATTTTTACACATTCCATCCCTGATTCAGTTCTGATTTTAATTTCTTCCCAGTGTGTGTGTATATATATGTATGTGTTCCTTTACTATTTTTTTCTGTGAATTCCCTTCCTGCCAAATCAATTATTTGAGAAAAATTTTTTTTTTCATTTAACATTCAATAATTATTTATTAAGGACATGCTACATATAGTGAACAAAACAGACAAAAAAAATATTTCTTTCCTGGAGCTTACAAATTCTACAAGGGTAAACAGGAAATCATCAAGATAAGGAAAATAAATAGTTTGCTATATGGTGATAAGCATTGAGGAGAAAAGGAATGCAGACAAGGGGGCAGGGATTGCTGTGAGCAGTCATTGTGATTTTAGATAGGGTGTCTGGGAAGGCTTGCTTTAAATAAAAATGTGGTAGATGTGAGAGAGCAAGCCACGTGGCTGTCAGGGGGAAGAGTGTGCAAAGCAGTGGGAACCTCCAGTACAAATACCCTGAGAAGAGCGTGTTCGGTGCTCTCTCCTGCAATGAGGAAGTGCATGTTTTGAGAGTCAAAGGGAATGTGGTCAGGAAGGCAACAAGGGGCAGATTCATACAGAGCCTTCCAGGTCAATGGAATGACTTTGGCTTTTACTCTTATATGAGATGGGAAGCCACAAGGGTATTTTGAGCAGAGGAGCAATGAGACTGATCAGAGACACCCTGCTTGCTGTGTTGAGAACGGACTGAAGGGAACCTACAGCAAAGCACAAGGGCAGTTAGGAGACTGATCTAATAACCCACATGAGAGATGGTGGTGGCTTGGACTAAGCTGGTAGCAGTGGAAGTAGGAGAAAGATTCTGGATATATTATGCAGGTTGAGTTAATGGGATTTACTGATAGATTGGCTGAGTGTTAAAATACAAAGGTCACTCCAAGATTTTGTCCTGAATGATTAGATAGAATTGCTCTTAACTTCCAGAAGAACATGTGTGGAGTGGAATATGAAGATCTCAGCTTTGTCACATGTTGAAGACTGTGATTGGATTAAAAATGCTACAGCTGGTGGCATTTCTTCACTTACCTTTTGATTTTAAAACAGAAAATTTGATTGAATAATGAAAAGTACACATGATTACATTCAGAACTTATACTCATTGACTCAACAATGGGTCAGTGAGACTTGTTGAATTTTGGTCAAAAATACAAAGTCAACAATGGCTGAGATCTCTATAAAGTAAAATGGTCAGATTTGCAAATGGTTGGCCATGTGATGTTATTCTAGAGTCTTGTTGAAAAATCATCAAAAATTTTGTGCTAATAGATAAAATAAATATAGGTTTGTTGATATGCTGAAGTCGCCAATGAGTATGTATGTTTTTATAGACAGTTAAGGAAATGCATCCCTACATTTCAAACTATATAATGTGAGGTTTATATCTCACTGAGATGGCCATCATTATGATATCAATTGTGAGTTCAAACCACTTGCATTAGTTTGCCAAAACACTTCCTGTTCCAGGATTAAATACTTTTCATATTTCTTTGCCAAGAATAACAAGATTCAGACTGGTAGTCCTTTCAAATATGTGAATTTCTGTGGATGTATTTGACTAGAGATGTTGGATTATGTGTGTGTGTTATTGTTAGGACTTTACCTATATCTTCACATTTTTCAGTAACTCTTTTGGCAAGATTTTAGAGCACTGAAATGAGATAAATGAAAGTATAACTCTTACTCTTGAGGAATAATTTATCGCTTCATGATGTTGAATCATACCATTAGTCATGAAACCCAAACCCTATATTTAAAAAGCAACAATCTTATGTTTAAAGTATTGCCTTTGAACATTTCAAAGAATCTTAAGCAAGACTTTATGTGACATTAAATTGTTAATTTTACCTTGTTATTTTAGAACTATGGTTAGAATTCATTCTTTGGGCTGAGAATGTGTGTAGAGTATGAATGCCTGTGGTTCAGCATGCCAGTAATTTAGAGCAAGGTTATAGAAAGCTTTTTTGAGAAAAAAGACTTGTTTTATGGAAAACCATTTAAAACTCTTCCTTCTTTTATTTCCCTGAATTATCAAATCTGCTTCAGATATTTGTAAGAGATCCTAAAATGTCTATATGTTAATTTTTAGATAGTATGTATTTCCAGACCGACATTCCCCTGGACACCAGCCATTTCTGAGAACAGTGCCACTGGAATAAGCTGGAATAAGTCTCTATTGGAGAACAGCTTGGAATGTTAGTCTCTGTAATAGTGGGGGTAAAGTTAAGCTAATAAGAGGGAATATAAAAATGCAGTAAATGCAGTGGTAAAAGCAAGACACAAATTGATTTCTTTCTAAAGTTATAGTCCTGGGTGGCTAAGTGGGTGAGCTCTGCCCCGTGAGGTCATCCTGGGGCAGAGTATGTGTGTGTGGCAGCTTTGTAGTCCTTAGCACGTATTTTTCAAGTTTGGCCATATCTTCTCTATTTCTAGGTGGTGAAAGGGAAGGCAAAAATGAGACCAGGGAAAGGGCTTTTGTAGATGGCTTAGAAGTTGCCCACATCGGGGAGAACTTTGTCACAGGGCCACACCCACTTGCAGAAAATGCCAGAAAATATGTTCTCCAGCTGAGCAGCCATAAGCCCAGGGAAAAGGGGAGAATTCTGGAGGGATGGCTAGCAGTATCTGCCACAGGTTTAAATAAGCAAAGGATAAAATGCCAGTCAATTATAAATACATTCTAAATATCAGTCGTTTTGTTAAAGTCAAAACAAATCTATCTTATATAAATACTTTTCTACTTTATGTTTTACTTATCAAATGATTACACTTATATCACGGAAGTCATAGAATTTTCAGTTAGTACTACTGAATGACCAGAAGTCACCCCAATACTAAACAAGAGTCACTTTTGAGCCTTGTGTCGTTCTGATTTACCTAATAGTCTCCCCATAAGTGAAAGTAACTCAAATTTTGCTGTACTTAAATTTTTTAACCTGGAGTTAAAACTGTTTTCTTCAATTCTTCTTAGACAATAATCCGAGGAACAGAGAGGGTATGGAGAGAAGGCAGATAAATGTTCTTTCCCCACCCCAAACAGAAATACTGAAAAACCATTGCTAATCCAAAGACACAGGAATTTTCACCTCCCCTCCCTTTCCTTGGGCTAGTCTGTTTAATTTTAAAAGCAGAATTTTGCTTTCACAAAGTATAGGAATTTGTTCAAATTCCTCAAAACCAAGCCAAGAAAACTTTCAGAGAGTTCAGACATGCGTGGCAGAGTGGAAAGAACATAGTTTTGGGAGGCAAGCACAGATGCGTGGTAATACGGCTCCAGACACTCCATTCTGAGTGACCTTGGACAAGTTTCTTAGCCTCATTGAGCCAGTCTCCTCATTAAGAGAATGGGAGCAATAAAAATGAACTTGAGTGGTAAGATTTAAAATTAAACCATATAAAGGGCTTAGCATATAATAGGATGGTTCGTTCCATCTGTGTAATCTGGGAAATTACCAGGGAGCTCAAAGTTTTTGTTCCCTGGTTTTGTTGCCCAGCGTAGTCCACAGTTTTCTGGGCAGAGACTGCCTAATGCAGCCCAGGCTAGCAAACCTCTGTCCAAAACCTAACCATTCTGAGTCATGGGTAGTTTCCCCATGAGACAAAGAGGAGCCAGGTACCCACAGATCTCTATAACTGGGGTAAGAAAATGGAGCTGAAACTCTGCTCTGGCTGAGAAGTTCATGGCTGTGATAGGCCAGAATAAGCTGCTCACATCTGCTGGTTGCCACTGATGTTTACAAAACAGCATGGGCTCCAAGTCTGCCCCATGCTTGGCTCTTCCAGCAGCTGGAGGGATCTCTTCAAAAGCCCACCTTTTACTTCAGAAATGTCAGTGGGGAGCCTGGGATCTCAAAGGCCAAGAAAATGCATCTGATAACAGCACTGGCACCTCCCCCCTCAATGAAGTCTGTTAGAAACAGGGGGTGAAGGCATGAATGGAGGGCCAGGGTCCAACACACAGTGCCCCCCACCTCTGCAGGAACAAGGCCTTATGCTATTGGGAAGTGCAGTCCCTGTGGGCCTTTTCTTTTCTTTCCCCTGACCTGAGATAATCCTCCAGGGCAGGAGATGAGCCTTCTATGTCCTCTCAGTGTGAGGGCCATGTGGTATCATAAGGAGACAGCAGGGACCACAGAGAGAAGCTGTCTCTCTTCAGACGTCCGAATTATGACCGCCATTAGGAGCCAAAAGCCCCAGGCTCCATGGCAGCCAGGACTGTGGGAGCAACCGGAGAAGGAAGCTTCCCCAGAAGCCAGGAGTGAGCCATCGGAGGGGAGGCTGCTGGAGAAGGAAGTATTGACCTCATGAGCACTTAGGTAGATGAAGCCAGTAGCAGGACAGCACAGTGGTGGGGAGAACATTCAAAGGATCATGTATTCAAATCTCACCTCTGCTACTTCCTAGCCATGCAACATTGGGCAGATGACTTAACTTGCCTCAGCCCCCGTTTCTTTATCTGTAATGGGGTTATCGTATTAGGGCAACTGTGAGGTGAAAATGAGCTAAAGCCTGGCTGGCACCGACTCATTGCAGGTCTCAACCACTTCACCGAATTGAGTGATATTGTATTGGGGGTTGCCAGTATCCTGCCAACTGTGGATGCCATGTAGATGCTAAAGCCACACAAGCAATGGCTCTAGAGACAAAGCCAGCATAAGGTCCAACTTAAAGAAGTCACGAAGATACAGGCCGGGACAGCATGGGGGCTGGGGCAGATCTTTGACAGCACAACCAGACCTGGGGGATTTACCGACGTGGGAAGCAAAACAATGGATTTGTCCACCTCACTGAGGACCCTTATGGGGTCACATGAAGCAACAGAATGAGGGTATATGGGTGAAACGGGAGTAGAGCCCTAAGCTAGAGTGATGCTCTCAGGAGGAAGATAGGAATGGGCAGTATTAGTGGTCAGGATACTGCTGTGTCTGTCAGTGAGGGCATGGAGCATCCTTAGGCAGGCAAAGCAGGTCTGCTGCCCAGCATCAGGAGCCCTGGCAGCTGGTCTGGGTCACCATTTGGCTTCAGACATTATTTCTTCATAGAAGTTAATGCAAATGGAGTCCCTCCAAGATGGCAGATGAGCAGCCTGGCCAGCTTTCATTCCCCTGACTTCTGTAATTGCTACTCTTCACACTGTCCAACACATGCCTGTTTTCTCTGACTATTTCCATCAACCCCTCTCCCTGACCACTTTCTGCTTTGTTACTTTCATTTGCTCACTTAACCTGCATGGGTACGTTTTGCCAGATTAGTGTGTCTTTATGTGGTAGGCCGGAGGTGAGTACCAGGAATAGGATGGTGAGCAAGCCAAGGTCTGTCCTCTTTTGGCACTTGCGGTCTACTGGGGAAGAGAAAATAAACTGTAGACTTTAAAATGTGACAGACTTTTAAAAATACTACTTTTTACAGACAATAAGAGAAATGATGGTATGTCCTATATTGCAGAGGATTGGTGCATTCCTTAAATTGAAAGCTTTGGGAAAAAGAAGGCAAGAGATATAGTTGGGTGTGATTTGCCATGCATATAAGATTAAACTTTGAAGATCAGTCTTTTGACTGTTGTCTCTTTTAAAAGAGATATTCAGGAATTCTAAATCAAAACATTGGGGTTAAAAAGCTGGGAAAAGTAAATGGGCCAAATGAAAGAGCCTTCTCACTAAGATAACTATGTACCTTGTTCCCCAAAAGACCTAGCCAGACAATCAGCTCTAATGCATCTTTTGGAGCAAAAAATTAATGTAAGACCGGGTCTTATACTATGTTATATAAGACCCGGTCTTATAGGTATTGTAGTAAAATAAGACCGGGTCTTATATTAATTTTTACTCCAAAAGATGCATTAGAGCTGATTGTCCGGCTAGGTCTTATTTTCAGGGAAACACAGTAGATGATAAAAGTCATTGTGCCCCTTTAAACTTCAGTTATTTGTGTTGGAAATTATATATATACAGATATACAAAAAAATGTATACAAGTGGACACTTTGGTCAACGTTGCTCAAGCAATAATTCTCCATAATCAGAAGTGTCTAGACGCTGATGGTAACCACTTTGAGCACTTCTTGTAATTGCAGAAGTCAAACGTGACATGTATTCATCTTTTGTTATTGGTATATATTGAATATTACAATTTTAATAGTTTTTTTCTTAAAATGTGTATACATACATTTGTATATATATATACATACGTGTGTATATATATATATATATATATATATATATATATATATATATACGTGTGTGTGTGTATATATATATATATATATATATATCCTTAAAGGCAATAGCAAATATATTCAAGTTTAAGAGAATTACAAAACGCAACTACCATAGTAAGTACTTATTTCCAATCCCTAAGTAAATGCCATTAATGAGAAGGCAAAGAGTGATGGTGGTAATCAGATAAGAGATTTGGGTAAAACATTTCATTCCATTTTCTCACCAGCCCTGTCCTCTCATTCCTAATATATAGGGTTGTTGTTGAATGAATCTATTATTCATTCATTTCTAGAGATTCAAGAAAACCCTCTGTCAATCAAATAATGCTAGGTTAATAAATAATAATAATATTTTCTTCAAAAATTATTTTAGATGTGTGCTTATATCTTTAAACTGAGGTGATTAAAGCTCAAATAACTAGTACCTTAAAAGTGATTTGTAAGATGCATGTGCATACACACACACACACACACACACACTACACAAAGACTTATAAATACCCTACATTGATTGATAAAGAAGAACAATGAGTGTGATTATATACCCTCTGAATAATGAGTTAAATAAAAGATTAAAACTTTAAATAATTACTCCAGACATATTACATTCCAGACATATTTCTCTGTGCATTGGATGTTAGGTAGTGTTTCCAGAGATGGTTTTTCTGTAGTTCTCCTGACCAAGGATAAAAAGTTAATATCACCCCACCAGACACATTGCAAAGATCTGATTGCTCTCTTAGTGTCATGCTGACCAAATGAGCTCTGGCCTCATGCGGCAGTCTTGCCAGTGTGCCGAGTGAGTGTGGAGAGACACTTCATTCCAGACATAAGCAGACCAGATCACTGCTGCCCAAAGCTCTCTGGCTTTGGTTAAGTTTGTTGTGCTATTATATAAAAATAAAATACTTGAACCATGTCCTGTGAGTGACTTTTTCTTCCCTCCTCCTCCACTGTTTTATTTTCAATATGTTATCTGTGTCAAATATCGCTTTAACGTTTATTGTGAAAATCAAGCGGTAAAAAAGGTAGATACTAAGGTGTATGGAGAAAACTTATCAGTGTGTGTGGGGGGGTATGACATACGGCACAGTAAGATTCTAACGCAGTGGCTTGGGGCCAGCCAGAAGATGCTTCACTGTCACGATGTGTCCTTACTTTGTGCCAATGATGATCTTTTCATCCTAATGTTGCACAAGCCAAACTGAGACCAAGCAGACTAGACTACATATGAGCAGAGAATGGTGCCTTTGCACACATTGATGTAAAACTCTCATGTTAATCAGACCTGCTCATTTATCTGTGCAATTTCTGGTGTATATCTTAAATTGGAAAGAAGTTGTCCTAACATATATGTAATGTTTATAGCAACTTTATTCATAATTGACAAAAACGAGAAGCAAGCAAAATACCCCTCCATAGGGTATAATTCGAGATAAGCAAAGTGTGGAACATCCATTCAATGGAATATTATTTGTCAATAAAAAGAAATAAGCTGTCAAGCCATCCAGAAACATACAGGAACAGTAAATGCATATTGCCAAATTGAAAGAAACCGGTCTGAAAAAGGCTACATACTGTATGATTTCAACTCTATGACATTTTAGAAAAGGCAAAACTTACAGAGACAGTAAAAAGATCAGTGGTTGTTGGGAGTTTGGGAGGAGAGGGATGACGGTAGAGCTAAATGGATTTTTAGGATGATGAAACTATCCTGTATAATACTGTAATGGTGGATACATGATATAAGCATTTGTCAAAACCCATCTAACTGTGTGATACAAGGGGTGAACGCTGGTATAAACTACAGACTCCGGTTAATAGTGTATCAGCATTGGCTCATCAACTGTAACAGATGCCCCACTCTAAAGTAAGAATATCATAGTAGGGAAAGGTATGCAGAGAGGGAATAACTGGGAATACTCTGTACTATGTGCTCAATTTTTCTGTAAACCTAAAACTGCTCTAAAAAATATACTCATTTCTTTTGAAAGTTAATTTGTTACTATTCTCTCACATTCTTATCTCACCTATGTGAAGTTCTGGTTTACATTGGAAATGGTGGCCAAGCAGAAATGCATAGTATCTTGCCTCCTTAGTAACACAACTTTTGATATATGCAAAATGTTTTTTCAATCAGTGTAATTTTCATAAATCTAAAATTTAATCTGTGACACATCCAAAAATAAATAGAAACCAGTTGAAAAATAGCATTTTTAAACATGTTTTTAGGCTTTAAGAATTTATAGAAGAAAGTAAGCAGGAAATACAGGAAAAATTCAGTGAATATTTTTGTACACATGAATAAATGTGAAGATATATGACAAAAAAAACACCCATGTATAGTTTAAAATTTTTAACAATTAATATTTCCTATTCAGTTGAAGCTATTAAATTGTAATATTAGTATGAATGATATTAGAATATATGTTTGTTTTATATTGTGTCAATTTTTAAATTCATATAACTAAGCCTTTTATTATAAATCATGAAATTTTACATTTATCATAACACAAGAAAGAACTTTATTTATACTTAAAGCCATATGTTATTCGTATTTCGTACAGCATTTTTATTGTAAATTACATTTGATCAATATCACTCAAGTATCTTTCCCACTTAGCACTGAATCAAATTTTATTTTAGCATGCCTCTCTGAACAAAAATGTCAAATTATTTATTTCCAACCTTGGTTGATCTTTTGATCCTGTGCTTACTTACTAATTCAGCCAGGCTTGATATTAAAAATAAAACAAGTTCTTGCTATAGTGGCTATTCTGAGGTAGACTGATCAAGTCGAGCTTAAAGTTAATTCTTACTTCCATTGCTCGTGCATGATAATGCAGAGATGTGAATTACTTGTATCCTGGAATATGAAAAAAAGAAAGTCAGTATTTCTTTTCTTCATATTCTAGGATACACATCTGAAACCTATATAACTTTACTAATAATTGTCACCCCAATAAACTTTAATTTAAAAAAAGAAAAGAAAGTCAGTGTTTTTTGATTTTTGTTTTTTGTGTTTTTTTCCAAATACTATACTTGGTTCTAATTTTTGAACTATTGTGAAATTTTAATGTCATAACTATTAACTTCCTAAAAACTGCATGACGTTCTGGTCTTTTTGCCTTGATTTCTTTTGATTGTGATTTCCAATAAATCTTTCAAACTTGGGTGACAAAGCTAAAACACTAAAAGAAGCATATTTTTTGGCATGGTATCTTTTGCTTACTTTATAAAAAAAACTAACATTTAGTGTTTTAGTGGTGCAAGTATAATCATTGCCCTAGTCTATCCATGAAAAACTGAGGCCCAGGGTGGTTCACTGGCTGACTCCATGTCAGAAAGATAAGAAGCAGTGGACAGTTTGTTAGGGAAGGTAACTGAAAGCTAATTGTGTCTAAGCATAGTTTTCATTAAGTAAATTAACAGAAAATAAATTTCCAAGAAGTTCTTTTGATCTGAAATCATGGCTCCTCAAAGGCAGAGGGTAACGGGTATCTGTCATGACCTGTCCTGTGCTGCCCTTACTCCCAGGCTACATGGAAATTGCCCAGCCAGAGGGCAGGGAGTGTTTTAGTTGGCATGCGGGCTCAGTGTCCTTGGAGTTGTTCTACTTTAATACCGAAACTTTCCTGCCAATGTCAGCATCCGGCCTTGTCAACACTCTTTTTCCATTTGTGAACACTATAGTTAAAGCTTTCAGCTCTCCTTTTCTAGAAGTGTTTTATATTTAGAACTTGAAAGTTTGGAAATTTTCTATAACTGAAGAAATACGCTTCAAATAAGAATCTTTTATTACTTATAAAAAAGAGTTTAACTTAGAAATAACTTAGAAATAAACATATATGTGCTTTTTCAGTATGGCCTTTGATCTTACTGCAAAATGAATAGTGAAGTTTAAGGTAACAGAGAAAGTGATTTCATTGGTGTGATAAGGTTGGATCAAAAAGTACTTAACTGTGAACAAAAAAAGGCTAAAATTCAGCTCAAAAACATAAGGATTATAAATACATTTTAAAGCATTCATAATAAACAATGTCCTTTGATGTTTGCTCCATGTTCTGGAATAGCAAATTAGAAAAACAAAAAACAAAACAAAACAAAACAAAAAAACGCAGAAAGAACATGCTGTGTTGTTATTTTGATGGCCACATGGCAATTGTGAGGCTGAATGTGTGTGGATCATTAGTTGAGCATGGGAATGAGTTGTGTGTAGATTATCATAATCATAAGGTTACCTCACAGTCTATCAAGGGAAATATTTGAGTTAATTATCTTAGAAATATATGTTATTAAAATTAAATATGATTTTAAGGAATAGAAAACATTGTTCATAAAAGTTTCATCTCAAATTATTTAAATCTAACTGGTTTATTGTTCAATAAACCTCTATCATTCAGGACGGTCCTTCCTTGCCAATGCTGGCCTACTGACCTTACTCATATTTCATGTGTGTGGATACATTCAGCCTTAGTGACAAAGGTTTATTAAGTTGAATCCAGATGTCTACTTTAAAAATACACATCTCTCGTTGGTATTTGTTTTTATTGTCTCATGGCAAACACATTTACTTTATAATAACCACTGTTGGATAAAATTTATCACCACAGATCCAACTATTAAGATTTGAGAGTATAGTTTGTGTGAAGACGTAAATGGTAAGGTGGTGTGGGGCAGTTTGGTGGGAGAAAAATATATAGAAAATTATGATGAATCTCACAACTGACTATTGGCTCAAATATTTTAAATATGTGGTTAAAATCTATATATGAGGTTTTATACCAGAGAGTTGGGAAATTACCGGAGGGCGAAAGAAACTGAAAGTTCCCCAAAATAAAACAAAAGGATTTCAACGTAGATTTTGTCTTCAACAGGTGACTTCAAGCTGAAAGTTATAGTGGAATTAGAGAAACCACCATGTTGTTTGAAATTTGGTTGTGGCTATTTAGATTCCATTGTTGAGACTAAGCCTCCATGTGTCACGAGCCACTTAACAGGTTTCTGTCCAACACTCTTCTTTCATGGTCCAGACAGAACCAGTCATGAACATGGACTGCAGATGAGTCCATTTTCTTCTGTTTATCTATGAATATATCGAATGCCTCATCTTGATTCAGACACAAAACCTAGAAAACTTGCAAAATGTGTGTTTGTAGTTTGTCATGGAATAATTCAGGAAGTACCACTATAGTCTTTGAAGAGGAAAATTTTGTGCCATTTATTTCGTTCAAAATATGTGATTTTTCCTTTTAAAACCTCGTTAATATATTTGTAATATCTCATTCTGTGAACTAAGATATCCCACCCCCAACTTGGGATACATGTTGGTACAAACAGTCATCTTATAAAACTGCAGGAAGTAAAAAAGAAATAAGATTTTTCTCCCAATGTATAATGGTTGAAACAAAAAAACTGATGCATATTACTGTAATGGTAAAATTGAGTTATCTGCTGTGTGGCAAAAACTTTATGCAAACAATTAATATCTTAGGTTCTAGGCTTTTAGCCTTCAAAAATATTTAAAGTTGAATAAAATGTCAAATTCAAATGTAAACTATTATAAATATAGTCCAAAAATGTGTTTTTAGGGCTCTTCTTTGGCCCAAAAGTATTTAACCTCCAACTAGTTTATATAAGCCAAAGGAGAAATTTTAATAAATCTCACAACTGTTCCATTTTCCCCATTGTTAAGTGAGGAAATTCCATTCAGTTCAAAATACTTAATTGACACAAATTATATGTAAGATTAACCCTGAGGTAGGCACTGGAGGGCAAAAGCTACAGAATCTGAAAGACCAGTAAGTTAGGAAAGTGGTTCTTTCACAGGGGCAATTTTGCCTACCAAGGACACTGGGCAATGTCTACAAACATTTTTAGTTGTGACACTTAGGGGTGATGTTGGAATCTAGTGGGTAGAGATCAGGGATGCCGCAATGCACAGGACAGGCCACCACAGCAAGCCATTCTCCAGGCCCAAATGCCAGTAGTGCCAAAATTAAGGAAATTTGGATTAGAGTGTCAACTAAGCCAGTGGTGTCCCTTTGATTTATTTTCACTGACACTTCAGGATTTAAATAACAGTGAATTCTACCTAAATTCAAACCGATAGTACAACTTACCTTTGAGCAGCTTCAACAAATTCCCCTTTAAACTATGCAAAGCTCTTTTTTTCTATTAGTTCTGTTTAACAAGAATATTGCTCTGTGGAGCAGTTCTAGAGTTGAAAAATAAAATTGAGGTGGAGAACAAGTTATATGTAGGCAAACATAACAAAACAAATGGAAAACAATGAAGCACACTTGCCCCATCTTGTGGGTCATATTTCTAATAATTGAAATGTGCAAAAATCAAGATTTTACTGTGTGTGGACCACCTTTCAGGGTTGGATATTTAATCTTTGCAACTGTAGTTGAGAGGCATCTACTTGGAGTATAGGATGGGGATTATATCCTTCCACAGTTAAATCTACTGGTTAAGAGTCGCTCTTGAGTCACCTGTAGATAAGGAACATGTAAGTTTGTTTTCCCTTCCACCTGAGGGGGATGTTTAAATTGGAATGCATAGAGGTGAAGTCAATCAACTGATCTTTGAAAGGATGAGATCAAATCAGAGTCAGAGTCAGAAAGAATTTAGAAAAGTTGAGGAAAACTGATGTGCCTGAGTGACAAGAGTGTTGTCTTTGTGTCCTCCACAAATGAGATTCTGTTCCCAGGTGGGAAATGAAGCCAGACAATCAATTCAATTTCATAAAAAATACACAAGGTTGGAAAGGTTAAAGGATCGGATAATAAAACAGGTATGAGGCAGGATGACCTAGGTAGATTGAAGGGTGACACAAAGGTGCTGTAGGGGGTACTTCCAGACTCCTATAGCTTGCTGTGCTTTGCAAAGTCAAGGGCAGATTCCAAAGGGACTGAGCCATAGCCAGCATCCAATGGGATGGATTCTTTCCTGACCTGGGATTGGGCTGCCTGGGGAGGTGGTGTGTTCTATATCACTGGAATAGTTTAAATTCAGAAACATTGCCCTGAGAATCCAACCATTGAGAGACAAGATGGAATAGATGGTCTTACAAAGAACCCTCTCAATTCTATTAGGAATTCTGAGCATGGGATGAAGGTTATTGTTCAGACTAAGGCCTGGTATACTTACTCATTCAACTATCTAAAGCCAGCATCACGAATTCTGACTTCCCAAATTCTTTCACAATAGATCAGGTATCACCATCATTAGAATAGCACTACAGATATTTTGTGTTTGGAGAGGAGTGTAATGGTGGAACCCCAGGTTAGTACCTTCTTATTAGTTATCACCACAGTTCTGTGGCCCTGTCATTTGAATAGCTCAGTGGCGTTATGTAACCTATGACTAGAAGAAGCAATAGGGAATATTCCCCGGATACAGTCAATTTTTCACTTTTATTTTTTTAATCAAAAAAGAGAAGACAGCCAAACAGTAAATATAATCCTAAAGTCAAAACAGATGGGAATGTAATTTTGTTCAGAACTATAAAAAAAGTCCTCTACTATGTCCCGATACATACAGTCTATAGAAAGTTCCAAGGTGAGTGTTTATTCTCTAAATGAAGTCTTGTGGGTCTTCTTAATCCAATAAATTCAAACCATCAATGGAAGACATCAGCAAGAATGAATGAAATTAGGAGAATTGATGAGATGAGTAAAATTGTTGTGATTTTGTTTCTTATACAAGTGGTATTCGTGCTTTGAGAGTTTGAGGTCTAAGAAAATAGCATTATTCTAGGAGCTTCCTAGAGATATTTTTGGGAGCAGGCTTCATTGTTCTCTAGTAAGAGAATACATTCTATTTCTAGGCACTATAATAGAATCATTATTCCTTTAACAAAAATGCGGTCCTTTTATATGGAAATTTTAGTTCCATAATTAAATGAACTAAAAGTACTCTATAGTGCATCTAGAAAAATATTTTGTATGTATTGATATAATATTTTCTAGAAATTTCCCATGATGGATTAAACAATGGAGGAAGACTTTCTTGTTTATAAGTAGTATGGGCTTTTAAATTTGTATATGCATACTTTAAGTAAATTTTGAAAATCAGCAAAACAGTCAATTATAAAATAACTTCTTTTCTTTCCAAATACATAATTGTGCAGTATTCACAGTGAGAAAGAAATCATTTTAAAAGACCAAATATGTGAGAAGTATTTGTCTTACTATGATCATTGTTTATCAAGAATTCTTGAAGAAGAATTATAACTTCTCAATGCCAAGTGTACAAGTGAAAAACACAGTTTTAACTTAGAGCGCTCATCTCTAGTGCAGGAGGGAGGCAAGGTAACAGAAGTCCGTGTGATAAGTGACATGACACATGTGCTCTCTCGGCACTGCAGGAGGACTGAGAACAGGCACGTAGTGTGGCTTATGGGCAAAGGAGGTGAGCAGGGCTGAACACCTGCAGAGTAGTCAGCTAAGAGGATGAGAGAGAAGCACAGGGGGGCATCCACGGAGAGCAGGATGTGCAAACTAATTTTGAGCAGCTGCAGTTTCTTACTCAGGGTTGTCCACTCCCACAGAAAATAAGACTGTCATAAATTTGATTGTTGTCAACTTAAATATTAGTCAACAATTGGAAAGTCATTTTCAGAATTTATTTTCTTTTCATATACTTGTCAAAGTCAGGAATGGAAAAATGATAAGGACTATACTCTAATTCAATTGCCTTTGCTCCTGCAGCTCTTAGTAGCGTAACATCTTCAAAATCTTTGACCCACGGTAGTTCATATATGTGACAATCATTTTCTTCAACAGTCATCATTTTTCCTGGGGAGTTTATTTTGGTTACATTTTCATAAATATCTCATCTCTTTGAAACAACAAACCCTTCTCTTTGAGCCCCACTGTGCATTCCTACTTCGTCGCCTTTTTCTGCATCAAATGGAGTAGAAGCTTCAAGATTAGATCGTACTATTTTTTAATGATTTACAAACAGCATCTTCCCTGTTGTCTCCTGTTGTAATAAAGAAGGATCTTGGCAAGCAGAGGAAGGATAGTTTTCAATGTTCCTCTCAAATTTAATCTTATATTGACAAGTTCCTTAGTTTACCTGTAAATGCTCAACTGGTAAAGCTATTAAACTTTAAAGGTAATTCATAATGGATTTCTGTAGCCACATTTCTGCTTTAGTCCAAATAACTAGAAGAAAATAAGGGACATAAATTAATTGGTTTATGTTGAAATTGTCCTTCATATTCAGTCCACAAAAGGAAAATTGTCCTTTTTTTTGTACATACGCATCATAATAAAGAGTCACTTCTCTTTTCTGTTGGCATTTTATGTTTGTAAATGTTGTTCTGTGAATCTTTCTCTTAAAAGTCATCTTCTTGCATGAGTTCCTCAATGTACTATAAACTTAGTCACCATAGTCCCTCAGGAAAAAAAAAAGGACTTTATTCAAATTAAAGCTAATAAGAGAAAATATGTTCTTTTTAAAGTCCCGGTCTCAAGCAGGAGGAAATATAAGTAACATAGGAAAGGAAAAGAGTTTAAGACATGGACGTGTTGATGCGAGTTCAATTTCTGGTTCTGTCACTTTCTACCTCAGGCAAATTCATTAACTAGTGACCTTTTCTACAAATTGTGATTGACGGTATCTGCCCTTTTACCCACCTACTCATCTACCTGATTAATTAGACAGGGGTTTCTTTAGCATTTAAGTGTATAAAAGAACCTTGAAACGAAACATGTTCTACAAATACTAGTTGTTATGGCAAAGACTTAATGTACAAAATGTGATTCTTAAAGTGAGAGCAGTACATATATGAAGTTAGATTTTACATAATGACCAAATGGAATATGTTTTCCTTCTTTCTCTCAGCTTTTCTTTTAAGCCTCTTTATCTCCCATTTGTCCCACTTACTTCTAGACTTTTTCTGCCATTCTGCATGCTTTGGTATTCACGGATGCTCTGATTAGTCTATCTGCATTCACAACCCCAGAGACATTCCGTCCTCAGCCAACTTTAGTAACCCCCTTCTTAGTCTGGGCATTTGATCATATGCAGATTCTAGTTTTAAATTTCTGTGCGGTTAGAACATATATACTCGTAGGTGGATGTTGGTTTTATATCCTATAATAATTTAACTCATTTATAGCAGTGGAATTTTTTGAGGTGCAAATTTTACCAGTTTTATAAATAACAATATATATTTGTCTTATAAACAACTTTAATTCAGTATTTTTATTTCTGTTCTCTCACAAAATAATATTAAGCAATATTTTAATTGTTACAATAATAATAATACCTAAAATTATGAAGTACTCACCATATGCCACTTTACAGAAAGGAAATCATTTAATCCTCACAACACTGTGAGGTATGCGTTATTATTTCCCCATTTTACAGATGGGAAAACTAAATCACAGAAAGGATGTCAGGAGGCAGGATATTATCACAGTTAAATATGTATGTCCTTTTTCAGAATGGCTGGGTTAATTCTAATTCACCTATTATTATCTGTACATCCTTAAACAAATTGCTTACTTTTTATGTGCTTTAGTTTTCCGATCTGTAAAATGGGGAAATAATAACACATGTCAATCTGTAAAATGGGGAAATAATGCTGTGAGAATTAAACACTGTCTTTCCTCTGAATGGCATTTTAGGTTCTCTTAACTGTATGTTCAACAATCTGCCCATATATTGTTCATTTTCTTTCTTTCCACTATCAGTAGTATTTTCAATGAGACAATTCTCTCAGAATATACAAAGTACTATTTGATAATGTAGTTAGCACCTTACATTTTGGTGTTCAGTAAACCCTATGACACCCAAAGACAGGCTTCAATTTTAATTTTTGGAGCCGAAGTAAGATACTTTAATCTCCCAATGAGAAAGTGATTTCAAATGAAACCCAGTTTCCAGATTTATTTCATTCTGGTTAAAACTATAGCAAGTGCTTTTCAGCACACTATAAGTAGTAAACCCCAATGGGCAAGCTTATGTGATACACCTTCTTTTTTATTATGTCTTTACTTGGTTTGAATGTTAATTTCCTTTTCCACATTGTTAAATGCATTTAACAGCTCAAGTTATAACATAAAATTGTTTTATTGCTACAGCTATTAAAATTGTCCTGGCTTGAAGTCAGAAACAACTGTATCAAAATCCTAAGAAGAACAATAAAATGCTGCATGCTAGTTCAGTCCATTTAGAAGAGCTTTCGTCATTGAAAAAATGACCATGGATCAATACTGATTGTTTTTCTGAAAAATGACTTCTCATTTCAAAAGTCCCCCCTAACTCAGTCTGCTCTCCTCTCTCGTGACAGGCACCAGCATATTCACAGTCTATGAGGCTGCCTCACAGGAAGGCTGGGTGTTTCTCATGTATAGAGCAATTGACAGCTTTCCTCGCTGGCGTTCCTACTTCTATTTCATCACTCTCATATTCTTCCTTGCCTGGCTTGTAAAGGTACTGTAAAAATTTGTCCTAATATTAATAAAAGCTATATTTTCTGACAGTTTCTACAGAACTTTTGTTTGTTTTCACATGCCCACTGCTTCCTCATTCCCAGTCTTTGGTAAATGTGGTTTTGTAATTTTCTTTCAGAATGTGTTTATCGCTGTCATCATTGAAACATTTGCAGAAATCAGGGTACAATTTCAACAAATGTGGGGATCGAGAAGCAGTACTACTTCCACAGCCACTACACAGGTACAGTATCAGGCAACAGTGTTACAACCCACTCAAACATGGACATACCATCCTCACCATTTGTGGGACTTGATGAAATTTGAGGGAGCCCTGTTATAATGGCCTTCTACAATCAGACTCACTAAGAGGGTTATTAAAAACTAGAAGTGCAAAGGTCCAAATCCAGAAGAACCAAATTAGGCTTTCTGGGTGATGGGATAAGGGCACCTATATTTTTATCAGTTCCATGGGTGGATTTGATACAAAACTGGGCTTGTCACCACATTTATTATGTACCTTTGATTTGATTGTGTCATAACAAGTCCTGAAAGGGCTTTCAGATAAAATATGGAAACTACAGATAAAATTTTCCCATTTTTGTAAATATTTATTCATGTAATGGAAAACCAATACAATGGTACTTATGTATAGGATTAGAATTGTTGGAATGGAAAATGTATTTCATTCAGGATGAACCAATCACAGTCTAGTAAATTATGAAGAACACCCCTCAAATGCATGTCTGTGACTTTTGAGGAATCACTACTATATATTAGGAAGAGTTCAATGCTCCCAAGAAATTGGAAGTGCCCTAGAATTTGACTAAAAACGGCAGGGCAGTTATTCAGAAGAGAGCAATTCAGATTCAATGACTCTATTTTTATTTTTGGTTTTGTTTTGTGTTTTTTTGTTTGGTGTTTAGAAAGCAGAAGGGCAGGTTTATATATCTTGTTCTAGTATGAATCTTTATAAAAAGAGAAAATTAAAATTCATGAATTGAGAACAAAATTATTTTAATGCTTTGTAACTATTATTTTAACATTAAATTTTCTAAAACGTTAATGTAAGTTTGTAAATACTTATACAGGTTTATTGGTACAAAGATGTTTGCGAAAGATCCAAGATACAAATATTCAAATTAGATTTCTAATAATTATATGCTAAAATGATATTAAATATGCTAATAATTGGGAAAGCCTTATGCAACATTTTTATGATATTGTGAAAGGTTGAATTTTCTGCTCAATTCATTATAGATGAAATAATATTAATATTATTCAGTTTTGACAAACAACTATTCAAACTTCCATGAAAGATTTTAAAAATATGATCTAGGTTATTTCAAAGATTGCATGTAGGAATACCTTCAAAGAAGCAACCACATCTAGTTTTTATTTCTTCTCTCATCTCTGTTAGTGAACTATGAGAAATATTAAGTTCAAGTCCATTCTGTCTTTTAAATAATGTGAGAACCTCTCGGAGGTGTGTTTTCTGTTCTCTCTCTCTCTCTCTCTCTCGCTCTCTCTTTATATATATATATATATATATATATATATATAAAGACTAAATAGAATATAGAACTATGAACTCTGCACAGAATTTACATGAGTGTTCCCGAGAGATGACCTAAAATGATCATAGTATTCTTTAAAACCATATTATACTTATTAAGTAACTCTTATTTATAAAACCACAGCTGGAAAAATAGTGTTTCGAAGGGCCACCAAATCAGCCTGCAGTTAGAATATTAATAGAAAGTGAAATGTGAAGAGACTGTTAGCAGAGTTATACAAAGCTGTTTTCATTAGAAATTGTCGTTAATCTGGAGGAATAAGTTGATAATTTAGAGGTAATGTGTCTAGGTATTCAGCAGAGGTAATCACACAGAGAATCGTGAAAAACCTTCATTAAGAAAAATGCTGTGGCTGAGGACCCAGTTGCCAGGCAACTGAAGCTCCTGCAGCAACCTCTTGGTAAAACACCACTTAGGCTGCCTGGCAACCGGCCCAGGCCCCTCCCACCCCCTCACAGACGCTCAGCAAGTGGCCCAGATGTTTTTGTGTGTGTGGAAGGGACAGACATCATTTGCTATGATTCTGTTACACCTGTAAAATCTGACAGAACTCTGTATGCAAGAACCTCTTGTTAAATGGTTTAAAACACTAAACCACACGTTTCTAATTCTAACATAACAGATAGGCGTTAAGGAAATAAAATAAGGATGGTTATTGTATTGTAAAGCACACAGCTGTTCAAAAATGATGTCAGTTCCTGCCTATCTCTACCATGTAGAAAAATTTGCAGTTTCTCCATATAAATTATCCTCGTAGAAATGTTGAGAAAGTCCCTGACTTGGTGAACCTGTTGATGTCTGCAAGTCAATGGACTTTCCAGGAGGGCTGTGTGTGTAGAAAGAACACCATACACATTAAGAGAATAAGGAAGGAGTTTTCTGATATCTTAGGCAGTTCCATAGTAATTGACTCTGATATGAACTCTTCAGAGACAAAGAGAATCCACGATGAGAACTGTTGTTTTGTTTTTTAAACAGGAGGAGGCAACCTGCCTCTGAGTCACAGCATAGAAACCAATTACAGAAAAAGTAATGCCATCGGTCTTATGGAGACCATGATACAAAATGTAACAGGAAAAGAAAAGGAAAATGATGTGAAAATTTTCAGATTAGTTATCATTAATTTGCCTGAATTCTGATGGGGATGGTGACTTCCATACCTGCATAATTATTAGACATGGATCATTGTTGCCACATGCTCAGCTATACGTTGGGTTAAAGTGCAAGATATTCATACACCTGTGATATAATGGCCCCCTGTGTCACTCAACAATAGGACTATCCATGCCACAACTTTCTAGGGGTGTTGCCCAGAACTGGAAGTTGAGATGGGCAGATATGCTGTTAGAAAATGTCCTGCACATAGTATTCCTCTAGTCCAGACCCTCACTCTTGTTTGTTAGATGCTTCACCTCAGGTATCCACTGCCAGTCCTGTGGTCTTCTGATCTAGACTGACACATGGTAAAGGTGAGCTTATCTCACTTTGGAGTAGAACTGAAAAGGACTGCTAAACTTCGGGGCCACACAAAGCTACTTTTTTATGTATACTGATGAGAGACACACAAGGAAGGCTCTGGCAATCAATACATACCTTTTACATGTGACTCATGATTCACTAGGGACGCATGGGATTGGTAAATAAATATTCTGATTGTCTAAAGAGAGTAATAAGTTCTGAGCCTGTAATTACCTCTGTTTCAGCATTCTTGCTGACCCATGTTTTCTGAATTAATATTCCCTAATTAAAATAGAAGTCTGACAAGGGTAGAGTTGATGTAGGATAAAAGGACACTTATGAGTTCTTCCTTTGTAGTTCCGTAACCATTCTAAACAGCTTCTGTGTGAATATGTAATACTGAGTTAAAAGCAGAAATGCATAGATGAAAAGACATATGATGAAAATTAGAAAGAAGTTCTCCTCCAAAAAAGACTATGTATAACATAAAGACAATGTTTTAGTAAAAAATGTGTTTACTGTATTCCAAGAGCATTGATTTCCACATGAATATACATCATTAAAATAAGTGAGAAAGCAATTTAATGAAAGCAATTTCTGGGAAGAATTATTCTAGCATGGTACAATGGTAAGCTCCTTCTAATAAGAAACCATAGTAATAGAATAATACATTCATCATAGGAGGCCATAAGTGAGACTTAAATGTTAAGCTGAGTCATCGACTATATCATTTAATAATGAAATCAAGTCAAGTGTCCACTCTCATTATTTTGTGTAATAATGACTATTACCTATCTTAAAAATGATTTCGAAAGAATCCAAAGAGAATAATAATTTCAAAATCAATTTTAGATTTTCTGTGTGTGTGTGTGTGTGTGTGTGTGTGTGTGTGTGTGTGTGAGAGAGCTGCAAGAGACAAAAAGCCCAAAACAAGTGGCTTATGTAAAATAGAGTTCCTTTCTCTCTTATGTAAAGTTGGAGGAGATCATTTGGAGTTGATATGGTGATCTGTGTTGCCACATATCCTGACTCCTTGCACCTTCTGGTTCCACCTTGAGTAGGCTCCATTCCTAAAGTTGCCTCTTGGATTAAGTTGGTTGCTGTAGCTCTGACTCTCCCATCCATATGCCAAAAGGCAGGAAGGAAAAAAAGGAAACAGAGAAAGTTTCTGCTTACATCTCATAGGCCAATATGTAAATACATAGTCAAGATTAGCTTCAAAAAAAAAGAAAAGAATTAGTCCTTTTTTTTGTTTTATTTTTGTTGTGGTTTGGTCTGTTGTTGTTGTTGTTGTTCTGTTTTTCGTGTTTTGGTGGCTTTTTTTGTAGCCTAGTCCTGTGAAATTTTTCTTACTTTGGAAGACAAGGAGAAGGGATATGGAGAGAGAACTTGAAGCCCCTGCTTCTGCCGCATGACCCTAATGATTTGAGTCCTTGAACATTCCTGGCTTCAGATATCCCATCGTCTATGTCACATAGCTACTGTTACATTAACCAATCTAGATGTATCATAATTCAGGGACTAAAGAGAAATTGAACATGTTTTCATTTCCTTCACTTTATCTCAGACAAAGAAATGACCTTGAGAGATCACTTTTATTAACAATTAAATTGATTCATTTGATTTTGGTCTACTGGAAAAAAAATAATTTAGCAGAGAAAATTGGTCTGCTACTGATCAAAGTAAATATATGCCCCAGGGATCCTTTGTGCCAGGATAAGAGAATAGGATGCCTGTACAAAGGGTTTTTAGCTAGTGACGGACAGGATTGCTTTTGTCTTTTTCTCCTTAAATGGAGATTCCTGGAATTTTGACAGGAATGTTAAAAGGCACTTTAACAGGTTTGCATTTCAACCAATGTATGTATTCTCAGAATGAGCCTATTTAGGAGGGATGTGCTTGATTCTACCACTGAGAATACCTGTTATAATTCATTCTAAAGGAAATCAGAATCCTGCAAATGGACACCTGAGGAAAACAATCTGTAATTGGCTTCTTTGATCAAAGAATCTTTGTGTAAATGTGCACCTCCATTTTGTCATTTTCAAAATACCTACATGGTTTGTGAATTTCAGCTCTTGTCTCTCAGCCCCTCCCTTACTTTTTAGAGGGCAAGTTTTCTTTCTGCAGCTGATCCACGACCTCTACTACTGAGAGTGTGAAATTATGATGATAAATCCTAGGTAACAGGCTCTTTGTATCATCTCATATCCCCATCAATAATTACCCTTTTGAACAGAGTCAGACTAGCATGGGGACATAAATAAGTATGGCAAAGGTGTTTGCTTCTGCGTATGAAACAGCAGCCTCGGGCAGGAATAACAGCAAGTGCTCTTCGAAAAATAAAAATCCTTAATTTCATCTTATCCCAATACCACCCCACCCCAATACATACACACTCACACACAGCTAAGGAATTGGAAAGAAAATGGGAAAATATTTATAAGTGAGAAATGTCTTCCAGCTGAGTGTAATATTGACACAAACCTGATTTTTGAGGTAGTAGAATATGTGGTAAGATCATAACCTAGATATCGAATTCAGTGAATGTTAGATTTTAGTATCTTGTACCATAGTATCCTATGCTGAATTTCATCATTTATGTATTTTAAACCAAAAGAAACTACTTTAACCCCTTTATAAGTATGTACATAAAATTTCTGCTGAGCAGATTAATTTGGCCTAGTTAAAATAATTTCACAAAGTCTATTAAATGATGTGTCAGTCTCCTGTCATTAAAATAACACCAGCTTCTATCCCTATGCCATGTGCACAGTTATTATACTATTTATACTGAGAATATTTTTCTATTGTCTCAGTGAGGAATGTCCACTAAATAAAAATAAAAATTCAGCACATTTAGTAAAAACACACCAGTCACCATGCTTTGGAATTCTAATTTTCATTTTCTTCCAGATCTAATATGTAATAATCAATAATCAGTGTAATGGGGATAAAATGGCTACTTTAAAGTCTTGCGGAGAAGAATATTTGGGCAATTACATACAAAACATGTAAGACAGAAAGGACCTGATACATATAGCAAGTGCTCAATAAATGCAAGCTATCGCCATTATTCTTGTTACTATTATTTGCTTAAGTTTTCAGTGTTAGAATGAAAATAATTGGAATGACTCATGTTTTAAATATAAATCCTTAAGAAGACAAATCTTTGATGACATAAAAAATATACAAAGCTTGGAGACATAAAGTTACAGTTCTCAATGTTCCTTATTACGTGTCTCTGACTCATTTCCCTCTTTGTCTTGAAGATGTTTCACGAAGATGCTGCTGGTGGATGGCAGTTGGTAGCTGTGGATGTCAACAAGCCCCAGGGACGCGCCCCAGCCTGCCTCCAGGTGCAGTACAATGCCATTTTTAAAACTCATCCAACAAAGCTCTTTGACTTTTATTTTATATGAGGAAATCCACAGATCTCTAAGCTATAGATCTGCCCTCATTTCTGGTCCTGGAATCAGGGACAGTGTTTTACTCCATCCTGTATTCCCAGGACCTACCAATTTTTAGATGCACAGTAGGGATTTGGTAGCTGGTGAATAAATGCACAGAGGTAATATAACATCTCAGGAGTATTGATTCAGTGAAGAATTTTGTTGTCATATAAACCTTATGAAAATATTCTTCTACAAAAGCCTGAATTATTTGGAGGCAGGCGGTCACGATCACAATTCATTGAACACTTCACCAAATACCTGGGAAGAAATATCTTTAATAGGTAGTGTGTTGTCCTGCACCTGCAAGCTCTCTGAGCAACGGGATATAATAAAGGTGCTTCCATAACAAAGTGCGCCTGTGTAGACATGAGGCGATGTGGTTGCAAGTAGGTGCCTCCCAGAGGCCTGAGACGTGATCAGGGGTGGGTCATCAGATCTCTGGCCTGTGAACTTTCTGAATTTATCATCTGCTCTGAGCTCTTCATAAAGCCCAATGAATTCCTTTGGTGGACCATACTGGCATCTTCTCTTGCTTTGTTCCCCCTCCCTGTACCCAACTATCAGTAATTATTGTTCAAAACCATGTCACATTCCCAAAAGTGGCACCCCTACCACTCCATGGCACTTTCACTATTTCCATTAACCTCCTCTTTAAGGATGAAAAGTCAAGCAGCCCCACTGTGGGAACAGAAAACTGATTCTTCCTCCTGGAGAATTTTATTTTTGTCACTCCCTTTTGTTTTCAGTTACAAATCCTCTTCTCACAAGGGTTGCTTTTTATAGTTCTTCATATTACTCCCATAATTTGGGGAAGGGTTTTTCATCTGCTTCAGGATGAGGACATACCTTCTTTCTTTCTTTCAGATCTTTCTCCAGGTTGGGACTCATACATTTCAAGGATTGGTACCTATGAAGCAAAATATTGCACTTTGAGCCATTACTGTGGGCTGTATTTATATGACCATTTAATCATACAATTTTTTGTTTCTATCAGTTAAAAGGATAGAGGGGGAAAAAGAGGAAGAGATTTCAGTGAATATTGATAATATTTAATATTATTTTCTGGCTCTCTGTTGTATACTTGATAGTAACAATGCTGATAGTAATTCAACTACTGCTACTGTTCTACTAGTAGTAATAACAATAACAATTGTAGTCGTAGTGTAGCTTCTTGGTTGTAAAGCATTTTCACTTCTGTTATTTGATAATCCACCAACTGATATTCACTGACACTAGGTCATCCTGAAACAGACTAGTACAGCTCCTACTCATGTAGCTTACAAGGTACGAGTAGGGGGAGAAAAGCCAGCATTGAATTAGCAGTTACAGGAGTAATGGGGGTTTTAAAGATGTAATGGAAGATTACATTTTTAAAGGAGTCTACTTTCCCTGTCTGAGAGTTCAAGGAAGGTATTTAAATCAAGACCAAGAGAATGAGGGAGGGAGCAACTAAGGATGAGGCACAGTGAGCCCTGCGAGGCAGAAAGACTGGCATGCTTCAGCTGCTTTTATAGGTGAGGAAGTGGAGACGCAGGGGGCCTGGCTGAGTCTCCTGAAGTTACAATTCCATCTCAACCAAATGGAGAGGCCAGGACTTGTACCTGTGTCTTCTGGTTCCTAGTCCCGTGCTTTTCCCAGCTGAAAAACTAAGCCAAGGAAACGTAAGTGTGTAATACAAATGAACCATCAGGCCTGCTGTGAGTACAAATTGGAGTCCTACTAGCATTGCTTAAAAATCTATTAAGGGCGTGCTAATAGATGCCTCAAGGTTCCAATAGAGAATTAGGACACAAGCTAGCCTCCCTAGCTCACAGATTTGAAATGGCAAGGAGGCTGTAATGGAGGGGCCAGCACTGATCAGGGATATAGGAAAATAAAGGTCAGTGGAGGGGTGTGTAGAGGTTAGGCTAGAAGTATGTAGATGGGACATTCAGGAGGCCTGCGTATTAGACATGTGTTGTGAATATGGCAGCTTGATAAGTTTTATGAATAATGATGCATATAGTTTGAAACTAAGGGAGAAAGGAGTCAGACATTTAAGTATGAAGGAAGTTCCATTCAGCTCAGCATCACATGTTTGGTCCTAAGTCATGTGTTCCAGAAGGATCCAGTTTGAAAGAGTATGTATGAAAAGTGGTATGGCCAAGATATCATCTATTTGTATTGGGCATTAGCTGTGGAGAGAGAGAGTATATTTCCATGTCTGAGTAAAATATTAATCATTAATTAATTAAAAGAGAAAGAAAGAAAAGAATTAAGTAAAGAAACAATACTAAAATAAAATGGTCATGAAATACTTATTGGCCTTTACTAATGATTAATGCCATCTAAAACTAGGTAACAGGAAAATTTTCATCTGAACCATCCACTTACTCGGTGTCTAGGATTATACTGATATCTCACCCTCAAGGACAAACGGTAGCATATACTCACTTTTTATATTTCCAATGAACAAATGTTCTTATAAATCATATGTTAAACTATAGAAATAAAATAAAAAGTGTTTGCTTTAATTCCTTCCAATTAAACTTCCCTCATTCCTTTTCCGAAATAACCTAGAGTTTAAGAGCCAGTTCTTCTAAGACCCTTTACTCCTTCATTTATCTCTTATAAAACAGCATGTCTGCCTCTAGGAGTCACTGTCATTTTCACGGTGTTTCCTCTTTCTAGAACACTCTTCTCTCCCATTCATCCTTTTTTTTTTTAAATTAAAGTTGATTGGGTGACAATTGTTAGTAAAATTACATAGATTTCAGGTGTACACAATGGAATACTATTCTGCCATAAAAAGAGATGAAACAGTACCATTCATCCTTTATAATTCAGCTCAAATGTTGTCCTCAAAGAATAGATCAGGTAGCCTGGTTATATATTTTCATATCATCTGTATTTTTCTTTTGAGTTTATCATAATTTTATTAAAATGGTATAATTCATTATTTAATGTCTGCTTCTCCAACCAGAGGTGACTCCATGACAGGAGGGAACATAACAGTCACGGTCCCTGCAAAAATTATCCCTGACATATGGAAGATGCTTAATTGGTACTCACTAAACTACAGAACAATCAAGTGAAATAATGACTCGGAAACTTCTTTACTTGTAAAAAGACTTATTTGGTGTCTCACTTAGAAGCAGCTGTATTTGTCCTCTTGATCTTGTCTCTGGGAACTAGAAATCAAGTGGGTTATAGTAATAACATTATTTCTATAAAAACATTTATTTCTAAGTCTGAAACAAGTGGGACATTGGAGTTTGTTCTTACAAAGTACTTCTCAAAGGTTGTATGGCTTTGGGTAACCAAAAGGTTTTATACTTTTGCTAGCACATCTCTTCTAAAACATGGTAGCATAGGCTTGACAGGACATAACTGTGACTACTGTTATGTCTTACCACTTTCAGAATTATTTTTATCTTCAGTATGTGAAATAAATAGGTCTATGTTTGGAAATGTAGTCTTAGTTGAATATATAACATTGTTGAAAAGAACCACACCAATTCCTATCTTAACAAAAAAGTAAAATTTATTGGAATGAAGCATTTGAACAGCTGTAAATAAATTCAGTTAGTAATTTTGCTATTGTTGAACTAAGTTAGAAATATGAGACATCAACAATATCTGAGAGATGGCAAATTGGTGTCCCGGAGTCCCAGTTAGAGTACTAGAAATTGAGGATTTTTGCCCTGACAGTGGAACTTTGTTTTAAAATTTGACTCCCAAGTTAAAAACAGAATATTGTATATATTCTTTTGTTTTTGTAAAATACAAAGATCTGGTAACAAGGCTCTCACTCCCACGGGGCTATAATTGGCCAGAGCGGGGTGGTGCCTGCCCCGTGGGCCTTGTGCAGAGTCTCCACTTCCCCTCTGTCTCCCAATATTCCATATTGTCTCCGTAGCACTGGAAATGAGTGTGATTTATCTGTGGATCCATACAATTACTTTTCTCAAAATAGAAAAATATTTCTCTTAACTCATGACTCTAGAGTGGAAAAATAAACAAATTTGTAAATACATAAATATATAAATACATCCATGACTGACTGACTGAATGAATGAATGAATTTGCAGAAGGGAGAAATGAACCTATTTCTTTGTAGAAATAATGGGCTATCCCTATGTGTTTAGTACATGACTCTGGGACTGATTTTCTCATTTATACTCGTATTACCTGCTGGGTCCCAGGAGGCATTTGTTTGGATGACCCATGAAAGAAATTATAGTAATGTGACTTTAGATCATGATGGTATACATTTGCATAAATTTCAATTATTCCAAAGTTGTCTTTCCATAAATTTCAGTTTTTCAAATTTTTAAAATCATACCTCAGCATAAATGGAGACTGGTTTGAATTCCCTTATAAATGAAGGACACTTAAAAATCATCTTTGTCCTTATTTCAGGTGAAATTGTTTTGGATTCACTAACTTTTTTCATTGGTACTGTTTCGTACTTTTACTTTTTTTTCTACTTTTGTATTCTAGTCTAGTTTATGGATATGAACATTTATATGTCTTCCCCACCAACTATGAGTAATGGAAGTAATTTAATAAAATGAGATTGACTGATGTGGCTTAATCTTCCCTACTACTGTTAAACTAAATACACGTTGTGACTGATGCTTCTGTCATTCTGGGTGTTTGATGTGTAATAACTGTTTTCCTCTCTGTGTGTCTATGTATCTATTTATCTATGTACCTAAAAGATATACCATGGGTGCCCAAAAAATGTATACACATGACTTGTATTCATCTTTTGTTATAGGTATATATTATTACAATTTTAATACAGTTTTTTCCTTTTTTAAAATGTGTATACAGTTTTTTGGCTCTGTGTGTGTGTGTGTGTGTGTGTGTGTGTGAGTGTGTGTATATATATATGTATATATATATACACACACACACACACACATATATAAGTGTGTGTGTGTGTATATATATGTATATATATATACATATATATATACACACACACACACTTATTTTTCTAATTGCAGAAATAAGTCTATTAAGATTTTATGTATTCCAGTGGTTAGGATCTGAGCAATAGGGACACTTTTTTATTGTTTCCCTACTTTCCTACATATATACACATATTTTATCTTATTTCAAATGTTGCAATCATTGTGTTTCTGCTCCCTCTTTATATATATATCTTGATTATGGACCTTAAATGAATTAGGGAACTTAGAGATCTTACTCTTCTACAGAATAATAAGTTCTATAGAGCTTGTAGAGGAAAGAATGTGTACCTTGGTCTGCATTTTGAAACTACAAATTTCATTCTGTGTTCTGAAACACAAATTTTAAGTATAATCCTAGCTATAATTATAACCACAGTGGGAATCATATGCAACTATGCAGGTCAAGCATTTAATTTGATGCCTTTAGGGTGGTCTTTTCTGTTTTTAAAATAAATGAAAATGTATATGCTGTAAACTTTAATTGCAAAGCCACAAGTTCAGAGCAGGAGGACAAGCAGAATGGATTTTCGACCTCGTAGGTTATATGTGGTGAGCTCTCTGATGCCATTTGTTGAAATTTTAGTTAATCAATTTAAAGTGAATGAAGCAAATTTTACTAGCTCATTTTTCATGTTTCTCCAGTTATTAATGAAAATTATACAATGTCCAATAAGGAACTTAGCTATGGTAAACTTATGCAATTCCTAAGAAATTCATTTCTATGTTAAGGATACTTAAGCAAATCTCTTATAGCCCCTGAAATACCCCTCCCACCCTCGGTCCTCCACTTCCCTGTGTCCTGCTCCTCGTCTGGGGTCCCATTCCTTCCTGCAAGTGGCCCTTACTACAGGACAAAGATGGCTGGAAATGACAAGGAAAAGCCTGAAAATATGGATAAGGCAAGCCCCAGACCTGGTTTCCTTTCCTTTTGTGTTACAAGCGCCTCAGACTCATGTGTCCTAACAGTACTCTACCTCTCACACCTGCTTCCTGAGCTATAGAGACCCTTGCTTTGTTCTATGAAGTGATACCCAGTATGGTATCTTTTCTGAGGGAGAGTAAATCACCTTATTGTAGGCTGTTCTAGAATAGGCTGTGGAGACACTTATTTCAGCTATGTTCCTTATTAGTATGACCTTGGGCATATTTTTTGCAAAATGGGGATAATACCTCCATCCGCTACTGTGAGAATTGAGTATTTATGTCCTAGTCAAGAAATATTTGATTGCAAGGAACAGACATTATGCTCACAGGGAGCATTTGTTGCCAGTATAATCAGGCCTGCCAGGTGACTATGCTTTCTTTGACTTTCTCTCTCTGTTTGGGGCACATGATTTCTTGTATTTGTGACCGTCGTTGCATTTGCTCCTATATTTCTCCTTGAAGATTAGCTTTATTCTGTTTCTTGCATGTTGCCCAAATATGGCAGATTGTGACTGAGTTTGGTGGCCTCCCATTCACGAGGCTCACCTGAAAACATCCAAAGATGAGTGTGAAGCTGGGAGAAAGTATTTTCGTGGTAGGTCCCAAAAGGAACAATTGGCCAGTGGCAGCAGGTCACGCAAGTTGAATGGAAGTAGCAGATCCACTTAAACTGAGTATTGGGGTTTCCTACAGTAGGAACTCAAAGTAATTTTCCCTTCTTAATCTTCTCTGAAAACCTTGCCCCAGTTTCTGTCTGCGGGAGCCACTAGTCAACACCCTCATTAGCTTCGTGGAGAAGGGATGTAGCTCTTTGATCATACGAGTAGTGAGACGTGACCTCAGGAGTAGTTTTCCCTATTAAACTTCTAAGTTTTATGGGACTTGAGAAATCTATTCAGGACTATATAGGTTATTATGGTCTGACGTGAATCTCAAATTACCCTGTATAAAATAGTTTCTTTGGAGAAACACCATATAGTTTCTATGTCCTTACAAATGAATAATTTGTGAATTGGAGCCACTTCACAATATAATCTTCAGTCATTCCCTTGCATTAAAAATATTATGAAATATTATAGAAACGCAGTTAAGAAAACCTATGTATCCACTATTACAAAGAATAATAGCTAACGCTTATTGATCACTCACTAGGTGTCAGGCTCACAACAGCGGCACGACTATAGGTGCCCTTATGACCTCTGTTTAACAAATGAGATTGGGGCACAGACAGCTAAAGTTGTTTGATGAAGGTCACATAGCTAGTTACTGACTGGGAATTTCATCACAAGCAGTCTACCTCATATTTTTAACCACTTCATTTCCATCACTGTATATTCTACTATAAAAATATACCACAATTTGTTTTCTCATTCATTCATTCGTTCATTCTCCTCTTGATAGACACTGAGTTTGTTTTTTATTGTTTTGCTATTGCAAACATTCTGGGACCCTTCTTGCCCATGCCTTTTTGTGCACATGTATGAGAATTATTTGAGTATAGTTATGGGAGCAAATTGCTGGATGAAAGGATATGAACAACCTTAGTCTGTACAAGATGCTGTGTAATGGCTACCCATAGTATGGTGCCACCTTTTACTCCTCCCGGTGACTTGTTAAGAGTTATTGTTTCAAATCCTTGTCCACACTTGATATTGTCAGACTTTACACCCGATGGTGTAAAATGATATATCAAAATTAAATTGGATCTTCCTGATGACAGTCTGTGAATGTTGAGGATATATATACATACATACACACACACACACACACACACACACACACACATATAATCGTAAGCCACTTGCATTTTCTGGAGATTGATTATTATTATTCATGTCTGTTGCCCAATTATTTGTTGATCTTTCCAAATGATTTTCAGAAATTCTGTGCAATTCTAAAGGGTGTGTCACTTCGGTCTAACTGAGACATTAAATATTAGATAAATTCAAAATAATAATGCTTGACATATGGGTGCACATTTTACATCTCTACCATTTTCAGACAACAATGAAATTCTTTTATGTAGTGTTACCAAAACCATTTAGAAAGTTTCTTCACTGTGCACTTGAGTCTCAGAAAAGTGAAAAGTTGTAATTGACTCTTTTAGCATCAACCAATTATTTAGCTGTTTAAACTCTATTTTAGCATAAGCAGCAGCTGCGTGAAGAGGTCACCCTAATGTGTGATAAATAGAATTCTGTTAAATTGGAACCTCATTCCTCAGCTGCTGCTGTGACAAGCCATTTTCTTCCTCCCTCTCAAGTAGGGGTTTTCATCTCTTGACAATTTGACAGATGTGGCTGCACAATTTTGAGCCATCTTCCAACACACACCCAGTGATCTATTATCATGAAGAAAGTCACTGACAAGAAAATGAAAGTATGCATGAGACCTGGCGTTCTCAAGCTCAATTTTTCTTTGTAACATCCCACCGTGTGCCTCCTTCTGTAAAGAACAGAGATAATAGGCTCTTACCATAAGTAGGTCAAATTGTGGCAAAATTATTACTATGGTGTTTAGTGCTTTTTGAGAAAATTTCCATTGAAGGTGAAGATTGAGGGGAGGTGGATTGTGTAATATGTATATTTCAAGTGATGAAGTGACATCTTAGGCACTTCTTAAACATCGGTCTTCTTAATGAACCTTCCCACAAACTGGCAGATAATTTCAAGAATTGATTGAGCCAATGAGAATTTAGTTTTCATCCACAAGCCAACCTCCTCTATACTTAGAGACCAATGTAAGAAGACGGTGTGGTCCAGGTAAGATATTGTGGCCTAGGAGAACCTGGGATGATTTGCTAAATCTCCCAGAGCCTCAGTTTTCTGACCTGAAAAATGGGGATAATAACATCCCTCAGGGGTTTGTAAGAATTAGAAATGATGCACATAAAATACGTAGCACAGCGTGAGGGGTACAGTGGGTCCCTCCGTCCACAGAAATGATTATCCTTACTGTTAGCATACTCTTCTAACTCTGTTCATACTCTCAGAGTATTGGGTTCTCTTCCAGGAAGTCAGCTTTCATGCACACCCCGTAGTCCAATGATTTCACAGACTTTAGTTCTAACCCTGCTTCCTGACTCTTAGAAGTATGTTTCTAAATGTCTAGCAGCCATGTTCCCAGGCGTTCTCATGGACACTTCACCCCTCTTACATAAAAAACCAAATGCACCTCTCCCCTACCCCTTCTCACATAGAAACCAGCCCTTTCCTATATCTCCAGAAACCTGTACGCTAACCTCTAATGCACCCCTCTTTGTCCTCCCCAAATGTTATCTGTCTTCAATCCTGTCATCAATTCAGTCTTTTGAATCATTCCCTTCACCCCATCCTAATGTCCCTACCCTACCCTGAAAATCAGGTCAAACAAAGCTTCCTTAACACAGTGATCTCTGACTCCTTGATTGTATTTGTTCATTTTCTTCTCTACTTCCATTGCTTCCATTGTAGCTTCTTCACATGATAAGTGCTTAGCAACTCATTGGGAGATTGTATGTGAATGTACACATACATATGCTTTCCTGCACAGAGCTACACAGTCTCACACAGAGCAGATATAAATTCTTATTCTCCCCTTATGCAGAGGCCAAGGACCCCTCCCCCAAATACTTGAGCATGCACACACTTACCTTCAGTTTCTAACAGCAAAACATAAAACAACTGTTGGAGGAAAAGCTTTTGGGGAAAAAAAGAAATAAAAAAAGTATTCTATGATAACCTAAAATGAGAATGAAGAACAAGAAGAACAAAATAGCTAAAGGCAAAACAGCACGAACAAAAGGTGTAAGGAGGTACTTAAAAGGTTCATTGAAAAAGATCTTTTGTGGTCTTAAAACCAATTAAAGCCAAATCAACTAAAGAGAAGAGTCAATTGTGTCAATCCTTAGTTCAAAATATTTCATATATACCTATTTAAATATACACATGCATTATATATTCAATAATTCCAGATAATAATTATATTCAGAGTAGATACCAGAAGACATAATAAAAATAAGATAAAATTATTAGTGCTCTTTTTATTTATCTATCTTACTGTTGATGAAATGGTTTTGCGTCTTTGATTTTTGAGCCTCGTTGGAAGAAAGAAATATTCAGAACATCTTACAATTATTTACATTTCAGATTATCTCAAACTGAATTCCTATATCATTGTTTATCATCATCTTCCAGTTTTAGTAAGTCCTATGGCTCTTCAGTATTTATATTCAAATTAATCAGAAGACATTTACTAATTTATGCCAGATATTCATAATATAGTCTTTGGAGACAAATTTTCATCAAATATTTGTTTCATTGTCACCTTTGGAAGAAATAAAGTATATAATGTTCTTCTTGCAAGTCTTGATTGCTGGGATTAAATATGCAACCTTCTTTAAAAACTTGAGACAGGGTTTAAAGTTGCCATGTTCTTTCTCTGTATTCAATACAATTATTGCCATTGGAGGATTTGGAGGAATAACATGTATCCGCCTGTGCCCTAAGCATGATGACAGGTTTGGACATAGTAAAAAACGTCAGTCTTTTTGTATGTGGTATGTTTCTTATATATTTCTTCAACCCTTTAAATTTATTTTTCTATCTTTCCTAAATACTTTAAATATCTCAGAACAAGTCTCCCTCTTCAAGATACTAAATATGTAGCTCAAAAGTTTTTATTTATCAAGAGTAACAACCTAAGGTCTTCATTGTATTAGATATACAGTTTACTAAAAAGGACAGCTAATTCAAATCATGTTTTTAAATTCCTTCTTGAATTTAAAATGAAAGTTTTATATTCACCTGCCCACCATTTAATACTAAAAATAAACATATAAAAGTAAATTTCAGGTGACTATATAGACATTTTTGTTAACTACGGGACTGTCAAAGTGTCTTCAAAGATCTTAAAACCATCACGGTTTAAGTGTCCCCTGAGTAGCAGCCTTGTTGTAGACCTTCCTAACCTTTCACTAAAGTACTCATGAAGACAAAGAAAAAAGAAAACCTTACAACAACACTGTTAACTAAGAGTAAGAAAACACCTTTTGTCAAAATCTGGAGAGACTATCCAGTAACTATAAGGTCAGTGAAACTCTATGGTCAGTGAGAAAAATATAGAACGTTAGTGCCTGCACTGTGGCATTTCACTTACACTTCCCTGTAGATCAGAATCAGAGCATCCTGAGGAATGGACGGCCCAGGTTATCACACTGACAAAGGCTTATTGCTGGAATACGATCAGTAGCTTCCTCAGCTAACCATCACTCGGTTCTGTTGTACCCAAGGCTGATTGAGGCAGCTTCTCAGAATATGCAAAGAAAAGATTATATTACTTGAAACAACAAGATTATATTACTTGAATTTAGGTGTCCTAAATTACTTTACTCACTTTGCATGAATACATCTAAAAAATAGGGTCAAGAGTGCGAGAGTCTTGGGGCCATCGTCCAGTTTGGAGCATCTCTCTCATCAGAGACCTTGCCAAGCCACCTTAGGGGGAAGCTGCCCTTATGGAGCTTGGCCCGTGGCCCAGCCAGCTGTGTCTAGAGTACCAATGATGCTTTCATTTAATACAGGAGATAGAGAAATGTATGGAAGTTATTTTCTTGAGCCTGCTTTCCATAAAAGGAAGCAGAAAATGCTTTGTGACCAATTTAGTACATGGGGGAAATCAAGACATGTCAAAGACAATTGTTGAAACTACTGTTTGCAACATTGTAGGAACTCAGGACTGACGTCTATGAACACAAGAAACACGAAGCTAAAAATAATGCTAGTGTTTTTAGTTTTCTTCCTATGCTATTCTTCTTCCAGATACCAGGGAGCATGATAGAAAACTACTGTGGAAGAACTAATACTTTGATTTTCATTATTATCCATATCCAGCAAAGTAAGCAAGGTCATCACTTTATTATTGAGAAGCAAAGATTTTAGCATTTTCATCCCTGATTTTTTTTTTTTCAAATGTCAATGATGAACTCCTGTAGGGACATTGACTTCTTAATCCTTAAATTATAGTCTAGCTAATCCGAAGGTTTTGTACTTGTCTTCATTTACTTCTCTCCCACTAATCCATAAATGTATGGCCACGAAGTGTGAAAAAACAGGAGAGATAGTAAATAGTTTTCTGTAAGATATTTCAAATTGTGAGATTCATTACAGCATTGTACATGTTGTTCTTAATTGAAGCTTTCATAAATAAAAGACATTGTGGCTTAAATCAATTCAAGACAGACAATTATATTAGACAGGTAATAGAAAAAGCTCCATGTTGATTATTCCTTCAACTGATACACCCAGACTATTGCTCCAAGGAGGTGCTAGAGAGCCGGAGCATCTTAGTAGGGAGCAGTGGTGTGCTTGCAAATGTTTAAATGTTCAGCAATTATCTTGAAGTGCAGGAGTCCTCATTAGTAGCATTTGCTAATTTTCATGGCCAATTTTAGGTTAACAATATAGTATTACTGAACATGAAATAGGGGAAAGTTGTACACAATTGCAGCTCCAGCGCACCACAGGTGGGTCCAACTGTATGCTCCACCACCTTCAATCAGAGATGTCATATGTATACATGCATACACACACATATACACACACGCGTATTATAAAATTTTCCTTGAGAAAACTGTTATCTTTTGATGACCCTATCTGAAGCACATATTTTCCAAGGCCACTTTAGAGGGAAAGAGAGAGAGAGAAAGTTTGGGAAAGGAATGCCCTTTCTTAATCACCCCTTCCAAAATGACACATCATTTCCATTTCTATTCCATTGATGAGAACCACTGATATTACCCCATTTTGATGCTAATAGGCTGAATAATGTAACTTAGCTCTGTGCCCAGGATGAGAAAGCGGGCTTGGTGGGTATATTAGTATATATTAGTTAGCTTCTGCTCAACAACAAACCACTCTAAAACTTATAAAACAGACTAATTTTTGTTCATAAATTTGTAAGTCAGCTGAATAACCCTGCTAGTCTGAGCCAATCTCAGCTGATCAGGACTAGGCTCACTTTTGCATCCACAAGCAGCCAGCATTATCATCTAGCTAGCTCATCAGCTAGCGTCTATCCTGGGGCATGGCCGAGGGTTGGGGTCAAGGGGATGATGGGCTCCGTGGCCACCGTACAACTGGCCAGACTTGAGTGTTAACGTGGTAGCTCAGGGTTCCACAAGCTGCAAGAGTAAACTGCAACTCACAAATTTTTTTTTTAAGTCTTTACTTACATCACCTTTGTATTGTCTCACCAAAACAAGTCACATGGCTAAGAGTCAGAGAGAGAGGGTACTGCATACAGGGAGGTGGGTTCCATTTCACACAATTTCAGGCTCTGCCACACATGCTAAAAGTAGTTTGAAAAATCACTAGCGTAGTATAATAATCCTTCCAAGCAGTGATTCTTTTCCACTAGTCATGTATTTCTTCTCATTAAAATCTAGTTTGTGTTGTAGAGTCAGGAGTTAGTGGTTGAAAGATATTAGTAACAGTAATAAGTATCTGTGTGGGAATTTATGATTTAACATCTAGCCTTACTTTTACAGAGTAGAGTGAAAGAGATACTCCTGTTGGCCAAAATATGAAAATGTGTTACTAAACTCCTCTTCCTTCTTCCTACAATTTGACTTCCACATGTTTGGGATTCTCTAACCCAGTTCACTCTCCGGAAAAGAGAGCTTTATAGTGGGCAGGGTTTTCATGGGTATCATAGACTCCCAGTGCCTTTATAGGAAGACCTGTGGATTGTCTTCTACCTTCTGGCTCTCCGAGGACATGCCAGGGGCAGGCAGATGGGAAGACAGAATTTCTAAAGACATTTGCTAGTTCTGTTCTCTTTTCAGTATTGATATAAATATATTTCCTTTTCAACACCAATTCTTTATGTTGGGCAGAATTATTTTGTATATTGATTGAAGTAATGAATATCCAGATATCTAATAAGGAAGTGAAAGATGCACCACTCGCAAATGGGAGCTGTGTTTCGGATTTTAGGCACTTGGTCTTTTACATTTTGTTCTTGTTCTTAGGCTCGTGGCTATTGTGCAAGATGGTTTCTAAGAATCTCATCTTGTATTTGCATTGTTCTCCAAATACATTTATGTTGAAAGCTAGTTAAAACACAACTTTTCATACAGCTGATACAATGTCCAGTACATGACATTTGTTTACCAAGGTAGGATATTTTATTCACCGAAGTAGCAATTTAAAGAAAGATTTGATTTCAGAGCTGTACTAGTCATTATCCTGTTTTACGATTTTCATGTGTTGGATGTTTACCTGCAGACACTTCATCATCTCTAAGGCACTATTTTATAGGCAAAATTACTAAACAAATTAATAGAAAGAGCTCCTATGAAGTCCTTAAGGATTTATACCACTAACAATGGCATCGCTTAAGACCTTTTTGAAAGTCTATAAATTTTCACGGTCCCTTTCAAGATTAGTTATCTCTTCCACTTGATATCTCGTGTTACCTTCTTACCTACCCCATAAGAAACTAATTGCATCTCTACTTTGCACTTGAAAGTACTCAAAGTGTTTTCAAATATAGTAATAGCAAGAGTTATGGGACACAAGATGCCTGCTATGGGCTATACTGTATACTAAATAGTTTCATTTATATTTATGTTACAATCTAGAGACAGAAATGCTATCACATCTATGTCCCGTATAAGAAAACTGAGTCACAGAGAGGTTAAATTGTGCACAGTGTCTAGATCTGAACTCAGCTCAGCCTGTCTCTTCAACATTGATATTCTTTTACACCATGGTGATCTTATACCCTCTGTATGGAACAAGTTATCTTCAGCTTTCAAATATAGGGTTCCCAAATGTATACCCTCTATTTAATCACTTGGTGAAGGAGCTGCTTCTTATTCTTCTTTAATATGTGGAGCAGCGTCAGATACATTTTGAGGGCCAATAGAAGGCGAGGGAGTAGAACCTGCTTTGGACTCAAAATATCTGAGGCTACCTTCTAACTCTATGAGCTTGGAAATCTACTTATCCTTGCCTGCTTCTCCTTACATGAAAGGGAATAACAGAAATACTTATCTCATAGGGTTGTTAAAGATTAATTGAAAGTTTTACATTAACATGCAATATGCTTAGAATGAAGCATGGCACAAACCAAGCACTCAAATATTAACTCTAATTTTGATAATACATCTCACTGGTGTCAATTTGAATTGAGTGAGGATCCCTATCCATGTCTGATGTAGACTTCACAGTTTCTTGAGAACATTCCTTTCACAGTCGGACTCAGAACTAATATAAAGAAAAGTGACCTCTTGCTCTTCTCTTTGAGGTTGGACTCAGTATCACTGCTCCAGACCTTTTGTCTCATTATATGTTCTGAAACAATGTAAGATGAAAACCTTGGTCAGTATAATGAGTTTACATGTACTGATAAATTTTACAGAGACCCTCCTGGCAAGTCACCTTGAGTGGAAGGAGCCCTTTGGGCAGGTAGAATTTTGTAGCATCAGGCACTTATGTATAATCATACTTCATAGAAATGATTTGAGCTGGTATATGTCAAAATCATGAATAATGCTTGTGTAAATTCCCTATTGCTGCTATAACAAATTATCACAAACTTAGTGCCTTAAAACAACAGAAATGTATTACTGTTCAGCAGGTCCAAAATGGATTTCACTGGATCAGCAAGGCTGCATTACTTCTGGAGATTCTAGAGAAGAGACTTTCCTTGCCTTTCCAGATTCTAGAGGCCGTCTGCATTCTTAGGCTTTATGAAAGAGCCTGGGATGGTACCTTTTTAATATCCCACACACACACCCACAATGGTTGAAAAACAAACACATAATTTTGTTTTTATGAAGCCAACCTGGTTTAGTTGATTTTTTATCTTGGAGTTAGAGATGGGGGAAGGTAGGCATCCATTTCCATGATGGTGTATCCTAATATATTACCACAATATTCCAGCCAGTATTTGTTCTATTCTATTCAGTCGTTATAGACTTTTAAAATCATGAAATTGTGAGTTTGTAAAAAATGTTATAGGTCACCCCGTGTAACCTGCTACTCAAGGAGTACCCTCTACAACACAGCCTCTCAAACTTTAATATGCATATTAACCTTGTGAAAGAAGCAGATTCTGATTTAGTAGGTCTGGGATGGGGCCTGAGATCCTGCATTTTTAATAACTCTCAGGGAACTGCTGGTCTAGAAACCACACTTTTAGTAACTAGGTTCCTGAGCATTCCTGACAGATATTGCTGCCTTAGGGATGATTCTATTGTAGTCTCTTCTTCGCATCTTGGTAATTCTGTCACATATAGAAATCAGTCATTCTTGGATCACAACCAAACACATATATAAAACTTCTCTGATTTTTTTAAAAAATATAAACCAAAATAACATTGTAATTGAAGGGAAAATTGAATAGGAATACAGGATCTGAGGAGTCTTACATTAAATATGTGTGTGTGTGTGTGTGTGTGCACGCGCGTGTGTGTGTTTATATCGCTATATGAATTCTACATATTAAATAATACAATTGAGAAAATCTCAAGTTATATAATACTATTTTGTGGCACTGACTCCACTTTACCATATTTCCTTTACATTAATTTTCATAAGAAAATTAAAAATTGAAGGCTATAGAGGAGCTCCCCTCTAGTTGCCAGGTAGGATGCTGCCCGATTCATGAATCGCTCAGTGAAGCCAATTAGATTTTCAAGTTTACTTGGTTGAATTGTTTTTTTAGTTATTATTCCTATTGTTCTTCTAAATCCCCTCGTGGCTCATCCATATTTAATGCCTTCATCTTTCCCCTGCATTTATTTTCACGTTGGTCCACATATTCCTGTCATTATCTTCTCATCTTGCTTCACTTCGTTTTTCTTTATACTGCACATATTACTACCTGAATATTATTTATACTTTATTTTGGCTTCTCATAACTAGAAGGCAGGGCTTTTGATTACTGTTGATTTCCCAATACTCAGAACAATGTGTGGTACACTATAGGCTCTCAGTAACAGTTTAAATGGAAACAAAAGATTTAAGGGTATAAATTTTTACTGTCCTGTAGATACAAGCATGAGTCTGAATGTAATGTTGCCAGCCCTTCTGCATTAAGGAAACCAATAGCCAGTTTCAAACATTGATTGAATTGAATTCAATTGAAGTGATCCATGTCACTATGTCTAACTTTAAAGGTAGAGTTACTGGTTTTAATATTTAACTTTCGTTACCGCATATACTGATCACTTTAATTCTTATTTAATATTTGAAAGTTATTACTTTGGAAAAAGCTAAGCAATGGTGATTATAGTGTATTAAAATCCATTGTAAGTGATTATTTTAATAACTCTACCAACAGGGACACATAGACATTCAGACAAAAAACGACCTAATTATAATGACAGCACCAAAATGAAGCTGTGACAGTTACAGAACCAATTTTAAAGTTTTTTGACAGCCATGCTTAAAAGCTTTGTTTGGACCTTTCAGTAATAACAGTTTACTTAAGGCATAAACCCACAGCTAAGGAAAATAGAAAGAGAAAGTTGTGGCTTTTGTGTCATGCAGATAAAGTGGAAATCAGTTGAAATGTTTTTAATAGAACATTATAATGAAGAGTATAGAAAAGGAATAATAGTTATGAAATTTAACTCTCACGATGCAAGAAAGATTAAATAACAATGAAAATTCTAATGAGAATAGACACTTGCCAACTGATTTGCTTATTTATGTTATGAAGGTCAGTAGTTCCTGCAAGTAAATCAATGTGAATTTAAATATGTTGATTGGCAGTTTGGGAATTTGATTTTGTATTACCTCTAAAAGAAAGTCAAAGGCAAATGGATGTAAGAATGCACCAATAGCCATGGTGACGCAAAACCTTATTAAATAATCTGCTTTTCCAATGGCTCTGTCATCCATCTCTCAGATTATTAGACTGTATCTCACTTGGTTGTAGATTCCATGAAATATACAACATAATTAATTCTTTGACCTTGGGAAATTAATTTCTCATTTCTGAACAGAAAAATACCTGATTCACAAAATGGCACTTATTTTTACTGCATGTCTTGATAGAACACTCATAATATGTAAGTGCTGTTCTAAGCACTTTACAAATATTTACTTATTTAAAATTGATAACCTTTGGAAGATCCACTATTATCTTCACTTTATGAATGAGAAAACTGAGGTACAGAAAGACTTAAGTAACTTTCCAAAGGACACAACGCTCATAAGTAGTGGGGTTTCAGCTCCACACAACTTTTCTCAGAGCCCATGTTGTTAATGAATGAGCACTGCAGGGCGATGGCAGCCACATGAAATCATATGTGGATCCATAGAGACAGCACTCAGAGGCCCGTATTTTTGTCTTTCCCACTCTCAGGTTCTGCTTTAGTTAGCTTCTTTTAGTTGCAAAGATGGAAGAAGTCTCAGTTCAGATCAGATGCTAAGGATACATGGCCCAAGACCTGAGAAGAATTGCGGGCTCAGTAAGGGGTTGCATGGTGGCACTAGTCACAGGGCAGTGGGCACCCAGGGATGTGACTCAGTGGTTTGTTGTTATTTGCTCAGCTTCTTTCCATAGGTCAGCTTCTCACCTCCTTTTATTGCCCAGGGTGCCTGTTTATTCAACCTGTTCTCTCTCCTTTTATATATTCTCTACCCCACAACAGACAGTGGGACCTGGAATGGACTTTAAACAGACTTGGTTGGGTACAGAACCCACCTCTGCTGTGTACTTGCTGTGTGACCTCAGACAAATGACTTGATCTCTCTGAACTCACTGGAAAAGTGACTAATGTATCTCACCATGTAGGACTATGGTGGATATAAAAGAGATAAAATAAACAACATACTTATAGTATGACCTGGAATATAGTAAGCATCCAATACATAGCAGCTATTATAATAATAGTCATTATTTTTGAATGCCTGATTATCTCACTCAATGTAAGCAATAGTTTTGGACCAGCCTTGGGTCCAAATTATGATTACACCTTCAAAACTTATGTGACAGTGAGAAAGTTATTTAACATCCCTGCATCTCAGTTTCTTTCTTCATAAAATTAACTTTCTAGGACTGTTATGACATGAAATGAGTTAATTTATGTAAAGTGCCTACAACAGCTTCAGGCACACAGTAAGTATACATATAGACATCAGTTATTATTAGTTGTAGTTTAATTTTCAATAAATTATTGATGCAGAGTGTATTCAATTATGTGATATAAATAAGTTCTGAAGATCTACTATACAGCCTAATGCCTATAGCTAGCAATATTGTATTATATATACACTTAAAATTTGTTATGAGGATAGATCTTGTGTTAAGTGTTCTTACCACTGATACTACTACTACTAATAATAATAGTAATAATAATAATAATAATGAAGGGGCAGGAGGACACTTTGGGAGTTGATGGGTATGTTTATGACCTTGATGGTGGTGATAGTTACATGGGTGTATACTTATCCCCAAACTCATTGAGTTGTATACATTCAATATGTACAGCTTTTTTTTAACTTTATGTCAATCATACCTCAATAAAGTGGTTTTAAAAATAATTTATTATAAGAGCAATTTAAATAAATAAATAAATAATTTATGGAAGTGATAAAGTAAAAATAAATAGATCTTAGGTTTCTCCCACTTTTCCAGTTTTATGATTATCTCTAAAACATTTTCATCTGCAGTAGCTCTTTCTGTTAACAGAGTAAAGTAATACTTGTTTTGTGGTGTCAGCTTTTAAAAATCATTTTTCCATATAGTTAGTATTAAGGATGAAAACTACCTAACTACACAATGAAAATTAAGATACAAGCTCTACACAAGTTAGGTGAAATATATTTTCCATTTTTAACCCAAAGTCTCTGACACTGTCTCCTCAGTCATTTTTGAGCTGCCCCCAAAGCAAAGATTACTTTGCTGTTAGGCAGTGACTGATGTTCATCGAGTTCTCTTAAAAGCACTGCTCTTTACGGCAGCACATCACAAAGATGGCGCGGGTTCAGGTCTAAGCACCTAATTGCGTTTTACTGCAAAGTTTCTTTCTTTCCTAAGAGCTCGTCTGTTTTGCCTCCTCAGCAAATGATGCGGTCATCAGTCTTCCACATGTTCATCCTGAGCATGGTGACTGTGGATGTCATAGTAGCTGCTAGCAACTATCACAAAGGAGAGAGCTTCCGAAGGCAATATGACGAGTTCTATCTTGCAGAGGTAAGCTGCCCACTGGGGTGAAGGTCAAGATGGACCTCGGCTAGTGCCTTTTATAAATGTGAAAATTGATTTCAATTTGTTAATTACTTCAGTCAGAACAAAGCTTAAGTGTTGCCCTTGATCACTCTGTGGCCTGATTCATTTCCTGTCTCCATGGGCCTGAGGATCTTTCCCACAGGGTGTTGCATTGCCAAAGTCACCCTTTGCTCTGGGTATTTCTCTTGCCAAAGTGCTGTTTTCCTATCCACCTCTCATTTTCTCTCCTTGTGTCATGTTGCATTAGACTGTTTCCCACTAAGTGTAAGAAAGCACAGATTGAGAAGATTGTAAACAAGCAAGTCAGCTCAACAATACCAAGGACAGGACTGGAGAGAAATTGAAACTGATAATACGATCATTTCTGTACTAGAAACTAAGCTGTTACAACCTGCACTAACGGTGTCAAGCCAGGAACAGCTAGAGTTAGTGATTAAATAAGCATCTTCTAGCACCCTACATATCAACTAGAGTTTTAAAATAGTACCTCTTATTGATTCAGTAACTTTGTTAATTGATTTTTAAATATTTTTAATAATTTCCAGAGATGACTTTTTTCCATTGTGAAAAACTATTTCTAAAATATATCTCAGAATTCAATGGTTAAGTATTTACAAAAAAATTGATTGACATATAGCTCTTTAGAAACCCATTCATAATATAAGTGAGGTATAAATATACTAAATCCAATATATGAAAAAGTAAACTTAAAAAGCAGAAAAATTACAATTTGTTTATTTTTATTACAAAAGCATTTTTTCACATAAAAAAATCAATTTGCCATAAAGTTGAGTTCTCTTGGGTAAAGAATTCTCTCAGTGCATTTAAAAATGGATTTGGTTAATAAAATTTCTATCCACCCATATATAAACTTTTCAGAAAAAGTAGCATACACCTATTGAATATAAACATCTAAGTGGGTATCAACATTTTTAAGAAGTCACTTATGAATTCTCCTCTTCTTTCCTGTAACAAAGTATCATTAGTACTAAACTTTCACTGAAGTAGACTTTGTGATGTGGTGCTACCTAATTGCTTCATGGTATATGGAGCTTACAGTTTAGCAAGAAATATAGACAATAAATAATAACAAGTTTTTTATGCTATGGAGAACCAATTACAGGGGCTTATGAAGAAGTTATATCGAGTCTAACATCTGGTATAATTTTGCTGCAAAACCAGCACACAAAGAATGGATTGTCATTAAAAGCAGAGGGAAACATGGACCAATAGTAATATTTACAGGTGAATTTCTAATGCAAAGATTGGATGTTGAAGAAATCACTATCAAGTTATTTCTATCTGCCCTGTGAAGTAGGAAGCAAGGTCTACATCCAGCCTGATGATGAAGTAATAAAATGGGAATATTGTGGAGAAAAGAGAGAAGTGGGTACCACCTGTGGAAAATGAAAAAAAAAAAACTAATTTAAAGATGCATCAAATGTGATGCTAAAGATCCCGTCGAATTTTGAGACTCAAAATTTATAGTGATACCAATTTAGATGGGTCTGTGACTTTTTTTAGGCCTTACATAAAGGAGAGAAAGGCAACATTTAGATTGATCCAGCTTTAGAGTTTTTTCAGGTAGAGCTGAGAGACAAGGGATGAGGGAGTATGGGTGGCTGGCAGAGGAGTTCAAATGATGACGCTGTAGTCAGGGTTGGATATGAAAAGAAGTGAAAATAAAAGGAGGATGAAAGAACAAAATGAAGTTACCAAGTGTCTAAATGGTCAAAGAACAGGTATAGTTGAAGTGATGAAATAAGAGAGCTAGAAGCTAAGATTGTGATCAGAGTGGGAGCCAGGATTTAGAATTTTAGAATAATTTTGGGTAACTAAATACCAAATCTATAGTATTATAATGATGTGTGGGGCTTAGGCACAAGGATGGAGTCGAGACAAAAATGGCAAGGAACTATTAAGCTAAGGTGTTGGCTGAGCCTTCACAATAACATTCAAGTCATTCCGCGTGAGGCTAGTTCTTGGGGAAAGAGTGTAGGCAGGAACATGTGGGAGGAACTGATGGAGATTTTAATCAAAGGCTGCCACAGGGAGAGTGTTGTAAGAGGATGTTTTAACCTGATGGAATACATCTCAAAGGAGTGTTGAGGAGTAATGGATGAGCATCTTTCCCTCATCCACATGTTATCCTGCAGGGGCCATATGGAACATTGGAGCCTGGGCATCCTCTTCTGAAAAGGACTGTAGGGAAAGTTACGCATTTGGAACAGAATCAGTTGAGGCAAGGACACAGGAAGCAGATTCTGTGAGCAGAGGCTGAGAATGTAGAAGAAATTGGTTAACATGGAACAAGAGACCAAAAGGTTAGTTAAAGGCTCTGGGTGGAATGAGCTGAGAAGATAGGCGAGGTAGAAGTGGTATACAATAGTATTAGAAATGGAGGTTAATGGGCTGATGACAAAAATGCCTAGGAATGAAAAGCAGAAATAGCTATACGTGATTGAGATTATGCCTCTCTGGAAGGAACAATCTGTATCTGCTCCTGAGGAAGTCCTGGATTACATTCACTTGGCTTTTGTAATCCAGTCCGGTAGGTACTCAGTCATACTAAATCAATCCTGTAGTATAAAGACATATTTGTATGCCATCCACGGGGCACAGAATCCTCCAGTAAATTGTACCTACTTTGTTCACATACAAAAGTCACTCTCTTTTCTAATGTGTTTATGTGTATTAGCTGACTTAATGGTCATGCTGTAAGAGATTCCACCAAAATTTATAATTTAATATTGTCGAGTTCATTGATACTACTTAAGTGCATTAGTAGAGTCCAGTGGCAGTAGATAAATCCTTGTCATTTTTCTTTTCTGTATATAGCGTTAATTTGTTTTCTAATTGAAAAAAGCAGACATGGGATTATATAGCAGAATCTAGCATATATTGTGTCTGTTAATTGGTGTTGCCTTCTCAAACCACTGGAAGTGAATTTGATTTTAATAAACTGGGTAGTAGAGGTTTAGTTCACTTAATTATGTAGACATCACTATATTTTTGAACTACCAAAATATTCAGAATTTGTGCCACTCCTATTGATTGATTTTGGGTGTCTGACTTTTCCAAAGATGGTTGGTTATTCAAATTACGTTATCACTTATTGTATCAGAAACTTGAGCAGGAGCCAAAGTGATTTGTTCCAAATGAGGGTGGATAAGTCATTTAATCAAACTTCGTTTTTTATAAAATACTCTCTCTTTTTAAAAGACTGTAAAGATGGTTTGAGTTTCAGCAAGTTGGTTAAGAAACTTCTCCTTGAAGAGCCAGATAGTAAAGATTTTAAGCTTTTCAGGCCACATCCTCTCTGTCTCAACTCTACCACTGCTGTGCAAAAGTGAGTGTGGTCTCAAAATGGTTGTATTCCAGTGAAATCTTATTTACGAAAATAAGCTGTGAGCTCCATCTTGGTTTAAGCTGTAGAAACATAGTAGGTCAACTAACATCCCCTTGTGTTACATTTAAATATAGTAATACTAATAACAATAATAGCTGCCAATTTTATGGAGGTTCTATTATGTTGCCAAGTGCTTTAAAGGAATTCATTATCTTATTGAATCCTCAAAATGGCTGTAATAACAGCAATTCAAGTTTATGGACTATAATGATACAGAATTTGAGTATGATGTAATATTTTGGAAAGTTTCTTTTCAAAAAAGATTGCAAAAGGCCATGAGCTTTTAGAGGACTAATTTCTTGATTTTCCACATATTCCAGAATAAATTATTTTGAAAATCCAAAATAAACCACTCAACCCATTAAGAGTCAACTTGCAGTCTAAAAAACATCCTTTAAGCATAAATTAAGCTGCTTAGCTTCTGTTGTGAAGCTGGGGACTTTTGTTACTTTGGATTAATTAACCTAAAATTAGAATCAGTTGAAAAACAGGAAAAACTTTGTTTTTTATGCTATGCATAAATATAAAAAGGTGAAGATTTACTTTCCTTTGTAAGTTTTCATTTTGATGTAAGATAATACATTATTATTATTATACATAAAATCACATTTTTATAAAGAACATAATTATATTTTAAAATGTATATTCTCGTTTTTAATAAATAAGAAAACTTGAATAATACTTTTCTATTGTTATATAAAATATATAAATATATTTGTTTATAGACTAGACTGTACATTTAACAGAAATTAAGCAGCACATTGTTATGCATAGATTAACAATTTTAACAAAATTCCTCTTTTAAGAAACTCACAAATTGATGGGAGAACTAGAACAACGAAACAAGCAGTTCTAGCAGCATAGTTCTAACAGGTGTCTCTGCCGCATTTCTCAGCAAGAGACAGGTTTAATTTACCTTGCTTAGAACTCCAGGATGTCTCTGTAGTTTCCTATTTTTTCTATGACTACTATGTGTTAAACTTTCAGAAAGTATGGGCTCCTTTTGCCATCTTGCAGAAAGTCATTTTTTCTAGAAAAGTAATTTCTGTGTTCTTCTGAAGACATTTGGTTTTATGATATTTGTTAAAATGAAAGAGCCATTTATTTTCATTTGAACAAAATCTGACACCCATATTTCAGCTCATTAATCACAAAAAATGACCAAATTAAGAAAGTAACTCATCTTGCCATAGCAACAGTCTTTCATATTACCATTAAGTTTAATTTCATTTTCTGGGAAACCCTTAAATAAGTTTCTTCTTCTGGCTATAACTTTTTTGTGTGTTTCTAAAGGATTTGGGCTGTATCTTATTAGGTGAAAAATAGTACAATAATGACATTTTCAACTATCAAAGATCCGTTTCAAAATTTGCTGTGTAACTACAAGATAGAATACTGGAGGTGCACTATAGACTAAGAGTAGGTGATTTAAAGACATTTCTAGAATAATGCAGCTAATCATTTATTTTGGTGTTATTTAATCTGAATTTCATTTAGAACAATAGGGTTACCTGAATTGAGTTTCTTGTGAGTTTTGTCCTATAATCTTCTTTTGTGATAAATATGCATCCATTTTCTTATGAACGTTCATTATGTTTCTTTGAAATTATGAAATAGAGACTGCAACACAAATCTTTCAAAAATCTTTCCACATTTGGGCAGTATCTCTACCATTTTATCTTATCAGACCTGCATGGCATAATCAGCTCATCTATAATTTGTCACCTATAAATGTTCATACATTATTCATTGAATTAAAGGGCAGAACAGTTTCCATTGTTCCATTTATATTAAACATGTCATTTTCTATTCAGTTATGTCTTTCCTTAGCTTCAGAAATTTGGCAATCATCTTGTCTCACCTGCTAGCCTCACAAATCCAATTAGAAGCTCTTTTAGAAAACAAGTATTTTAAACTTCTTGCACTTACCACTCTAAAAAAAAATCTTTTCACAAGCAATGTGCAATTTTGAGAACAAATACTGTTTCTTAGAATAATAACACCTTTAATTTTACTATCTGCATTTCATTATTGATCATTTTCTTAAGACTGGAGGGTAGGTTATAGTATGTATCACTATATATAGTATATTATAGTATATATTAAATAGCATATGTATTATTATAAAATAAAAATTTGGAAAAGAGATAATAAAATATAGTGTTTAAAGAATTCATATAACCTGCGTTTCTGAAAATATTAAACTCTTCTATGGTAACAGCAAATCTGATATCTGTAGAGCATGCATTCTCAACAGGGGCTGTAAACACTGAGAAGGGGGTAAAAATTGGTTGTTGGCAGGCAAAAAAATCTTACTCTTTTTGTATATAAAGCAGAGATAGATATGTGGAGTATATAAACAGATATATTATATATCTGTGGTATTAAGATTCCATACGGTATGGTCATTAGGAACAAAATATCTAAATATACTCCTGGGGTGTGATTGAAAAAGTGGTTAAAAAACACTGACTTAGGAAAAGAGTAAGAAAAAAGGAATATTTTGTTTTCTCATGTATTGTTTTGAAGTTTTTTCCAAGTAATGTGACAAAAATATGTAAGAAAGTTTATTATACTCTTACAAATCTTGCCGTCACTCTTAAAAGGGTGAGTTTCAACTTGTAAGCACTCACAAGTGGTATAAAGCACTACAAGGGAACAGGACAAAAGAAAGGGCCCAGTACGACCCTCTCCATGAAGGGCTGTAGAGTGAGGGGGCCAACGCAGTGTCACGCCCTGGGCTGGGAGTGGAAGTCCGCCCTCCCACAGGGGGCGCTGTTGGCTGCTTGGAATTGGCAGAAGGCCCTGAGACCAGACGCATGCTCAGGTGATGCTTATGGGGCATCCGTTGTTGCACATAATTGGGTTCTGCAGACAGCCAGGTAGCCTTCTCCCATTTATATGGCCAGCAACGTGACCCTGGCAAGTGCCCCCATGTCCACATCCATCTACTATAGAGGTTGAGTTCATTGTCACAGGCTGGAGCTGCCCATTGACAAGGCGTTAGTCTAACTGCTCCCTCACTGCTTCTACTTGGACTCTTCTGAACTTTAACTTAAAATCCTGTGCCAAACCCTCTAACCTATACTAAAATAGCTGATGATCAATTAAGCTAATTTAATTTTTCAAAATCCCTCCTTTAATCCCTGACATAGTTTTTACCTACAAGAAGATAGTCCATAGTTACTAGGAAGTTAGACATATTTTATATATTTTTCCATAAAACTTGGTCACTTTGGGATTAATACTGTTTTTCAGAGAACTAAAGTGTTAGCTTGTAACACTTGACAAATTATGTTAAAAACGAGGTATTTGATTCCTGGAGAATTGGAATCAGGAGTTCTCATAGGAAAATGAATGGGATTATGGGTATTTATATATAATCACATAATAGTTTGCTAAATCATTTTAGTGCCTTTCAGTATCTTTGAAAAGCATGTAGTTTTCCCACCGAGCAAATAATAATGCAAATAGATCCCGCTGCATGTTTTATTATGATCATTTAAACAACTCATTCCACCTGTCCTTTTTATAGAAAATGCAAAATAGTAAAGTAATTAATTGCATTTATATTTAATTGGACAATCTACTCGGCTATAATTCAGGCATTTATTAGTACAGTTGACCCTTGAAAAACACAGGTTTGAACTGCGTAGGTCCACTTATACACAGATTTTTTTCAATAAATTCCTGTACTGTTTTCGATCTGTAATTGGGAGTCTGCAAATATGGAGGTCCGACTATATGCATTGTCCTAAGCCATTTTATGTAAGGGACTTGAGCCTCTGTGGATTTGGGCATCTGCCTCAGAAGTCATGAAACCGATCTCCTGTGGCTACTGAGGGACAACTTAAGTTTGGGGGGAGTCAAAAGTTATATGCAGATTTTCAGCTGTGTGGGGGGGTCCTCACCCCCCTGAACCCAATGTTGTTGAAGCGTCAACTGTAGTTCCTTACTAAGAAAAAAATAGGCCACTTTGATATGGATTACTTTCCTTCCTTTGGAATGAAAGTCTGAAAATACAGGTGAAGGAAAAGACGGAGGGGTGGGTACCACCGCTGCTCCCTCTGCTAATATGACAGCCAGGTCTAGCTGTAGATGGAACCTTCAGGGTGGATACATCTGAGTTTCAGTTTCTCTAGAGATCCCCTAAGATGTCTGAAGGGCTTCTTCATGTTTTTGTAGAGCCTGGACTAAGAAGCCAGGGCTAGAGAGGTATTGCCTTTTGTTTTGACTTCTGACAGAGATTTTGGTCCTCTGGTCTCCTGAGGCTGCTGCTCAGTTTCAGGAAGTTTATAATCCCTTGCAAAAGAGTTGCACCTGCCCACTGGTTGCTCGTGGTCCAGGGAAAGACTGACAGAATCCCACTGGATCTCAGTTGCACCAGGAAGGGAACCTCCTTGGAAGCTGAATTACTCCCAGGTGGGAGGTTGGGAATGGATTCCACCAGTTGGTGAGAAATGCTGAGAAGGAGCAGTTTCCTCCTGATATCCAGGAAAGGGGCTGTGGAGTTTTAGGCTATTTACCACACAAATCACAGTGCCCTCTGCCACCCCTTATTTGCTACTGCTCAAGAAAGCATAAAAGACAGACAAACAAACAAACAAACATATAGTCATGACCAAGCCAAAAAAAAAAATTATTCTTATACAAAGGGATTCAGAAAATGAGGATGAGACCAAGAAATCCAAGGTGAATATCTAATACAAGTTTCCCAAAATAGATAACAGGTTTTTTAAAATCTAGTTTTTAAAAGATAATTAAGGCACAAAGGAAGTTTTCTGCAACTTTGGCTAAAATTTTCATAAAATGAATTGAAAAAAGGGCACAGTCATTGTTGAGAGCTAGTTATTAATATGGGAGAGCAAGTAAAAATATGTAACTCAAGAAAGAATAGAAATCGTGAGCAACTAGCCACCCAGCTGTGAATAATAGGAGTCCCTGAAGGAAAAAGGGAATAGATAGAAGAAAAATTGTAATAAATGAGAGGAATTTTTCCTAAACTGAAGAAAAGCATAAATCTGTAGATTGAAAGAGCTCACTAAGTCTCGAAGATTAAATAAAAAATGATACGTTTTTAGGCATATCCTGGTGACCTTCTTTGGTAGCAAGCATAAAGAAAATAACTTTTCAAGCCTCTTAAGAGGCTTAAATAACATGCAAAGGCAAGAATATATAATGTGGATGACTCCTATATAGTATTGGAAAATAGAAGGCAGTGAACCAGTGTGTGTATATACACACACACATACATATATCACTGAGAGAAAAAAACCACAGCTCAGGAATCTTCATGCAGCCATAATATTCATGTCAGTGTTCAAAATGCATTTTAATTAGGAAAGGATTACAAAAGTGTACAGTCCTTGATGTTTCTTTGAGGAAATTACTCCAAAGTTTGCTAATCATAAGATAAGTTCATCACAATCCACAGGCTACATTAGAAAATGAAAAGGAAAGAAAAGTGGTGGGTATTGAATCTAAAAGGAGGATGATAATAAAAATATCAAATAACAATTAAATTTGATACAATCTCAGAAAAGGCAGGATTTCGGAAGGGGTATGGTATCGAGAGTGGGGTGATAGAAATGTGCTATGAATTCTGTAGATTGGCAGGGGAGTGAGGGATGAGTAAGCAAGCAAATGTGTATGGGAGAAGAGTTCACAATTATTTAAATGTGATGCAATAATAAAAACATAGGTTTATTTGTGATCTTTCTGATAAACTCGAGGATTAGAAAAGCAGAGTAGAATGTCCAAACTAGCAAGGAGGGAAAAGTAATCAAAAACAATTTGACCAAGCCAGAACAGGCAAGAAAAGGTTAAAACATGAAATAGGAATGATGTACAATATACAGTAAACATAAGACCAAGTATAACTTTGGCACATTAAATATGAGCAGGTTGAATTTTACTAACAGAAGACATAGAAAATCTGATTATGTTTAAACACAAAACTAGTACATTTTTCATAGGGAACGCATACAAGGTGACCCCGAAAGGTACCTGAAAATTATCCCCCTACAAAACAACTAACAAGGATACCTGAATATGAAAACATTTTAAATATTTAGCATAAAATACAAAAAATTAAGGAATATTCTTAGGGCCAGAAATTAAGTGTGAGGTGAGTGTGAAACATCCAGTGGGCACTGAAGCCAGAGGCTGCCCTGAGGGCATTTGCATAACCTTGTCACCTAGAACTTGTAATTCTAGGACAAATGAAGACTATACAAGGTGAAGTGTCAGAATAGAGATCCCCACATAACATCAGGACACATGACAGACTTTACCTCAGAGAAAGAAGGAAAAAGTCCATCCCTCAGAAGAAAGTGATAAGGAAAACTTCAGTCTTGACCTGGACTCCAGATGCGTAGAGGAAGAGTAAGCTTTACTAAAACGTGTGTAAGCTCCAGTCTGCCATCATGTGGGACTGGAGTTCCAAGTCACATTAATTTTGGGGTCTGAGAAACATCAGCCACAAAATTGATTTAAAGGGGTACCAAATTTGTAAGATACCCCATGCCACCTGACAGAACCATTTTTTTTCTGGAAAAAAATGTACTCTAAACACAGGTCTTGAAAATGGAAATTGATGATTTCCTGGCAAAGTATAAACTACCAAATTGATGGACGAGGTTGGAAACATGATCAGAAGAACATTGGAAAGCTTTTATATACCATTATAAAGAGGTATAGAACCACTGGTTTTACTACTGGATTTTACCAACTTTCAAAAACTAGATATTTCTTATTTAAGCAATTACAGATCGTACAAATAGTGGAAAACTCCACAATTAGTTTAATAAAACTAGCATAAGCTTAACCAAGACATGATAATGATAGTATATGTAAAATTATAGACCAATTTGGTATACGACAGTAGCTACAAAAATTATTAATAAAATAGTATCCAATAAAATTCAGCAAATTGGCATTACCATTTCGGGTTTATTCCAAATATACAAATGGTCAGCATCAAGGGCTCTTGTGATATATTTCATTATCTCAACAAATTGAAGGCTAAAATCCTCTAAGTAGAATGAAGAGAAGAAAAGTCCTTAAACATAGTAGAAATTAATTATCAAAACCCATTGCAATCATGTATGAATTCCGCAGAAACTTTCAATGAAAATAAGGAACAAATCATGGATTCCTCTTTTTCCCACTTTATAATTTAGTATATTACTATATAGCTGTACCATTATAACTAACAAATTAATCCAATTAACTCCAAAATTAATCTCGAAAAAAATCTTTATTTACAAATGAAATGTACATTTAAAAAATTCAGGATATCTTATTAAAAATATTAGAATTAATAGAAGAATCTAATGAGATTGTGATAGAAAATCAACATAGATAAATGAATAGCTTTCCTCTCCACTGGAACTAACTAGGTAGAAATGGTAAAATAAATAAATAAATAAAAATTTTAAAGGTAAAGAAAATGCACTTACGTTTGTGACTGGAATATTAAATTCATAGAAATAAATTCCACAAACAAATAATAACATCTTTATGGGGAAAGTTTTTACTATAGTCCAAATAAATAGAAAAGCATACTGTGTTCCTGGATATGAAAACTTAGTAGTAATCCTTCTGGAGACCTGTTTTATATGCAAAAGGTAAAGAAAAATATCATAAAGATAGAAATATGTGACCATATAAAATTTAAAGTGCTTATAGAGCAAATGCCACCAAAGTTATAAATCAAACTATTCACTAGGGAAAAAATATTTGCAGTTCATATAGCAGACAAAGATTAATGTCCTTAATATCAACAACTCCAAAAACTGATAAGACAAGACACCACCAAAAAAAAAAAAATTGGCACAGTTATAAACAGAAAAATTGTTTTAAAAAGAAAATAAATCTAAATGATCAATACACATATGAACAGATAAGCAAAAGCTTGATTGAGTAAGTTGATTACATCTGGTGATGGGACAGATTTAGGACAAAGAAGCACTTTACTACCTTGTTGGAAGGCAAATGATTTACTATAACGTTTTTAATGTAGTCTATTAGTATTTTCTAAACTGTAAAGCACACAGACCTGTCCTTTGCCCCAGCAGTGCCAGGTTTGAGAATCTACTTACAGATATGAAAGCCCAATAAATATGGGTATTGCATAAGGATAGTTAGTGTAGTCCTGCTTTTGAAATAGCAAAATGCTTAACCATTTTTCCTGATGGTTCCTTATCAAGGAAGTAGCATTCTTCAATGAGTCATTAGAGAAAATGGTGAATTAAATAAACATTGAATACTATGAGAAATGATGCAGTTGATAAAAAGAATAAGGAGGACCTGTATCTTTTATCCTGGAGGGACGTCTATGATAGTGAGAAAAGCAAGTTGCAGAATGACATAAAATGCAAACCTGTTTATGCGGTTATACAATATATGATTGGATGAGGCAGGAGGTGTTTGAGGGGACAATATGCAAAGTGGCCAATCATGGGAAAGAGTTGGGCATGGGATTTTGTTACTACTTTGTATTTAGGATTATTTCACAGTTGAAATGTATTCTTCTTTTACATGTTTAAAAAAGGACATGTCAATTTAAATTAAGAAGCGACTAAGAGTCTACAAAAGTGCTAGAGTGAGAAGTAATGCTAATTTCCTCCTCAGATCTCAGTTAACCATCTAGAATGCTTTTAGTGTTTTATTCTTAAAAGTCTTATTAAAACTCCATTTTTATCAACAATTTCCAAATGTTAGTGGAAGAAAATCCCTTCTGATATTCCATGTTGACCTAGAAAAAGAAAAGCAAGCTCTCCTCTATTCTTTTCTTCCAATAAATCATCTGGTATCTTCTCAGAGGGATGTGGTATGACTAATTCCAGCACTCACTCTGGTGCGCTTTATTTAGAAGTTAATCTGATGGTGCACATTTTAATTCCAGTTGCAAACCTTCACATGCTCGGTTTATATGTATATTTTATAATGCTGGTATTTGGAATAGAAAATTCATGGAATTAATGTGATAGGTTAAGAGGTTAAACTAATTTATTAATATAATAATATTGATTACTGATTTTAATGATTAATATTGATATAAGTTGTATTAGTTATTAATTTATGTTTGCACATACACACACATAAATTGTTTGGTATACTCGTAGAATCCAAACTTTTCTGCTTGTTTATGTGACCCAAAGCATAAATGACGTTTAAAGATTTTATTTTAGTTTAATTATGTTAAGTAATATGTGTTTTATAATAGGCCATGTACATTATAGAAACTTTATCTTTTTGTTTTTCTTATTGCTTAAGATATATTTGGTCTGCTATGTTCTAGTTGGTGTGTTTCAAGATATATTTTGTTTTTATAAAATGTCATTCTAGTTTCTTATGGGCTACTCATTTTATATAATAGTGGCTGAAATTCATGCACTGACAAATATATGAAATCTTTTGAAGTAAATTATAGTTTTATGTTCCAATTCCACTGTCTCTTTGTTCCCCTAGGTGGCTTTCACAGTACTTTTTGATTTGGAAGCACTTCTGAAGATATGGTGTTTGGGATTTACTGGATATATTAGCTCATCGCTCCACAAATTTGAGCTACTACTTGTAATTGGAACTACTCTTCATGTATATCCAGATCTTTATCATTCTCAATTCACATACTTTCAGGTAATACAAATGATGCCAATTTGTCTTTAGAATTTTTCATTCCAGAGAAAATACCAATCCCATTATAACAGCTATGTATAATTATAATAAGTATATAGCAAATGCCAACTTCAGATAAGCCAATGACATCTTAAATACCCTAAGTAGTGCATTCACAAATTGTAACATTGTTTTTTTAAACTCCTGAAAATTCACAATAATAAATGAAGATGTTTTATATAATAAATCAGTGCACTGTAAAGATATACATTTTTACATATACATGGATATTATACATCTATGTATACATATCAAATTTTAAACTACATAAGATGTTGACACACACTTTAAAGATTAGGAAATAGGAATTTAATTGCAAGTGTACATCTCCCTTCTCAATAAGCCTACATATGTTCACTCAACAATGACTTACAATTGAAATAATAAGAAATAAAGCTCACCTTTACAGATCGTAATTAATCATACTTTATTATTTATAAATGCCTATTACTTTATTTATGATGATTAAATAATAATACTTTAATTACTTAGAATAACTGTATTCTATATTTTTCAAATGTGATACCTTGGATCACATCACTATAATTATTCAGTAGACAAGTAATTATTAATTATGTTTTTTGTAATTGTTGAATAATAACAGTGTGCTCACTGTTCTTTTAAATATTTGGTCAAAATGATAAAGTATATATGTATGTGATATCCTAATTTTTAATAATCTCAAATATAGTCATTTTTCTGAGTCAAAATGGGTCATTTATATCATTTATCTTGGAAATATCACAATGTGCTTTGTTTTCTTAATAGATATTTTTAAATAGTTGGAGAACAAAGTAGCAGTAGAATTTTAAAAGAAATAATTCAGAAAATAAGATTCCAACTCCTTAGAAGAAAGAAAATGCATTCCAACTTCATCGATTTTATTTATTGGTCATTTTTCAGGGCAATATTAACTTAAGATGCCAGATCACAACCTGAAACTCAATATTTCTGATACCTGGAGGAAAGAACATGAAAATATAATTCATGAAAATGAAAAACAAATACCTGTAACAAATAAAAAGCTGAGTTTCTAGTAATCACACCCAAGCATAGTGAAATCACAGAAGGCTATCATGGTTCAAGCTTTCAGTACCGTCAACATCTTCGGACATAAATCCCTTGTCCTTTGTTGGGTTATGTCCTTGGGCTTGGTTATCATAAGTAAGATGGCTAGAGCAAGAAATATACACATTTAAAACTCTTGATACAAAGTGTGCTTCCCAAAATTCATGCATTATATGCTCGTAGGCACTGCTGTCTAGATTCACAGAATCAACATGAGCATTTCGTGCCTACTTTAGAAAACCATTGCAGAAATTATAGAAAACATGCCTGATAGTCAAAACTACAAGATACTTTAATATAAATCTATTAAATCAATCAAATTAAGAAAAGTATTGATGCCTGTTTCAGCAAGGATATACTGTAAAATATGTTCGGGGTTTAAAAATTCTTCTGGTTTCTCACAGATAATTTTTCAGAGAAAAAAATAGATCAAAATTTTGGAATTCCTTAGGAGAGAAGGAAATGGGAACTCTTTAAATGGTAAACATTTGAGAAATAGCTTAAATATGCATAAAAATAATAATTATGATGAATTTGCAATAACTTAGAGATATGATTATTTTATTTAAATGCAAAACAGTATAAAATTATATAACATGTAAAGTACATATAAATGGAAAAATGACTGGAAAGAAATAAACCAAAGTGTTACAAATTATTAATAGTCATCATCTCTAGTTTTTTTCCTACTAGTGTGTTTTTACAAAATATCTAAAATTCATATTTATGGTTGTAATTATAGATAGATAGACAGACAGACAGACAGACAGACAGATAGAGAGGTAGTCACATAATACGTGGTCTGTGAAGTTTGCAATTTCACTGTTATCTTTGATTCTGGATTACAATTTGTAACAGTTTAATTTATATTAATAATTAAGTGATTTTCATTTGTATCTCTTATGCATGGCCCTGGGTAAATGTTTCTAACTAAACAATTAAAAATTACCTCAGTTAAAAATCTCTCAAGAAGATTATATGTCATAGGGTTTGTATAAACTCACTCTGGAGAACCCACAGTACCGAACAGATTGGCTGCTTATAGACCCACTGTCATCTCCCTAGTTGGTCCTCACACTTTTCATTTCAGTGGACCTTGCTTCATTGTGTTGGAAGCAAGTCTATCCTTACTCAGTTTCATATTTTTCGTATTTAAATGAAGTCAGCAGTTTAGTACAAAAGGCTCCCTTTAAAATGTTAATTATCTCTGAGACGAATTATTGGTGTTGTTTGTTTATTTATTTAAATGATATTTGCTGAGTGCTTACTGTATGCCAGGCACTGTTCCAGATACTGAAGGTGGAAAGGTGAACAAGGCAGCAAAGATCTCCTCAGTGAGCTTAAATTCTAGGGGATAAACAGTTCACAGTTACACAAAAGAATGTAGAATACAAGTGCCAGAAATGGTTTGAAGAAGAAATAAGCATGGAAAAAATACAGAAGTTGTGAGGTGGGGTCCTATTTTAGATAAGTTGTCATGGTAGCCCTTTCTGAAGAGGTGACATTTGAGCAGAGACTGAAAGAAGTGAAGGGGTGAACCATGCGAAGATCTGAGGGGAAGCATGCCAAGTAGAGAGAGCCACATGTCACCTGTCCTGAGGTGCAAACATGCTTGATATTTTCAAGGAAAGGCACAAAGACCAGCATGGCTGGGCTGGAATGAATATAGGGCAGCATTGCCCTGTGTGAATTAATAAAATCTTTTAAAAATGCCACGGTTCCGACATACCAAAATAATCATGACAACGTCAACTGGTATTTATTGTGTATTTACCATGTGCCAGGCACTGTGCCGAGTGCATTATTTCATTTGTTTCTCATAACAATTCTGTGAGATAGAAAATATATATATATATATTTCTTGAGGTCCCAAGAAATCTAATAACTTGCCCAAAACCACGTAACTAGTAAATAGACACTCATTCCCAAGAAGTTTAATTCCATCACTCATATTCTTCACCACACAATTTATATAGTATCTCGTTATTAATCTACTGAGTGATTGTTAAGAGACAGACTTAGAAATATGACCAGGAAAATGTACTTAGGAAACAATCACAAAATGTTCTACAGTGCTCATCTTTGACAGTATGGTTTACTTTATTTTGTATCTGTAGGAACACAAAATCAAAAATACTGGGTAGAGAGAGTGAAAAGCATACTATCCTCACATAAATGAAAAGGCAAATTAGAGTCACTGTTAAGGATTTTACATTTCCAGGGATGCAAGTTAACCTTTTGAAATTGCTAATCAAGTCACCAAAGTGGGAGTTGTGTTAAGTTCTGTTTCTTTGTATATAACATCATATATAGCTATTACAATACCAGTGACTATCTTCACTATGCTCTACTCCATACAATCTTCACTATGTGGAGATTGTGTGTGTGTGTGTGTGTGTGTTTGTGTGTGTGTGTTTAATTTAATTATAGTTGACATTCAATATTATTCTACTTCAGCTTCAGGTGTATAGCACAGTGGTCAGGCATCTACACAGTCTATGAAGTGGTCCCCCTAATAAGTCCAGTGCCCATCTGGCACCTTACATAATCTTTACAATGTTATTGATTATATTCCCCACACTGTTTTTCATATCCCCGTGACTATATTATTACCTTCTACCCCACCCCCCCACCTACCAGCAACCATCAGTTTTTTCTCTGTATCTCTGAGTCTATTTCTGTTTAGTTTGCTCATTTATTCTGTTCTTTAGATTCCACATATAAGTGAGATCATATGATATTTGTCTGTCTCAGTCTGACTTATTTCACTTAGCTTAATATTCTCTAGATCTATCCATGTTGTTGCAAATGGTAAGGTTTCATAGAATGTTTTTATTAGGATTTGGGATAGGATTCAAAATTACTTAGTCAATCTTTTAAATATGATTTTAACACAAGTGGGAAAGACAAATAGTACTAAATTTGAGCTATAAACCTGTTAAATTGTTTCTGTAAAATTGCCTAGATTTAGCTGTGAACAATTAGATATTGAATCATTTATGTCTGAGTATAAAGAAATCTGATAAAAATGTGAAATCTTTCCAGATTATTATTCTAGTTCTTAATATGAATGTTAATATTTTAATAGTTCTTATGATAAAGATATTGGCTTGTTATTTGGAAAGGTGACCTGAGTGTAATGTGTTCCGATTTGGGAATGTGTGTTAAGAATAATAACAGGAAAAACTGGTAACTTGATCGTGCATGTGATAAAATGCTTAACTTGAACAATATGATTTCTCATATAAATTTTTTTCTTTAAGAATTGTGTTAAGTATTTTAAATTAGCATGAAGTAAATATGCATTTTCTCAACTCTTTTAAATGTCTTTCCATCAGTTTACTAGACATGTAAAATACAAACCATACCATGTGTGTTCTGCGGATCATAGTAATGATAAGGTTGCCATCAATATTTCCTGTTCATTCAAAGTTTAGGAGGCACATGTGGCTTCAGGTATGGCAAAATTCAGAGGGTTGAATGGTATCACTGGGACTCAGTCTATTTCTTTACTCACCTTTCTTCTGTGTTGGTATCATTCTTAAGCTGACTTTCTTCATGTGGTGCCAAAAATGGTCCCCAGAAACTCTAGGCTTATGTGATTCTTACAGTAATGCCAACTGTAATAAAAAGTGGAACACCTCTTACAGGCCCATCAAACATTCTGAGGATGACTTAAGTCATTGTAAATACTCTGGCCAGGATCATGGGGTTCAGGGACTCCCTTCTGGACCTCATGGACTAAGAGTGGAGTAGGAATGATTTGCCAAAGGAAAATCAGGAGGAGGAGGAAGCTAGAGACACTGGAAAGGAAAAGCCAAAAATTATTTTATTTTATTTTGTATATGTAAAAATTTAAATCTAGGTTTTTAAAGCATTTCCTGTTTCTCACTATATTCAAAATATATTCTTCTCCTAAGAAGCCTTCACAGACACCTTAAGCTCTTATTGATATTGAATTATCTTGGACTACCATTCTACTTACCATATTCCATTTATGCCAACACTACAATGTTCCTGTTTTAATATCTCTAGATTTGGGATCTGTGTTTTAAGCATTGGTCTGTTGTACTTCAATTGGCAGCACTTTTTATTTCTCAGAGGTACATTAAAAAATGATAACATCTTATAGCTTAATTTAAAAAATGCTATTTTTCCATACTTTATATTTCAACTTTTAATTATATTCTAATTTATGTTCTTAACAGCTATGTCTTTGTTTAATACTCCTTTCGTAATAGTAGTCATTGAATAATATTTGTCCAACAACAATTTTGGCACATAACAATCAGTATTTGTTAAATGAATTAGTGAAGTAATTTATTAATTAATAATTATGGGTGGGAGATTTTGTACGCAAAAACTTTTAAACATATGTGCAAAAACATATATATGCAAAACATTTAAGCATATATGTGTATTTAGATAACAAGCTAAGCAGATATAAGGAAGATCTAAAAAATACAAGGCTTACATAAGATAGAAGTTTGTTTCTTTCCAGTAGTTGGTGGGTGTCCAGAGCAAATAGGTGGTTCTGCTCCCATGGTCATCCAGGAAGCCAGTCTGTTGGGTCCAAAGGAACTTCTCCAGTTGTTTCCATTTTCCAACCAGAGGAAGGTATAAAGAGTATCCAGGGCAGGTTTATTGAATTTAATGTGCTAAAAGTTACAAAAATCACTTCCTTTCCCATTCCATACATCTGAACCTATTCTACTGACCATGCCGAAATACAAGTGGAACTGGAAAATGTTGTCTGTAGCCCTGGGTAGCCACTTGCTAGGCTAAAATTTAGAACGTTCCATTATGTAAAGGAAGGAGAGAATGGATATTAAGGTTGCAGTCTCAGCCACAAGTAAAGCTGGTTCAAAAATATTGCCATATTTTTTTAATTCCTTTATAAATGTATGACAGTAGGTAGACAGTTTTATTTTATGAGGCAGTTAATATAGATAATATCGAACCAAATGTATTCTTCAATATTTGAATATTAGAAAAAATATCTGTTTTATTTCAATAATTATTTAACATCATTTTGAATTATATGTTAAAACAGTTGCCACCATTTCCCACCATTCATTCATTTGGGATTTATTGAGTTCTTGCTATGTGACAGGCAGTGAGCTAACTTATAACTTAGTTATTATATTGTTACTTTTTATCTGTAGATGCTCAAATGGAAAAATGTGATTTTATAAAATGCTGTGAATAATGAGATTTTAGTATTTATTAAAGATTCATTGTAAATAAGTGATCAACTGTATGTTTTTCTCTCCCACAATAGGTTCTTCGGGTAGTTCGACTTATTAAGATTTCACCTGCATTAGAAGACTTTGTGTACAAGATATTTGGTCCTGGAAAAAAGCTTGGGAGTTTGGTTGTATTTACTGCCAGCCTCTTGATTGTTATGTCAGCAATTAGTTTGCAGATGTTCTGCTTTGTTGAAGAACTGGACAGATTTACAACGTTTCCAAGGGTAAGAACAAAAAATGCTGTTTAATTCATTATTCTTATTTTAGTAATAATGATTAACATCAAAGTAATTTCACTTTAACAGTGGTTCAAAAATATTGCCTTATCTTTGATAATTTTAATGTTTAAAATGGTTTCTTCTTCGGGGTACAAGTGTTTGAGCACATTTTCAGCATTGCCATATTATTCATCAATTCTAAAATTCTGAAAATAATCTAATGCCATGAAGTGCTGAAATTGGTAAAGATAGAAACAAGTATTCTTAGCACCTGAAAATGAAAATATTGTAGAATTTTAAAATACAGTTTGCTTTTTTTGTGTTTGTGAGAGTTAACATTTTAAAATATGTTTTAGAGTTTATATATTTTTAAGTCAGGCATAAAGTAAAAGGAAGCTTTTGATATTTAAATTTATAAATGCTTCAGATTTGAAGTATCTTTAGAAGAGCATCTAGTCCCTGCCTCTGCATTCTCCTTACAATCCACTTAGGCTAAAAGGAAGTTTAAAAATCAATCAATCCATAAGCCGAACTCTGGTAGGAAATGCAGCTCCTAACCAGAAGGGTCCTAAAATTTAACTCTTTGTGGATTTAGAAGCATGAAAAAATACAATGACCAAGACAAATTTTATACACACACACACACACACACACACACACACACACACACACACACAGGGTGCCAAAAAAAAAGTATACACATTTTAAGAAAGGAAAAAAATGTATTAAAATTGTAATACTCAATGTATACCGATAACAAAGATGAACACAAGTCACGTTTGACTTCTGCAATTACAAGAGGTGCTCAAAGTGGTTACCATCAGCGTCCAGACACTTCTGATTACAGCGAACTACTGCTTAAGCAACGTTGCCCAAAGTGTCCACTTATATACACATATACATTTTTTGGCACCCCTGGTGTGTGTGTATGTGTGTGTGTGTTCAACATTTGCTGAAATCCTAAGGCCCATTATATGGGAAGGAGAATCTTGGGGTAAAAACAGCATATACTTTTTTTTTAAATCAACTTTGAGGGCAAAGGTGTCTCTACTCATAACAGATAAACTAATCATAGACTCGGTTAATTTTGAAAACATTGTGTTAAATGTGTTGCTCAACACCAAGCATTTCTTGAGCACCTATCAAGAGCCAGGCAATGTTGGTGATCCTGAGACACACACACAACTAAGTTTCCAGTCCTCAAGAAATTCTCAGTTGAGAAGGGTAACCAGTAAGTTAACGTAAAGCCTTGATAAAGGCCAGGTGTTGTAGGAACCCAGAAGTAAGGTCCATAACCAGGAATAAAAAAGTCCAAGAAGCTTCTTGGAACAGGAGGTTACTGAAGACCAGTTGGATGTAGCCAAATGAAGTGTAAGAGTACAATGTTCCAGGTTGTGGGGGCAGCTTGTGCTAAAGGTCTGAGGTGAGCCATTTCTTATTCTAGACCTTAAAAGAGAAAGAATGGTTAATGGCAGGAGGAGGACATAAGGCCAACAAACTTTTAAGTTGGATGAAAGTGTGATCATGTTTAAATGCCGAAGGGAAGGAGCAAATGGAGGGTGAGATTAAAGACGTCTGAGCTAAAAAGGTCTACAGCAAAAGGTTCCTGAAGGCAGCATAAGAGCACTGACACCAAGATTGGCCTTACGTATTGAGCTGTCAGGTGTCGATGTGCTTCTGTAGGGCAACAAGCCAACCGAAAGTCACAGTGAGCCTTTGTTTACTTACTGCTGCAGTACAAGCAATGGGGAGATGCAGGCATGGGCTCCTGAGCGTTCCATGCTGCCCACTGAACAGCACTTGGCAGAGGGTCAGGCCAGTCAGCACAGAAGTGGTGGGGAGGGACGGCGCTTTGCACCACAAAGCCTGTCATTGCCTATGGTGGGGCCACATAGGATTCCAACTAGCCTGGAGCCAGACACCACACCACCACCACCCCCACAGGAGGGTCAGCTCTTCCTCCAGGGATGGAGGATGCAAGCACAGGTGACAATAATGCCACCTTCTCTTAGTCTGCCCCCTCACTGCCCCTTTGATGGGCAAATACAAATTGCAGACCACTACCTTTCACAGTAACACTGGGACTGTTACCCTCTTGGGCCAGTTTAATGCAGCACACAGTGTTGAAGGCCCCCACGGGTCAGCCATTGTTGTAGGCCTGGGGGATACTAAAAGGAAAACAACCCTCAGTTCCCTTGCTTATTTACACCGCCTCAGCTTAATTTCATATCTTCATCTTTTACCATTTCCTCTAATCTCACCTCACTGCTTTTATATCCCTTACCAAAAACCTCTTTGAGCCAGGTTTTTGGATTTAGAATAATCCAGATATTATAAGGGTGATATCAGCCTCTAGAGCTGTTGGAATCAGCACCCCATAATCAACACAGCAATGTTTCTGTAGCAAAACGTCAACCTTCAGAAAAAGAATAAAGACAAGTAATTCTTTTTTTTCTTTAAATTAAAGTTTATTGGGGCGACAATTGTTAGTAAAGTTACATAGATTTCAGCTGTACAATTCTGTAATACATTACCTATATCTCACATTGTGTGTTCACAACCCAGAGTCAGTTCTCTTTCCATCAACCTATGTTAGACCCCATTTACCCTCTACTAGAGCCCCACTCCCCCTCCTCCCTTACCCTCTAGTTACCCTTAAACTATTGTCTGTGACTATGAGTTTTTGTTCTTTTGTTGTTTTCGGTTTATATACTACATATCAGTGAAATGTGGTTCTCTACATTTCCTGTCTGACTTATTTCGCTTAGCATTATAATCTCAAGATCCATCCATGTAGTCACAAATGGTCCTATTTCATCTTTTCTTACCGCCGAATAGTATTCCATTGTGTATATATTCCACAACTTCTCTATCCATTCATCTATCGAAGGACATTTTGGTTGTTTCCATGTCTTGGCCACCGTAAATAAAGCTGCAATGAACATTGAAGCACACTTGTCTTTATGGATAAATGTTTTCAGATTTTTTGGGTAGATATCCAGGAAAGGGATTGCTGGGTCATACGGTAATTCTATTCGTAATTTTTTGAGGAACCTCCACACTGCGTTCCATAGCAGCTGCACCAATCTGCATTCCCACCAACAATGTATGAGGGTTCCTTTTTCTCCACAGCCTCTCCAACACTTGTTACTATTTGTCTTGTTGATGATAGCCATTCTAACTGGGGTGAGGTGTTACCCCATTGTGGTTTTTATTTGCGTTTCTCTGATGATTAGTGATGTTGAGCATTTTTTCATATGTCTATTTGCCATTTGTATGTCCTCTTTGGAGAAATGTCTCTTCAGGTCATCGGCCCATTTTTCAATTGGGTTGTTTTTTTTTTGTTGTTGAGTTGCATGAGTTCCTTATATATTCTGGATATTAGCCCCTTATCGGAGGCGCTGTTTGCAAAAATTTTCTCTCATTTAGTTAGTTGGCTCTTTATTTTGTGAATGGTTTCTTTTGTTGTGCAGAAGCTTTTAAGTTTGATATAGTCCCATTCATTTATTTTAGCTTGTGCTTCCCTTGCCTTTGTAGTCAAATTCATAAAATGCTCTTTGAACCCAAGGTCCGTAAGTTTAGTACCTATGTTTTCTTCTATGCAGTTTATGGTTTCAGGTCTTGTGCTTAAGTCTTTGATCCATTTTGAATTTATTTTGGTGCATGGTGACAGATAGCAGTCCAGTTTCATTCTTTTGCACTATTTATTGAAGAGGCTGTGTTTTCTCCATTGTATGTTTTTTGCTTCTTTGTCAAAAATTATCTGTCCATATTTATGTGGCTTTATTTCTGGGTTCTCAATTCTATTCCATTGGTCTTTGTGTCTGTTTTTCTGCCAATACCATGCTGTTTTGATTATTGTAGCCCTGTAGTACAAGCTAAAGTCAGAGAGTGTGATACCTCCAGCTTTGTTCTTTTTTCTTAGGACTGCTTTGTTATTCGGGGTCTTTTGTGGTTCCATACAAATCTGATGATTTTTTTGTCCTATTTCTTTAAAAAATGCCATTGGGATTTTGATGGGGATTGCATTAAATCTGTATATTGCTTTGGGTAATATGGCCATTTTAACTATGTTGATTCTTCCAGTCCATGAGCACAGAATTTTTTCCATTTTTTTGAAAGCAAGTAATTCTTAAGTCAGATAAAATTTTTCCCACTAAATGAACTCTGAAAACAACAACAACATAAAAACACATCTTTGGGTATTTTCAAAAATATTTTAATATGAAAGTTGTGAATAAGGGCTGTCGGCTAGTATAGAAAAGCATTATTGTAGATAAAACTCTGTACTTCTTGTTTTCCAAGTCTGATTTCACATCACCACTCCATCACTCGTTAGCTATGTGACACTGGACAAATTATCCTTTAAGCTTTTTTTTCCACATCTACAATATAGGTAAAAATAGTATTTTTCTCATAGCATTGTATGTGTTGAATAATATACAAAAACAACACAACTCAAGGTTTAGAAAGCATTTAAAAGGTTATATCCTATATAATGTATTGACGTTGGTGTGTTAGCCTCTGTATAAAAGACAAGGCTGCTTTAGATCCACGCCTGCCTTAGCCCCTTGGGATTTTTCTCTATTTTCCAGCCACGATAGTAATCAAGTAGCATTACATTTTCAGATCTCCAATTACTCAATTGTGCCTTTCTGCATGATGACTTTGACTGTCTTAATGGAAGCAGCCAGCGACTGTGAGGCCCATAATCAGTTGTTCGGCAGCTGACAGTGTTGACAGTCTAAACATGTGAACTGACAAGGAGTAGCTTTTTCTCTTGCACATGAATGTAATTCAGAGCTAAATCCCTGGAACATAATCTTATAAAAAATGTTAAAAAATGTAATTACAAAAAGTAGTTATTATCATTCCCAATGAAATGAAGCACCATCAGTTGGTCGTCCTTGCCTGATAGGAAATTATCAGAAAAGATGGTTAAAAACACTTTCCAGATGCTACTATATTTCTGTTCAAACACTGTTCCCTGGATCCTACCCCCCCTTCTTTTCTCATGTGACATCTCTCATTATCCAGTGGTTGGGTGTTGAACTAAGTTGGTTAATTAGAGTATGCACCAAAGCACAGCACATTAGGAGAACAAATTTTCTGTAAGAAAAATCACACAATACTTCCCAAAGTAAGATGGGAACTTCAAAAATTAGCAATTGTTTATATTACCTTTACTTGGGTCCAGGCCGCCTTGGAGGCTTACTACCACCAACATACATAGAGCCATGGGATGCAGGAGAGTACACTTGAGAGGCTCTGGGAAAGGACTGGCCATGAAGAAAGGAGTCCAGCAGAAGCAAGAGGAGCCTGACTGGCAAAGGGCACTCAGTGTTTGTGCAAGGGAAATCACTTTTTTCTGGCTGTTTTTGAACCTGTTCTTGATCCAGCCATCCAAGTGGCATATACTCTCTAAGAAAATGGGACTAGCTGTATAAGTAAGCACTGGTTTAATTAGACCTGGTTGTATCTTGGGCCCCAGCAACCCCCTGTGAAACCCATCTAAGAGGACCTGACATGGACATGTGAAGGTGGTTTCCCCATCCAAATTACAAAAAGAGAATCCTGGAGAGGCAGAGGGCCAGCAGAGAAAACAGCAACCTGGGTACACTGATTGCCCAGTGCATTGACTTGCTGGCAGAGCTTCCCCCACATTGAAATACCCCAGGTATTTCCTGAAACACTAAAAGGTGAAGGGGATCCTAAAGGGAGCTCTCACTTGCATTCATTCTACAGGGTCCCCTAATGGCACTCCCTGGCTCTGTCAGGGTACCCAATCCATTCTTCGTTTGCAGTAAAAATGATCCTGCTAAGATGTCTCATCACACTCTCTTGTTTAAAATTCTTCAAGGTTCTTCTTTCCCTCAAAATAACAAACGTTTTAATATGGTTTTCAGTATCTTTTCATCTCTGGCACGATTTACCACTTCAGGCTCACATTTCCGGATTTCCTCCACCATACCTTTCAAAGACAAAGATGGTTTCTGTCTTGCTCATTAAATCCTCTGTGTTTAGCACAATACTTGCCACAAGGTAGTTATGAATAGGTTTTTGAAGAACGAATAGTAATGCTGGACCAAAACAGACTTCTCTAATCCTTCCATGCTGTATCAGGCTCAACAAGCCGGATTCTTTGATTCTTTCTCCCACTGTTGTCCATTCTTCCAGGACCCCCATTAGCCTTATCACTGTCGTTACCGGTACCCATCAGAAATGTCTGCATAATTGTCCCAGAATGCTTTGGCTGCAAGTAGCAGAAAACCTGACTCCAACTGACTTAAACAATTAGGAAATTTATCTCACAAAATTCAAGAGATTAGGTAGACTTCAAGAAGCAAAGACTTTGGATCATTCACTGAAATTCTTTTAAGTGTTGTTATGGAATGAATTATGGGCCCCAAAAGACAGGTTGGAGTCCTAACATCCAGTACCCCCAAAATCTGATCTTACTTGGAAATAAAAGTAATCGAGTTAAAATGAAGTCATTTGGGTGGGCCCTAGTCCACTATGATTGATTTCCTATAAGAAAGGGAGACTTGGACACAGACACGCACAGAGGGAAGATGATGTGAAACCCACGTGGAGAAGATGGCCATGTGACTGGAGTGGCATCTACAAGCCAAGGACCTCCCAGGATTGCCAGACAACACCCAGGGCTGGGAGAGGCAAGGGAGGACTCTCTACTAGAGTCTTCAGAGGGAGGATCATCCTGTCCACACACTGATTTCAGACTGCTAATCCTTAGTAAGAACTGTGAGGTAATAGGTTCCTGGTTTTTTTAAGCCCCCCAGTTTTTGCAGTTACCTTTTCTATGTGTTGTCTTCATGTGTTAGTAAAATAGATATAATATTTCCAGGTATCGTGATAAAATCTAGAGGAAGAAGGGGGTCATCTCTGTCCTGCTGTCCTTAGGAGCCAGGACTCCTTTTCCAGTACCACCTCCTTCCTTCCCCCAGCAAACTTGCTCTCATCTCTCATTGGCAGGATTGGGTAACTTGGTCATTCTTAAATAAATCATTGGCAAGATGGCTGGATTCTAAATGATAGGCTTAGATTAATTACATGGGAAGAGATGGATATTTCCCAGACAGCCACAAAAACCACTGCAATGGTCAGATCCAAAACCTTGACAAGATTTCTCTCTTTCATCTCTATCTCAAAGCTCCTATATGCCCTGTGCAAACAAAGTGTATAAATAGATACGTGGTAGCAGGAGGGCTGGTGTTTAATTTCTCTCACCAGAAGCCTCTGGACCTCCAGCTCCTTCCCAAAATGTCCAAATGATACCTGCAAAGCAGCCAACATAGGGCAAGGCACCTAATAGATTCCTGCCCCCCTTCTTTTCATAGCCATTGTCACTTTCTGTCCTACACATCTGACATTTCCATCTTATCACCTCTACGAGACTACACATATCTTGAGGTTAGCAGCACTGGACCCTGGTCTGGGGACACCTCCCAAAGCACTTAATTCTGTGCCGTGGGGTCTGTGGCATCAGGAAGTAGAGTCAGGGCAGAAGCAGGGAAGCCTCCGCATACAATCCCATGAGATGGAGAAGGGAGAGATTGAAATTATTTCAATGGAAAAAAAAGGGTATGTTGATAGAATATAATAAAACAACTTTGTCATCTCAAGTCAATAACTTTCTCTTCTAATTTGGACCAAACAGACACACCGCTAAGTAGAGATAACAAGGAAGAGCAAGCCCTGCTGTGAAGCAATATCCTCCAGTTCCTGTTTTGTTGGGCCTAATAGGTTGTTTAAAAGGAGAGCAATTTAGATTAAGTTTTCATGATGGAATAGCCTGTACATGTCATAAGACCCGTTGGAATAGGCAAGAGTCACTGGTCTTTCTGGAACAAAGACAAAAACAAATTGCATATTTCCCATAGTTGCCTGACAAGCAATTTCACTATGGTCTTGTTCAGTTTATCCCTCCATTTATTGTATAATATAAAGCAGCTTGCCTCTACGTTACTAAAATACAGGCAATAAACGTCCACTGACATAATTAACCAGCTCAATATCTTTATTCCTTTTAGTTTCCCACTAAAATAATAACGATCAGGTCTCATTTGTTTTGTAGTCTACAAATGGGGATCATTTTTATTCATAAATAATACACTCCATAACATGAAGTACTTGAGTTTTAATATTTATTTGACATGTTTGCTTAATTTTCATTTTTTAAATGCTAATTACTTGCTCCGTTGAATTTTCACTTATAAAATCATGTCCAAATCCGTTATTCAGTATAAGCAGTAAATGCTATAAAATACTTAAATACAAATTAATTCCCCCCTTCCCTCTCACCATCCAAAGGGTTAATTGTGCTGTCAGGTATGCTTAAAGAATTATTGAGAAATTTTAAGAAACAAGTTTCTTCTTAATTTTTTTTATTATTTGCCAAATGTGGTTAGTTTGACTTTATTTTGAATAAGTTCAAGGCTTATTTTATCTTCAGAAGTATAATTAGTTCAGTTACTATTGCTGAAATCTTTATTAATTTTTGTTTTATTGTTTGGTCTTTCATATGTTTTTAATTTTTTTCATGAGATGTTTCAGACATGCAAGGAGATATAAAGAATAATCAAATGTATTCTGTGGCCATACAGAACTTAACAGCTCCCACACCTCTGACCTATAGAAACTGAGAGATAATAAGTTAGTGTTGTTTAAGCTGCTAAATTTGTGATCATTTGTAACACAAAAATAGAAAACTAATGTAGGTTTTGGATGTTTGTTTTTAATATTTGTGACTCCAAATACTGCTGCTCTGAACATTGCACATTGACTTGTGCACACATGAAATCTTGCACATGTAAACATTTCTTTAGGATATATAGCTGGGAATAGAATTGCTGAGTCTTATAATAACAATATCTTAAATTTTAACAGACATTTATACCTGCACTGCAAAGTACTTTTACCAATTTATCTGCTATCAGCAGTATGAGAATGTTCTCTACCTCCCAACTCAGCGACACTTGGTTTTGTCAGGCTGTGTCTTGCTTTAAACATTTAGCTCTTCGTTTAACCTAAACTGCGGCTGCTGTGAATTGTTTCCATTTGGATAACGCATTGTCACAGTACTATTTATGGACTAGTCTATCCATTCCTCCACAGTTCTGCAGTGACAGCTGTGTCATAGTATGATTCCATATGTGTGTACCCCGGTCAAGACACACAAGCTCCCTTTTCATCTCCTTTTGCCACTGAATTTTTTTTTTTTTTTTTTTTTCTGGTCAACCTCCAGGAAAGCCCAATAAGTATCCAGCTTTACTCAAGTATCTCAGTTGGCAGTTTCCACCTTTCAAGAGTCCATGACTTTGCCCCTTCTGCCTGACACAACATTAAAAACCAAACTCTAGCAGAGTTCATAAATCCCCTAGGATTGCCTTTCCTTGACTCAAGCAACTTATTAGTTTTTAGTCCTGGGATTTCCATTATTTTCTTGAGAGCTTAACTAGAATATTTGTTGCATTTTATCCAGAATATTCTGGAGTTTCCTTTTTTTTCATATGTGATCAGACACTGAGGTTCACTAATCAATTTTTAAGGAAAATCACCACTCTGATAACTGTCTTTCAGATGGATAGATTTTTTTTTCTATAGGCACAACCTGGCCAGGCCAGCCCATCTACCTTCATCATCTGCAGCCTCACATTTCTTTGCATTTGCTTGCATTATGGATATTGTCTCCTCTTGATTCTCACATCCTCATGTTTATGCTCCCCTAATCCACTACGCCACTGAAATCCATTTTCCACAAAATATTGGATACATCCATTCACAATGAAGACTAAATAAATCACATATTTGTTTTTTATATGTTTATTTATTTATTTTAATTAAAGTTTATTGGAATGACAATTGCTAGTAAAGTTATATGGATTTCAGGTGTACAATTCTGTAATACATCATCTATATATCACATTGTGTGTTCACCAGCCAGGGTCCGTTCTCCTTCCATCACCATATATTTGATTCCTTTTACCCTCATCTACTACCCTCCTCCCTGCTTACCCTCTGGTAACCACTAAACTATTGTCCATGTCTATGAGTTTTTGTTTCTTCATATGTTTGTCTTGTTCCTTTGTTGTTTTCAATTTTGCAACAACATGAATGGCTCTTGAGATTATTATGCTAAGCAAAACAAGTCAGACAGAAAAAGTCAAGAACCATATGATTTCACTGATACGTATTTGTTTTGTTGTTGCTTGTAATTCAGTCAACATTCTCTATGTAGTGGAGCTATGAGGTGAGGTGTACACATATGAACAAATGTACTAACTGCCCTCTTTAACTTATAACACAGTCGACAATGTAAGGAAGAAATCATTTTATCCCATACTAGACACATAAGAACTTAAATTAGCCAGAAGGTGAAATATGATATCAAAGGTATCCTGGAGAGTATTTAAAAACCTGGGAACCTATATGTGCTAAGCACTGTGCTTCCAAAGATGATCTCATTTTAATAAGAAGATATTGCTTCCAGGGAAGTATGTCTGCAAAGCTTTATGATGAGTTGTCTTTAGGGGTGCATATGATTTCAACAGGTAAGGATGTGGACAATGGCATTAGATGAGAGTATTCCATGTAAGGAACATAAAATGAGTAAATCACAGGGCATGGAGGGATGCATGAGAAAGGAACTGTAGTGTTGGTCTAGAGCCAGATGATAAAGTATCTTCAGAGGTTGGGATTGTGGCACAGAGGAGCAATTGAAGATTTTTACCCTTTCTTTCTTATTTATTTCCTGGAGAATATCAGAAGAGCTTTTGGAGGAAAGTTACATAGGAGAAATGCTATTTCTCTGAGGAGGTATTTTCATTGAACAAAATTTACTTATTATTGACCAAAGACAAAAATTTATGATCATTTGTAATAAATGGCATCTTCAGGGCAGGATGGGAGGTAATTTTTAATTTTTTCTAGGTGGCCATTACTGTGTCAAATCTTCCACAGTCTCTTAAAGTCAGTCCCATCTGAGGCTTTAGGCCACATTGTCATCCATGCTTGAACATGGCTTTGCAATAAGATGTAAAATTGACTTTGGTTCCTTTCCATAGTAATATCAGAGGGTTTGGGGGTTGTTTTGCTCCTATTTGAATTTATTTTTGTGATTATTTTTGTGATTCATTAGTGGCACGGTGATAAAATAATATTCTTTACACTTCCTTTTTTTTAAGTTTTTTTTTTTGGCAGTTTTGTTTTTTTGTTATTTTTAAGTTTCACGTGTATAAAGCAATGTAATAGACATTTATCATTTATATCCCTCATACGGTGATAACCCCCCTCCCCCCATCTACTACCCCTCTGACATCACATACAGCCATTACATTTCCACTGTCTCTATTTCTAATGCTAAACTCCATTCATATATATATATATATATATAATTGTAGTTGACATTCATTATTGTTCAGCTTCACTTTCTTTTAAAGGATGATTTTAATGCAGCATGAATCACATACATATGGCCTTCTTTTCCTGTTGTTGTGTGTTGATATCATTGGTCCACTGAACTGTAGTTATCGGAAACATCTTTATATTCCAGTCCCAGATGTGCACTCTTTTAGGGAGAACGTTTTTTGCACCTCATCATATTTTGGTAGTTTTCTATCAATGATCTTATTTGCAGTTTTCCAACTGCAAATTGCCATATCCCATTAATATTATTTTAATAATCAATCTACTCCATTGTGCCAACTTCAAATATAAATGAGAACCATTAATGAGGAATATTTGTTTCAGTCAGTTAAAATAAGCTTCTGCTTCTGTAAGCATATTTCTACTGATGAAAAAGTGACTATATTGTTAAATATTTTCTTGAGTCTTCCCTACAAAAACAATACAGTCTATAGTCAGACATTTTAATTATTCTCTCATTATTCTATACAATTCCCCATCAATAAACACAGAATAATAGTACATCTTTTAGAGGATTATTAGGAGGGTTAATGGATACAATATATGCTAACTTAACACTATGCCTTCAACAAGTAGTAGCAGTAAGTGTTATTCTTAAATGGCATGGAAATCCAACTTCTTAGTGTGACACACTGAATTCCTAGCAATAATCAGAGAGCCCAACAAACAAGGGTCCGTCGGTACATCATTGGGGCATTAACTCAACAGTAAGTACTCAGTTTTCTGTGTTGCTTTGAAAGTTTAAAAATAGGCCCCAATTCCAGTTTAGAATATTCTTTTTAGTTAGTCCTTTGCAACTTTCCACAAAAATGCAATAAGTAGAACATTATGATACAGAAAACAAAGACCAACTGCCAAATTACTGCCAGAATCTGAAATAGTTTATCATGAACTATTCCATCTATGGGACTAAACACAGTACCATTTAATGAATGATGTATAGATTCATTCTTTCCCTACTGCCTACCCTTTGGGTATAACACTGAGCGTTTCAAAGAACCAGGAGTCTGAGCTGCCTACTTTTGCAGATGGCTCTCTCTAGCTTCTCAAACATCATCTCTATAAATCAACTTTAAAACCTAAATTTCCATGAAACATGATGGAATAAAGTATATGTGTGCACGTGAGTAAGCAAGTAAGCATGAATAGAGCTGAATACATGTGTGTGCAGACTGGAGGGTAAGGGGTCCAGGGAAGCTGTTCTAGGTAAATGGAAGTAAATAGGTGCATGCTATAATCTTGAATTGTACAATACAAAAGGGGAATAACAGTACAAGTGGGGACTAAATATAGAAAAAAAAACCTTGTAGTTATTTTTGGATTAGGTCTGTAGTATTGCTTCTGTTATTTTTTTGTTATTTTAGTTTTTCATATGCCATTCAATTCAGAGTTCCAGGGAAAACGCAGTAGGCAAAGAACAAAAATCCCACCTCAGTCCAACAGAAATGCATTTCTGTGAGGAAATACTCTAGAAATTTAACAATGAAGTGTGCATATTAATGTGAATGACCAAAAAAAGAATCTCACTAACAGTGTGGACAAATGTCACATTTTCAGTTTCTTTGGATAAGCCACATCATTTCAGGTTGAGTACAAAGAGGAAGTAAAACCAATAGGGGGTTATGGAAAGGTGCAGCAAAATAAAGGGAAGGGGACTCTATCTTGGAGTGTGAGGAAGAATGTGTTTCTGCATTATTCCACTGAATCAAAATTATTAAGTCTTAAATTTGCTGCCAGTTCAACAATGCATGAAAAGATATGTTTATTATATTTTGCCTTATTCCAAAAAGAATATAATGTGTCCAGAAAGGATTATAGCTAGGTAAAATAAATTTAAGCAAAATTTAAAATAATTAATCTAAACGGAAAACAAAATCAAAATTACCATAGAAGCAAAAATGAAACCCAAAACACAAAAGCTCACCATGAGGATATCCATATTTCCTGGAGTTTGGACACAATTGTGACTGTTAATTTTCCTAAAATAGACAGATAGATAGATAGACAGACAGACAGACAGACAGACAGACAGACAATGATTAGGAGGTAAAAACAAACTAGTTCCTAGAGAGGCATAATTAGACCTGGTTAAATCTAGAAAGACATTTCCCTAGATGTCATTATTAATCTTTAGATACGAGGCCCTTATAGCAAGAACTTTTCGTAGGTAGATATATAGATAGAAAGGAGCACCATCAAAAATTGGTGAAAACCAACAAAAAATATGTTAGGGTACAGTAATTTAAAAAATATGATAAATGGGTAAACTCATATATTCACTTAAAAATATATATATGAAAAGAAAGTATCACATGAATGATCAAAAGACTAATTATTATTAAATAAGTAATGTTGTGGATATCAGAGCCCCTTCATACTGTGCCAAAATACTTTCCTGATGAATTAGAGCAAGAATATTTCACATGTGAAAACCTAGAAAGCAAAAAGAAAACACCATCTTTCATCTTGGATGGTCAAGGACTGTGTAGGCTTAAAGGAGAATATATTTGAATTTTGAAACAAGTAAAAATATTGCCATAAATGATTTTTAGAAACAAAAGAAAAATAGGAAGATACAACCTTATTTATAATGTATGTCAATAAGAATATGTTAAATGGACAAGGTTTATTTGTTACTTTTGTTTTGGGTTAGTGATTATGTGCACTGCTGGCAGGAAACCCTGTCACATATTGCACACGGCAGTGAACCTTTGTGTAACTCTCTGGGAAGGCTTTTCATTATATATCAAGGCACTAAAAATCATTTTTACCCTTTGATCTAGTAGTTGCATTTCTAGAAATCTACTCCAAGAAAATATTGAGCTGCACACCAAGATTAATCTTCAAAAAATGCTCTTTTGTAGCATTATTTACTATTGTGAAAATTTTGAAACAATTTTAACGTCCAAACATAACAGATGTCTAAGTAAATTTTTTTAATTTTTATATGGCATATTATACAGTTATCAAAACTATATTTTTACAGAATAATTAATAACTTAAGTCATAAATGACATAAATGGTGATGATAAAAACTTAAGCAAAAAAAGAATAATGCAACACTATTTTTGCAGCTGAATTCAATTTTGTCATATATATATATATATATGCCTAGGAAGAAGCTGGAAGAATTTTCAAATTCTAAAACAAATTTTAGAAAACATATACAACCTGTTGTTTGAATTATAAGTAACTTATTTTATTCTTTATACCTTTTGATATTTTCAAATTTTGTAAAATGAATGGCTTCTTGGTTTAAAAAAAGGAGCTAGGTAGGTAGATAGATAATAGATTGATACATGATGATAGATAGATAGATAGATAGATAGATAGATAGATAGATAGATAGATAGATAGATAGAGATAGATAGATAGTACATATTACTAAATAGATTATATTATGTATCTATTAACCCATATAAATATATATACTCTTAACAGAGATATGCAAGTTGTATAAGACTAATTTTAGTTATATAATAGTACTAATTTTAATTTATGACTTGTAAAATCAGCTTTATTTATTAACATCAAATAATTTCAAATAAATGTTTATTTGTAAACAACTATCAAATTTATTTTCTAGACATTAGAGTACTAAATGAGCATTATCAAAATTGAAGCAAGGCTTTGAAATTTATGTTTGTAATAGAAAAGAGCAGACAATATAATCTGCAGTAAACCTCTTTATTTGAGAACTTGAACAGTGAAGAGAAATAAGAAATCAAAGCCGATTAAAAGAGAGCAAACCATAAATAATGTTTTTAATGTGCAAAAATATAAGCACTTCTTGAACAAGCTGCTTCTATTTGAAGTCAAATAGAAAACGCGTGTTCTTGAGCACAGTTACACGAATGGATAGTAAAAAAACACTGAAATTTCCTATGTAGGTTCTGTTGCATTTTCGTTATATGTTTTTTTAACAAATCTTCAACTTATTTAACAATAAGGCATGTATCTGTTTTTAGGAACACTATCTATTTTGTATATGTTACTAAGTCTTTATTGCACCAAAAGTAAAATAACAACTTTCATCTGCAATTTTATAGCACATATTTGCCAATGAAACGCATCATTTACATTATGAAAATTTAATATGATTGACATTAGCAAAATAGCTAATTAAGAAATAGGGCATACATACTTCAAGAAACTTGACAGTCTGTTCTATGAAGAAAATTAATTCAGAAGTCTTCTATTTGCATAAATCTCCAGGTCTCATTTTCACAGCTGTTTGTTCTGTCATCTAGATGGTTGCATTTCAATATTCTTTTAACATAATCGGTGGGAAGTATACCTTGCAACTAAAAATATCATGCTCTGCAAAAAAGATTGTTAGGGGAAAATGTAAGTTCATTCAGTTCATCTTGATCTTTTTTCCCTTAAAATAAATGTTTCTAATGTAGGAACTTTAACATTTCAGTCTTTAATTATGAAAATACTTTTATTAAAATACAATCCTTTATTTTAGATTCTCATGAAAATGAAAAGATTATGCCCTTTTCATATGGAAAATATTAATGAGTGGAGCTTATTTTAGCAAAGAATAAAAAATGCTGGTGATATCTACTTTTCATTAATCATTTCAGCATAATACGGAGTTTGAGTGTGTACCCAGTACTGTGATGGACAAAGGAGGTAAAAATTTTTAAATAATCCTTAGACTGGGCATGTATACTGTTTGTTTTAGTAATTCAGATAATGAAAAGAGATCAGCATTTATTAGATCTCAAGATGTCTTGTACCTGTAATGTTCCAAAGAGCAGCAGGAATTTGAAGTCAACAGATACCAGCCTAGAGACCTGGCAATACCATTTGCTACTTGCAGGCTTTAGTTAATCATTTAAGGCCTCTGCACATCAGTGTCACCATCTATAATAGGGGCTACAAGATGCACAGTAACGATTCACAAGGTTATTGCTAATAGTATTCTAAATAATGGACAATTAACTGCTCTGGGGGCGGTAAAGCACCATACAAATGCTAGTCATGGCTCAGTGTCACTTGCGTCATTTAATCTTACCCTGAAAGAAATCCTAGGATACTATACAAATCCATGATTTTGTCTACATTGTCTTTTATGGTGATATATGTAAAAGTTAACCAAAGAATGGCTAACATTTAAAAGAAAAGAAACAATCAGATACACCTACACACATTTTCATAACTAGAACAAGATTCGCTGGTTTTTGCAAATGAGCTTCTGCCATCTTTCCTTTTACTCTTGAAATTATTTTTAAGTGTAGACTCTACTTAAAGTAATTTGCTGCTGGAATAGGCATAATGTTTTGATGTCTGCTTTGCTTCTAATTACGTTCAAGCTCACTTTGACATTTAAGGCCAATTACATTAGTCTAGATTCAGTAAGACTTTTCCATAGTAGTCTAAAATTTGACCAATAAACAGGCTTTTCCTCCCTCTCTTTATTCATTTAAATGGAATGCTTTGCAACAAGCATATTTTAGAAATTATGAAAGCAAATAATGTGGGTTCATTTTGGAAAAAAGCAAAGAACTGTTTGGCCTTTCTTGCCAACATAAAAGGCAGTCACGGAATTAATTGAAACCACCAGTTTCAACTTTATTTCTTTCTAAACCAAAAAGAATAAGGCATAAAATAATCATTTTACAGATTCATATTTTAAATATTTCACTTATTGACTACAAAGGTAATTGATTCCAACAGATCTCAAATTCCAAAGGAGTTCACATATATAAAGAGACATATATGGCACCAAAAACCTTTCCATTTAAAAGTCACTAATAGCTAAACTCTCCAGAACAGAGCCCTACAACAAAATTTAGTCGGTGTTCCATTGTGTTTTAAGATTCCAGTATACGGACTTAAGACAGAGCACAGCACTTAATTTGGTTAGCTGCCTATTTTCATTCCACTTATTAACATCACAATTTTTGCTATTTATTAAATGCATAGTCTGATGAGTTGACAGTACCAAAAGACACTATAAAGGCAATTTATAGTATCTACTAGTAACAAAACATTCACTGTAGCCTTTTTCTATAATTTGTATAGGTAAGATTTTGTGTGGGAAATTGGACTGGAAAGCACATCATATAAAAACAAAGATTTCTAAATGGTTGTCAGTACTGATTAATACTAATAGATCATAAAAAGTAGGCACTTATAGCTAGATGATATCTTAGGAATCATTTAGTTCAAAAATGAAATAAAATAATGCCATCAAAAACACTGTCATGCTTTCAAAATTATGTATCTAAAGAAAATATCGTCTTAAAAATATAAATGGCTTATTCTATATAATTTTCTTCTTTATAAAAATGGAATCACACTGTGTTTGACATAAAAAGTTTTATCATAAAAAATATATAGGAATTCCTAAAAGTTTAATTAGTGTAATACGGTTTTTCCTTTGGACAATTTCTTTAAAATAGATTTTAAAAATTATTATTAAAAATATTATTTGTATAGCTTTTTTTATGTTTTAGTAAAGTTTTTTCTTTTTTATTATTATTCATTTCAGGTGTACAAAACAATGTAATAGTTAGACATTTATGCCCCTCACAATCTACTACCCCTCTGACATCATACATAGCTGTTACAGCTCCACTGACTATTCCCTATGCTGTAGTCCACATCCTGTGACCATATATATCTATATCTATATCTATATCTATATCTATATCTATATCTATATCTATATCTATATCTATATCTATCTATATATATAAAATTATAGTTAACATTCATTATTATTCAGCTTCAGTTGTACACTGCAGTGGTCAGGCATCTACACCGTCCATAAAGTGGTCTCCCTAACAAGACAAGTGTCCATCAGATACCCTACAAAATCTTTACAACATTATTGATTATATTCCCAAACTGTCTTTAGTATCCCCATGGCATATAGTGCTTAGTGCTTTAATGTTTACAAAGTATTCACCCATACTTATTTTGATTCTCAAAACAGTCTTCAGAGACTGATGATACGATCATACATTTGAGAAAGATTGATGTCGTCTTCATCAAACATAGGTGTTTTACCCAGATCCATTAGGCCAGTCAGCAATTTCATCCTAAACTCAACCTGTGACTACAGAACTGAAGGCTTGATTCTTTGCCTCTCTGCCCTATGACTCACAGAGGGTCATGGTCTTTATTCTCAACCCATCCAACCTCTATCTTAAACCGTAGCCCTTCAGCTGTCCCTTGTAGGAAGGTCATCATCTTTTGAGAGTGAGGGCAGAGATGAGGTGGCCAAAATTAGAAGTTTTGAAAAGCTCGTGGCTGTTACTGCATTCATGGAAGACAACAAAGAGGCTTGCCAGGCAGTTCTGGGGCCCATTTGGAGGCTGTGGTAGAAAGGAGCCCATTTCTCTGTGGTATAAATTCCTCCACAGTGCAGCTGCGGGGTACATGCATCCATGGAGAATTAGATTCACCTAGGACTTAGCATTTTTCACGAGAGTTTGGCAAATAAGACAGAGAAATGGAGTTTGGAGAACTGAGAAAAGTGTAATTGAATTGATGGACCATGAAATTCCATCTAAACCAGAGAAGGAGGGGTTTAAAGTCAAGAGATGGCTACTGCTGATGACTTTAACAGTACAGTACTATATTTGTACTCCAAATTCAAATCCACAGTATTTGTGTTTATGGACAACTTAGAGCCACAGTAAGACTTATTTATTTTAGGTTTTTAAATGCATTTAATGTCATTTTTATTGATTTTTTCCAGCTCTTAATTTTCCGTAACACCTTGATCTTCTTGTCAGTCATGATTTTGCCAATCAATGCACTTTTTTGAAATTTAACTCTAATATTAGCTTGATCCAACATTTACTATATTTCAGTTATTTTAAATACTGGAAAAGCTTTGAATAGTTGAGTAAGTTTTAAATAAAAAGAATATATACAACAAAATATTACAGGATTATAAAGTCAGTGGGTTTTTCAGAAGGTAAAACTCCTCTATATGTTATTGCTATTTGAGTGGGAAAAAAAGAAGCATGGATGTTGAGTAGGTGAATAATTAAGGTAATAAAAGCCAAAAAAGGTGTCACTTTTGCACTCAGTGAATACCATCAAGGCAGGGACACTCTCAGTAAAAATGTTGAGCTCCTATATGTTGTCAAGTAGATTTCATTTTGAAAGCAAACCTTTTGTAGAGGAAGAGTTTTTGAAACCAGCTAAAGATAAATAAAGTAGATGCAAATGATACTGTAAAATGAAAGTTGTACATCAATAATGTTGTTTATACTCTTCACCATCTTTAATAACTTCTGAATGTGTATATTTTTAAAGAGAAATAGATGTTTTTACATGTATTTTAATGCAAACAGTAAAAAGCATATTACGTAAAAAGTAATTTACAAATTTGCAAAAAACATGTGTTCACACAAAAACCTTTACATGAATGTTCATAGTAGCATTATTTATAATAGCCAAAAAAGGATGGTTCAAGTAAACTGAATTAAATTGGGCCAGATTCTGAGTAATTAGTGGAAAGTCCATTTAATCTTGAACATTTACCTTCTAGTACCATACACATCATAATACTGGTGCCTTGGAGGAGGATGTATTGTCCTAAAATAATACAGCGCTTGACAGTGAACAATATCTTCATAGTCAACATGTTGACTTTCGGTCTATTGATTATCAACATACTGACAAGCATGGAAGACCCAATTATGACTGAAGAACAAAATGTAAATATTATTGAACTTGAGGATGTTAAATGAACACATGATCAAAGATGGAAATGAAAGAAGAGGAAGGTAGTGGGATGAGAAGCAGTGCTGAAACCTTCATCTTATACAGGGAGACGGCTTGCCATTCTGTCAGAGTTTGATGGAACAAGAAATAGAGATTTATGTACAAAATGTGGGAGTGGTCAAAAGAAGTGGGGAGTGATGTTTGCCTGAACTAAATCTTCACATATAGCAGAAGTCTATGTCTAAAGTGGGTCAATTAAGAAATACTGAATAGGAATATGGATAGCACCACCAGAAGTGAAACACAAATGGTTAAAAATGGTGACCTCTGGGAAGTGGGACTGAGGTACTTGGGCATACAGCTGTTGTTTATTATTCATTAAGAAACCCATCATCAGGCTTCCTTACTGTGTAATGTTTTAATCATGTAGTATAACCTTGATTTAAATTTTGAAAAATAATATTAAGAATGAGCTTAACAAGAAATGTGCAGAAACTATCTGAGAAGAAATTTTTGTTCAGAATCATGAATAAAGATAATAAATGGAAAGATAGGCCTTTCTTCAAGATCGGAAGATACACTGAGAACAATATCAACTTTTCTTAGATTAATGTGATCTGAATAAAACAAGAGAACATTTAGGAAAATTAACAAAAATAAATAAAAGAATTCTGAGAATATAAAGAAAATATAGATTTTTCAGCTAAATTGTGCTGAGTCAACTTAATCACCTACTGGGGGGAAAAAAAGATTCATTTCTGTCTCTTTTCTTAAACCAAAATAAATTCCAGATTTAAACTGATTTAAATAGTGATTTGTGATTCAACATGTTAAACATAACAAAATAAGGAAACTATAAACCTACTGCATAAAAGTATGGGTATATGTATATCTAATCTTTCAGTGAGAGAGGCTTTTTAAGCAAAATAAAAACACCTTAAATAAAAGGAATGGCAAATTAGACCACATAGAAATTTAAAATTTATGTTTGCAAAAATATTGTGAATGGATAAGAAAAAAAATGCATGAAACATATATGACAGGTAGAAGATTTGTTTTCTTAATTTATAAAGGGCTGGTAGAAACCAACATGGGGGGAAATGGTCAACAGGATAGGAAAATGACATAATAAAAGGGAAAGTTGTCCAAAGAAAAGAAACAACTTCCTCTAGGCCACGGTGTCTGGACTTTTTTCAACGTTTTTCACCAAGGGCCATATGCGGTAAAATATATAAACAGCCAGGCCACTCACTCGAGGTGAAGTACGTATTGCCTCACCTGGTTTATTTAAGTAAACTAAATATATTTTTGGAATTTGCTGCAGGCCAATTAACAATGGATCATGGGCCGCAGTTGGCCCGCGGGCCGCAGTTTGGACACCCCCACCCCTGCTCTAGGCCTTTGTTCATCATCCCCTCTCCACCATTTAAGTCCTACTCATCTTCCTTATCAGAGTCAATTGCCACCATTTTCCCAAACCTGTTCTTGACTTATCTAAGAGGAATACATAGATCCTTCTACCTTACTTGTTGGTAGCTTTGCTACATTTCTCTTACACACCATATTTTTCTCTTTTCCTATGCTGGTCATGTTCATCTTTTTCTTCCATTCTTGATTATAAATTTCTTAAGAAAACAAACCGTGTCTTCCTCATCTCAATCCTCAACACTTCAAACCTTCAGTAACGACTAATAATCCTTGTTTGAATAAATAAACTAAGCAGGTTCTTCAAGGAACACAGGTCTTGCAGATAATGTAAGTCAGTAAGGGTCCTGGATTCACAAAACTATCATTTGGATTTAAATTTCTGGATAAAATCTCAGCAAAACTGATAAGGCACCTTTCATGCAAGACACAAATTAATTTTCTGTCTATGATAAAAGTATTTCATGGCATTCCCTTTCATTGGTTTATTCATGTAAGTAGCTATAAACACAGAAATTGCGTTGTGACAGGAAGCTTTGCTCTCGAGTATAGTTCACAGCATCTCACAATATGAATTTTCAGGTGTCTGAGCTATGCAGAAATGAGATTTTTTTTTTCTTCTGAGACTCTGAAAAGAGTAGAGGATAACACCAATGTTCTTGCCCACATTGCTTATCTCACAGCAACAGGTTACAGTTCCATAGCTCCATGTTTCCAAGCATTTGCTCAATGTGTAATAGCTGAGTGTTCATGAAAGATAATGCAGTAGCTGAAAACAAATTAAATTGGTTTGTGCCCAAGGCAGCTGAAAGGTACACCTGAATTTTTGGTCTCTAGGTACCAAAAATAAATCTTTTGGGCTTAATCACAAACTTTTCTGCTACTTTTGGAGAAAGAAATCCATGTCCAGTAAGAGTCCTCTTATGCTTGTAGGTGTTTTGATTCTTCCCCCATTGCTATTGAATCTTTGGGATGTACACACACTTTCACACAGGTGATATTTCCATTAAAGAAAATACATCAGTCTGATATATATATATATATATAGATAGAGATAGAGATAGAGATAGAGATATATAGATATATAGATATATAGGTATATAGATATGAATCATTTTTGGAATTTTGTTCCTTGCCTTTGGAGGTAATAAATACTCAACAGGAAAAAAAATACAGGGAAAATATAATTGCCCTCAATGATAAGTCCTGGCACACTTATGAGATTAAATGATGTGTTGAAAATTCTCTGAAGCATTTTTACGATGAGTTAAAGCTAATATTTTCTTAGGCATCTTTTCAAGGAAAGTATTATTTTGTCCTTGGCAATGCTGAGTTCAAGTGTCAATAGCAATGTATTTCATACTTTTATGAGCAAAACACTTTGTAAGGTAATGAGATTATAGGAAAATTAACTCAAGAAGAAGTTAAGTTTTTTTACACATGGACAAAGGGAAGTAGAAAAACTTATCTCCTACTTCAAAATTCATTTAAAGAAAAGGGTAAACAGGGTCAAATATATGGTGATGGAAGGAGAACTGACTCTGGGTGGTGAACACAATGTGTGATATAGATGATGTATTACAAAATTGTACACCTGAAATCTATGTAACTTTACTAACAATTGTCACCCCCAATAAACTTTAATTTAAAAAAAAAAGAGTAGTTGCTCCTTTTTTCAAATGGGTCCACTATGTGTTGGGCATTGAATGCCTTCTTATTTTTTCTTTAAAGTTTATTGGGGCGACAGTAGTTAGTAAAGTTACATAGATTTCAGGTGTACAATTCTGTAATACATTATCTATATCTCACATTGTGTGTTCACCACCCAGAGTCAGTTTTCTTTCCATCAACATATATTAGACCCCGTTTACCCTCTTCCAGAGCCCCTCTCCCCCCTCCTTCTTTACCCTCTGATAACCCCTAAACTATGTCTATGTCTATGAGTTTTTGTTTTTTCAGTTGTTTGTCTTGTTCTTTTGTTGTTTTCGATTTATATACTACATATCAGTGAAATCATATGGCTCTCTACTTTTTCTGTCTGACTTATTTCACTTAGCATTATAATCTCAAGATCCATCCATGTTGTCACAAATGGTCCTATTTCATCTTTTCTTACTGCCAAATAGTATTCCATTGTATATATATACCACAACTTCTTTATCCATTCATCTATCGAAGGACATTTTGGTTGTTTCCATGTCTTGGCCACTGTAAATAAAACTGCAATGAACATTGGAGCACGCTTGTCTTTATGGATAAATGTTTTCAGATTTTTTAGGTAGTTACCCAGGAGAGGGATTGCTGGGTTGAGTGCCTTACTTCTAAAAAAGTTACTTATCTCTAGGAAAGGAAACTGCAGAGAGAGCTTACTGCCTGGGAAATAGTGATTCAAGACATCACTGAACACAGGAAGCAATACTTGGAAAAGTACTTACTTTGTCAGAATGCCTGACTAATACTTCTATTAGTGCCACAAATTGATAGAGTGACTTTGGGCTGATCACCCTATCATCCTTTAGACTCCTTTTCCTTGTTTTCAAAAAGAAAAGAGTTAGATTGGATTATCTTTAAGGTCGCTTTTGGCTCTAAGATCCTAATCAGCGTAACAGAGTTTTGTCTTGGGCTCGGTTCATCTTTGTATTATGCTGGGCTTTATGTCTCAGAATCCTGATACCTGAGAATTCAATTTAAGTCTTCATTGTACTAAGGACTATAAAGATGCTTTTAAAGAGTAACTAGCTTCCAATTTTCAACTTTCCCCATACAGCATCATAAATTCTCATTAAGAAGCTTTTATTGATTATTAATGTACATGGAATACGTGAGTTAGAGATGCCTGTGTAATCATATAATTAATAAGAAAAACATGTAAGAATGGAACTAATCAAAGATCTTTGCAGAGACTTTGAGTCCTTTAGCTTGGCTGGCTTTTATTGGAGTGGTCTATATTTTTTTACTTTGGCTTTATCCATGGTCTTCACTCTCTGCCTTGAAAATAAGAAAAATTATGAAAAATGTATTTGCCTTTATTAAGTTGCTCAGCATGGCAATATCATTGAGAAATATTTATTTTTAAAGAGTCTCATTTTTTAATATAACAAATAATATGATAGATGGTTATTATAAAAGTAAAATTAAGGTTGTTATTCTCATATGCCTTTAGACAATTAAATGTCATTCATTATAAACATAAGTTGCACTTAGCAGGAAAACAACTATATAGTAATCTGTTGGAAATGTTAAATAGTTAGCTTATTTAGAGGAGGAAAAAAAGGCAAACAAGCGAAGGTCCTGAATTTTTTTCTAATTTTCTCAACAGTATTTACCACCAACAATGCTAATTTTAATTCATATCAATTATTTTAGTTTTCTGAATCATTAGATATCAAGTTTTTTGAATCTTTCGTTCTCAGACCTTTCCCACCAGTTTAATTAAGGCTGGTTTTCCCCTGCTCAATCAGATAAAAATCAATAATATAAAGATCAAAGTCGTCAAACACCTTATGCTAATTTTAAATTGCATGCGAGCCTAAAGCTGGTGCTTAATACCTTCATTCTTTTCCTCTGCAGGCTTTCATGTCCATGTTCCAGATCCTTACCCAGGAAGGATGGGTAGACGTAATGGACCAAACTCTAAATGCTGTGGGACACATGTGGGCACCCGTGGTTGCCATCTATTTCATTCTCTACCATCTCTTTGCCACTCTGGTGAGTTTAGCACTTTTTTTCAGTTGTATCTAGGAATTCATAACGGGATGAGCACCAACAGATTTTTGGCCTATTTTCAATTTCAGAATGAAAGCCAGAAAACCACTATAGTTGTATGATGTCCCTTCCATTCTAAATTTCTATGAATCAGAGAACTCCTTGAACTGATTTCAGATGTAGGTAAGATGTTGTGTACATCAGATACAGGTGTTTGCATGAGGGAAAACAAGACAAAACAAAATAGAAATCTCACATTAGCATAGCAATTTAACTATCTCTGGGCATTCACACCCTAGATGATCCAAGGATCAAACCAGAACTACATTATTTTCTTTTAATCATGGAGAGACACTCTCTTCAATTTCACTTCTTCTTCTCCGCTGTAATTAAACTGAAGATAGAAGCTGGAGACTTCAGGGTGCAGTCAGTTAATTAGAAATCAGCTCAGTGTTTTCATGCTATGTGAGACTGAAACAAACACATGAGAAAAAAATAAAACGCATAGCTGCAAATATTGTAAAAGCACAATAAAAACTGAATAATTGACTTCTGTCACAGTTTTCTCTTCAATATTATTTCCATTAAGAAGAAAGAAAAAAAACATTATGAAATGCAGCCTATGACATACTAAGATATATAATTCTCAGGTCTTTCTAATGTCAAATGTACATTTCTATGTAATAAATTTGTGCACATTTAAGAAGGAAACTTAAGCTCTACTCTTATGTTAAAAGTTCCAAGTTAAGGAACCAAAATATTACCCTTTATTAGGAACACATGAAATAAAAACAACTGTTACTGTTATTAAGAGGCAAAATGTTTTACAACTTTATTCCTAATACTAAGAACAACCAAGTTAGGTAATAGTCCCATGTTACAGATGATGAAACTGAGGCTCAGAAGAGTTAAGTACTTTTCCCAATGTTACATAGTGTAAATGCCAGAACATTCCCAGGTCTTTCTGGCCTCAAAGCCTGTGGTTTTGTTGCTGCTTCCCTAGATTATGAAGCTTACCATTGTCACTGAAAATGTCTGCCCAAGACATTTTCAAACCTCTGCCCAAGAGTCACTAAAATAAAATAAATTGCAGATGAGCTCTGAGATCCCTTTCAATTCCAAATATCTATGAATCAAATAAGTGCTTGAGAAACTAGATGTTAAATTAGAGGTTGCATTTGCTATAGGCAAAGACTTTCAAAACTAAAACATGTTCATCAAAAAGTATATAGGATATAGTGTTACATGGTATAAAGCCTTGGTTTCAAACAGTAGAACCCCAAAGAAATAGTTTTGGCATTTTTTTATATGGGGTAAGTAAAAATATTCACGAAAGGAAAGAAGACTGAGTAGTGCAAATGGAGGCCTGTCTTCCAGAGACAAATCTGACTGTGCTGGTGTTTACGGGACAGGTGGCCCTGAGGTCCTTGCATCCTCCATTCCAGGACCTTTAAGTCTGTGTCTGTCGTTCATTCATTTATTATTCATTCACTCACTAACTCACTCATGAATTCAACTAATGTTTAGTAAACATCTACTATGTATTTAAGTTCCTTCAAAACTAGGAATAGCGTGGAGAGTATGTATTGATTACGGGTTAAATGTAAGATAAATATGATTGAAATCATCGATGTATGGGGATAATCTATCTAATTGTTTTTCTATTAAAACAATATAATTATTTGCTATCCTCATTGCAATTTTTTTACACACAGATATAGACTTGATCCTTAAGTCAGAGACTCACACATTATAAAAGCAGAAAGAAAAACTATCTCGCCTTGTAAATTATTTAGCAAAGTGAATTTTTTTAAGTGAACTTCTGCAGGGATTGCTAATATAATGAAATATTATATTAAATCTGATACACAGACTTCTTGGGCAGTCTGAATTTTCCTTATTGGGCCAAAAATATGGCCATGACTGTGGAACACTGGAGCACTTCCAAGTCTTCCTGAGGTTTCTTTCACCTGAGCCTTTAGGAATTCACAGAGCACAGCTTGAAAACCCATATCTAATTTCATCCCTTCATTCTACTGATTTAAGTATCTGCTCAAAACTTTTGCTATCATTTTTATTGTGATTTTCAAAAAGTAGTTTTTAGTTAAAACTGAGTATTGAAATTGTTTGTTCTTTTACTTGTAATTTTCTTTAAAAACTCTGTAAAGCAATTGAGAATAAAAAAGTCAGTGAGGACAGTCTGGCAAATATGGTGGAGAACAAGAGTATGCACTTGGAGTTCACAATGTAGAGTCGGGTTCTAGTTCTGCTGCCCACTAGATGTGTGACTGGAAGAAGCAGACAACTTCCCTAATCTCTATGTCATGTTGTATCGGAAACTGAGAATAATGATGCCCCACACCGAGCATCCAAGGTTGCCATCTCCATGTGAGTTGAGTTTGTATTTGGGGGGTTGGTTTAGCCATGAAATAAGAGGATTCTCGTAGGTATCACCAACACCAAGTTCCTTTATGTTAAGTAAGATGGTGTGTGCATTTGAAGCTGTATATTAATAAATGCTAAATGTTTTATGTTAGTTCAGCTGTTTATAATTTATAGATATAAAATATTATTGATTGGTATGAATTATGATTATTCCTGGACCAAGTTCCTGTCTCCCTTCTTCTTTTTTCCCCACACCCCTTCTCCCAGACAATGACTATGACGAAATGGGTATGAATCCCTCTTCAAGTTTTAAATAATATTTCATTAAATTCAACATACTATTAACTATAAGAAGACTCATTCTGTGTAACGTTAACAAAAAATACCAATAACTAAACTGTACACATGGATGATAAGGTGTATCCCAATTTCAGAGTTGTTAAAATGTGAAAATAAATGTAGATGTTAAAATCAATGAAATGCAGTGGTTTCCCACACATATGTATCTATTAAAAATATATAATTAATTTAAGATGATTATCTACAAACATTTTATACCGTTAATGTTTAACATTAATATTAAATTTTTATTTTGAAGAACACTGCTCCAGTGCATTGCTGGCCATCCCTGGGGAAATGTCCAGAGGGCATATTTCTCTCACTATTATCTCCGTACACCGTGCTGAGACCAAGTTATATTTGATCATGTGTTTCCCTCTTTACAAATCATTAGTAGCAGCAATTTTCAGAATAAAGAGTATCAAACTCTACACATATCCTGTTAAGTTTTTCACCAAATATTTTGAAATCTTTTTACCTTAATACACGTAAAGCTCATTAGGTCATTACTATATATAATCATGAATATATGAAATATGACTGAGTATACCATGTTTGCTTAGCGGTTCCTTTCCTAGTGGATACTTAGGTTGTTTTCCAGTGTTTTTACTCTTACAATGTTACAACTAATATGTGTGTGCACTGTATCTGTTTGTGTGAGAGTTTCTCTAGAATATATGTCAGAAAGCAGAATCCGGGATCCTGGATTCTGGCCAAGTGTAGCGCGGGTTTGAGTGCACATACCCGATCGGGTTCACAGGTTTTATTTATATAGCCTGTGACCTAGGACTTGTTTGTGCGTTTTTGAATGATTGTGTAAGTACCTGTATAATATCCTAGATGTTGCCTCCTGGTCCTCAAAACCTAAAATATCTACTGTCTAGATCTGTCATGTGCGGACCTCTGCTCTGTAGGCACAGGGCACTAATTTACCCTCCCAAATGGTTGAGAATTCCTGTGTTCTTACAGTCTGATCTCTGGTTGATATTGTTAGACTTTTAAGATTTTAACAATCTTATGCGTTGAATGGTGGTATCGCTTTGCCTTAACTTGCATTTTTCCATTTCCATAATTATTAATAAGGGAGCACGTCTTCATATGTTTATTGGCCATCTTCTTTATGACTTGCCTGATCATATGCTTTACCTATTTTTCTAGTCTACTTTGTCTTTTTTAAATTCATTTGTTACCTTCTGGCTATTAGTCCCTTGACTATGACATAAATGTCCTCTGCTTAGGTAGTATTTTGTTATTCTGATTTATCTGTAATATCTTTTGATATTATACTTTGACATGGTCAAAACTATGAGTTACTCACTTATGGTCAATATTTATTTTGGACTCATGCTTAACTAATTCCTTCCCACCCTGAGGTAATAAATATATTCTCCTCTATCTTCTCATTGTTTTAAATTTTTGCCTTTTGCCTTTAGGTCTTTAAGGCATCTCAATTTATTGTTTATGTGTACTATAAGTTAGATGAAATACACTGTTTAAATAAAACTCAAATTGATTTTCCTCCACCACATTTACGTGAAATTTTTAAAGCCAAAAATATTTAATGGATTTCTCTGATTATGATGCCTAAAGCAAAAACTATTCAGATTTAAATTTATATTTTTAAAAATGAGAACTAATTAATTCAGTTAAAAAAACACTCTATAACTAAATTAAAGCTGAGAGTGTTACTTCTACACTACCCAAAATGTCTAGGGACCAAAGTCACTTCCCAGATTTTGCTTAACGCATGATCAGCAGTTGTTTTTCTCCTCCTATTTATCCTCAGAGTGACCATCATTATAATGGGCTCTATAGAGTTAGCTTAACTTGATTCAGCACCATTTTACTGAATCTCAGCTACTATGTGTAAGTACTAACCAACATCCTGACCGAAGTGAGAAAGAGCTTATGCCTGTCCTCTTTGAGCCTACAACTAGTACAGAAATAGAACTAGTAAACACAAACAAACCAACGAACAAAACCTGTGATGCAAGGCCTACTAATAGAAATGATAAAAGCCATGAGTGTATGCCATTGCTTACTAAGTGATCAGTGTGCACATAATACACATCTGCTTCCCAGTCTTTCCAGCTCTACCTTATCTGAAATAGTATTTAATATATTGGCAGTAAAGCAGCCAGAGATAGTTTGTGGACCAACATATAAACATGTGCATGGACGTAATAAGCTTGTTGAAAACTAAACATTTCTAAGTTAAAACCTTTATTCCATAAGCCTGTCTTTAGGCTTGAACGTACATTAAAATGAGCATTTTTTTAAAATTCTATGTTTCTTTTTGGAAAATACTACAAAGCATTTAAATTCAAATGGGGCAAAAAAAAGTCCGCATAAATACACAAGCTCTGATTGTTTTTTATCCACGCTTCCCAGGGGTGTCACACAACCTGGTGAGTTCCTGATTTTGTCTTTTCAGGGAACAGGCATGTGCCAAGTAGCAAAAAAAGAAAAAAAAAAAAATGTTTCACTGCGGTTTGTTCTGGAATTAAAACAAACAAACAAACAAACAACAACAGAAAAAAAAAAAACCAGCAGGCTATTCCATCACCCCCTGGGGATACCAATTTTTCAGCTCACAATGAAAATCAAGTTTAAGTGTATAGTCAATGCATATTCATAACCATTACCTATTATCCCTTTAAAATGTCTCTTTCATCCAACAGGTATGTATTCTGTATTTCTGTCCTGGTTGTAGAATTGTCTAATGCTTGTAAAAATCAATCTTTTCCCCCACTTTTGCCAATGATTTACGGGTTAAGGACTATGGAAGACTTACCCAGTTAAAAGACGTTTTTTTCCTCACTGTTTTTCCTTTTACTATTGTTTCAAAGGAAAGTACTGTGATGTGAATACTGAAAAAGAAAAATGTAATTAAGCATTCATTGTGGATAGTCTTTTTGTTACCTTTGAAGTGCTTAAATTAACACAGCAATCTCTTGATTTTGCTTCTGTAGTGCCAGCTTTCTGAGAATAGTCATATTTTGTTGACAGAAATGGGCTTTCCAATGTGTAAATTAAATAACTTGATTTTATAGAATTTATTTAAAAGTGCATCTGTGTTGAACATTTCCCATTTTACATTGCTCTGATTACATTTGACTTTTTGTTGACCTATATAAAAATGAGATTGTTTCCAGTTACAGCCTGCAAGATGGTTTAGGAGAGTATGATTATAAATGGTAAAAAGGAAAAGAAAAAACACAAGATTATAGAGTGTTGACCAGATTCCTGCTGTACTTCTATTGTATACTTGGAAATAAGTTTTTAAAAAAATAGAAATTATTAATGAAGTTCATAGAGAAAGAAATAAGAGTAAAGGTGACATTTCAGCTAAAGGGCTATCTTTAAGATGTATGAAAAGGAAAAGAAAATAGTAAAAGTCAACTTCAGAAAAGAAATGAAAAGGGAAAGGTACATAAGGCCGGGGTGTGATTGTATGCAGAGTAAGAGAATGCAGAATAGGATGTGCAGTTACAGAGACAGAAATTGTCAACCAAGAAACCTGTTCTAAAATGGTAAGGCCACCGTCCTGTAAAAATAAACCATAACTTTCAGCATTTGGAATCATGATAAGCCAATAGTGAGTTATAGATAGAGAATGAGAACCCTAGTGTGTTGGAAAGAATGGTCATGTCACAACAAAATTGGGGTAAATAATAATACTAGGAACTACAACTATTTCTGTAGTTTATTCAATTTTGCTGGCATATATTTGGGCTAAATGAAAGAAAAGTTTAATTGTGGTTCAATGTATAAAACTTAAAACGTGTGAATACTTAGCAAACCGTTAGCTCAGGTGAATCGGGCTTTTTCAGGACCATGTAAAGAGAGGGAGAAGGAGAAGAGAGGTTATAAGGATTTATAGTAACCTAACACTTATTAAGACTCTGGGGCAGGAACCATATTGAACCTGGAAAAGGATGCTTTGAAATCCACTAACTAGAAGGTCAGCATCCCTACAATCTATTGCTATGTCATTTATAAAAATTTTAAGATTGCCAGGCTTCCACAAACCTGATATGTGGCATTTTCCACAGTGAATACATTGTCAATGCTAAAAATATCTTGAGAATGGGCGTTATGATCTGAGGGAAATAAAGAAATAGATACCTGAAAATTTTTAATAGTTATTCTTCACTTTTTCATTGACATTGTGACTCATAATGTTTCAATATTGATCATAAAATAAGGAAGTGAATGTATTACATCAGCTGTACATTACGTGTAGAACAAATACGTGTGTTGCATATTCATATAATGGAATGTTATAGACCTGTTAAAAGTGGCAAGTAGCCAATTCATGAAAAAATATTCATGAATTTTTTGAAGCATTGCACAAATGAAATATTACTGCACTGTCTTGAAAGCATACACTGCTGTGCTTTAAGAAAGCTCAAGAGGAAATGAAAGGATATATCACTGATGTTTATTCCCCTGAAATTACATCATTAAAAAAAATAGTGATATAGTATTCCATGCCACATTACAAATTTAAAAATTATATAAATCTAAATAATAAAAAAATAGAGTAGGTTGGTTGCATAATTTAGAACTGGCAAAGTATAAAGGTGTTTCATGCAAATGATGAAGCTCTTTGATTCAAGGTGGCAAGTCCCTGTAAAAATTCTTATTACATTAATAACATTTTAATATAAACCTGTGAATCACATTTAATGGCTATGGAAAACCTTTTGGCACAGCACATGTGGCACTTGTAGGTAAACATTGACTGAAAATAAGATTCAGACATCAATGAAATGGGCTCAGATTATTAATGAGCATTACCTCAGCTTTCTACAGAAATAGAACAAACAAATGAAAAAGAAAACAAGAGAGAGAGAGAGAACTGAGGAACGGTTCTTACTTTCAGGGAAAAGATTTGTCCCCCACTCCCATGACTTTCAATGCCATATGTTGGAAAGGGGCCAACACCCAAGTCAGCCTTCACTCTCAGTTCAATTCCACACAGCACTGGGTTTGTAGGAAAATAACATATCTCATTGATGGTGTAAATTAAAAATGATGGAAAGCAAGCTGCCACCCTCCCTTCACTTCTATTTCTTTATCACAGTGCTTATTGCCACCTTATTTGAGTCTGAGAAAAGAACTACAAAGTAATTCTCACCTCCTGACAATAAGCTGCAGACTCACCCTCTCTCCTGCATCTTCTGTTTCCATTCCAAAGAGACAATCAAAGCCAGAATTCAGTCATCTCTCACCCTGAATGCCAAGTCTTCACCTTATCACAGTGCCCTATACTTCAGGAACGTGGCGACAAGGAACAAACTAAAAGTCCATGTCCAAATCAGTTCAGCAGGAAACTTCAAGCTCCACATCTATTTTTAAATACGGTTTCTGATTTTATCATCATGTTGTCATGTTCATTCAGCAGTGATACCCCGACACGCAAAGGTATTTGTGGAAAGAACTTAGGTTTGATGATCGTTTAAAAAAAATTTAAACTTCCCCTTATATTTTGTATTGGCGTAGAATTAACTCCTGGTCATTCGCAAAATGTGAAAGCATTCATAAGACTCTACAAAGTGGGAAAGGAAAAAAGATTTATTGAAAGTCAGACAGAGAGAGAGTTCTAGTTGGAACTGGCAAAAGGAGTTTAGCCAGGGCAGAGTCTGATGGAGACAACTGCAGTGGGTTTCTGTTTAGCTCGAGTTTTATATTTTTCTAAGTAGGAAATAGGGTGTTTGTCAGCTTGCAGGTTGGCTGCCATTACAATTGTCTTCTCCTGAAAACTGTCCTGTTCCCATCTATGAGTGTTTGTTAGTTTGCAGAGGGTTGCCGTTGCGATTGGGAACTGTTCTGTTCCTACCTACAATGAATGTAAGGTGCTTGTCAGCTTGCAGGTGCAGTGCTCACCAGGGGATTCATAGCCAAGTGGTTACTTTTAATGCCTATTCCTGATAACTCACAAACTCGCTCCTGTTAGCTCTTTGCCTGTCCCACCCTGCCAGCTCACAAGCCCACTCCTGTGAACTGTTTACTTGTCTCATCATATTACCCTTAAATTTGTTGCCAAAACCCCTCCCAACAGCTTGTCCCAATTCTGTAAATGTGGGGCTTTCAAACTGCAAAGGCCCTTCAGCATTTTTCCTAACAAAGCCAAAGCTTTTCCTTTTTGAGGCTTGCTTTTTCTCTACAATGAAAATCAAATTCTTATCTGCATAAAAAGTAAAAAGTGCAGCTAGCATCTCACATCTGTCTCTGTCATTCTGCTATGAGGTAACTTTTTTCTCTTTTCTTCGAGAAAAATGTATAAAATGTACTCTTTAAAAAAATAAACAAAATGTTATGTGTTTAATAACCTTTTATAAAACTGCACTTTATACTAATTATCATTTCAATGATCCAGTTTAAAATAACTACATTACATGCATTAAAAAATATCTGAAAGGAAAAAATTAACAGAGAAGAAGCAAATGTCATCACTGTGATTATTAAAGCCTCCCTTGGTGGCATTTAGGCAAACTGTCCACCCCCATCCTACCTCTCCAGCCTCCCCAGCCTCCTCCCTGGCAGCCATGCTCTGGCCTAACTTAAGTGCTCACCAGGACCCCAATTAGCCACATGCTCCCAAAGTCCTGTCTTCACTCAGGCCATCAAGAAAGCCTTTCTCACAGTTCCCTTCCTGCTGATGTCATCCTTCTCCTTGGCACCTCCATATCTTGGTAGCACATTTTGGTTGGATTCAGTGCCTCACCATCTTAAATAAGCAGCATTCAAAAGATGCACCTGGACCCATGTGCCCAGATCAGCTGTTGGAAATCTAAATGCTCAGATGGCACAGAACTAAATGTGTGATCCTCTGATTGGGTTTAGTTTCTGGTTGTTAGTCTTCACACTTGTGCAGCCCCCCTGGAACCCTCACTCCAATTTTCCTTCACATTCCTGCTTTCTGAGATGAAAGAATAATGCTTTCTGGGGTGATGGAGCATGAAGGAGGCAAAAGCTTTGGAGAAAGGAGGGAGGTGAATGAAGTATGTTTTGGTGCGAGGGTGACATGCCACACACAGTGGCAACAGCAGTACTTGTACCAACTTGGGTGTGCTTTGACATTCAGTATTTGTCTTATACCAACTTCTTGTCTGAATTTGAGTGGGAGATAGCCTTGCTGGGGGTCCCACATGGTCAAGAGGCAGCCTGGACAGATTTGCCCGAGGTCTTAGTAGAGAGAAGGCCTAACAGATGCCCCAAGAACAAGCCTCCCTTACTTCCGGCCTGGAATAGTGGAACTTCAAAATTCCCAAGGAGTTGAAAACTAGTGTGTAGCAATAACTCTACTATAGAAACAACGTCCCAAGCCAGAGACCAGATGGAGTGTAGAGAGGGTTAAATTGGGGCCTCCAAAAAGATATACCCACGTCCTAACTCCACACCTCTGATTGTGACCTTATTTGGAAAAAAAGGGTCTTTGCACATGTAATTAAATTAAGGATTTTGAGATGAAATAGGACTACCCAGGTGGGCCTAAATCCAGGATTACCCAGGTGGGCCTCAAAAAAAAGTGTTTTTTTAAGAGATAGATAAGGACAAGACACAGGGAGAAAGAGAAGGTCATGTGAAGTCAGAGGCAGAGATTGGAGTGATGCCACAACAAGCCAAGGAACCCTGGGGCCACTAGAAGCTGGAAGAGACAAAGAAGGATCCTTCCTTAGAGCCTCCTCCAGAGGGAGCATGTCCTGCTGACAACTCAATTTTGGGCTTCCAGGCTCCAGAACTGGTATAGAATACATTTCTGTTCTTTGAAGCCACCAAGCTTCTGCAATTTGCTACAGCAGCCTCAGGAAACTAAAACAGAGCGTGTGACTGAGAGTCAGAAATCTTAGCAGATGCTGCAGGAGCTGAGGTGGTGATTAACTGAGCAGGGAGAAAGCCCAGATCTCCCAAAACAAGCGCCATCACTGCCTCCATGGGTGACAGAGGAGATGCCACATGGCCACAGTGGATGAGATGCCGATGACAATAACTAGCCCTAAAAAGAAAAGGAACATTATTCAAATGTAACTGAATTTTAAAGAACTAAATTGGATTGATATAGCAAGATTCAGTTTTCAGCCATCAACACTAATGGAGGGCTTATGGACTAAATTAAGTTCATTTGTAAAAATTTCAAGAAACTCATTTTAGTTTCCTATAGCTAAGTTTACATCTGCATGCTTTCTTACAGGCTATACCACACACCAGTGTTGTCGGGGGAGGGTTAAAGGAAAATATGATAGCTGCAATCTGTTGAGCTATTTTTAATTATTATAACTGTTAATATTTTACAAATGAGGGCACTGAAACGCACAGTGGGCTAGTGGTTGCCACATAGCTTGTGACTGTTTGCTAACCGAGGTCTCAAACCACAATGCTCTTTTCTACCACTGTACCAGCCTATATCTGCTTAGGTCCACTGCGAACTTCATTGCAGTGTGCACAATATTATGTTTATGTTCCTGACCGGGTGGTGTCTGGCACATCAATGGAGTCCAATCAACTGCTTGTCGAATTTAATCGAATAACCTAACCTGACTGTCCTTAAGTAACCTGCCATCTGGCCATCTGTCTGGTGTTGGGCAAATAATTAAAACTGAAATCTCCTGCCAACCCAGAAAACCTCTCCACCAAAGTAGACTAGAAAGAAAACAGTTTTATTATCGAATAAGCACTAACCCAGACCGCAGTGGGCATCACAGGCAACCCACTAAGAGATCACACAGACAGAAAGCAACTCACACTTTTATACATATCCCCGCATTGCATCCATGTTCTCAAGATGAAAAGTACTAGTCCTCAAGTAAAAAAACTCCACAGCACCATTTATTAAATATAGTTACCCCTAAATTCACCTTGTAGTGGGGTGACCATCTGTGGCAGCTAATTGCCTTTATCCAAAGGAAAAAATAAAACTTCTCATATCTCCGTGACAAGTAGGTAGTTTTGCTGTGTGAAGACAGGTGGCTAAGTTACACTCCCACCCTCCCATGGAGAAGAGGAAACAGGGCACTATTCCTAGGTTGTGAAACAAGTAAGGCTTATTTAGAGCTTGAAAAAGATTTATATACATCTCAAAGGGACAGAGTTTTCTAAGGAAATGCAAAGACAAGTTTTCTAAGGAAATGCTCTAAGAAAATAGAGGGGAACAGTTGCTTTCCCTGTTTTCATCAAGGAAAATTAACTATTATTGTTTTTTAGAATTTTTGTTAGCCCTTTCACTGGGAAGATAGGACAACTGGTTAAATTAGGACACAGAGCAGTGCCTGCTCAAATGTCAATGAGTGATAGAAGTGTTGTGAGACAGCTCGTATTAGCAGCAGGAGGCCCTCAGGTGGACATCCCTGAATCTGGAGTGAGGTTGCCAGGGAAGGTAGACTCCTCCTCTGACGTTACTTTGGATGATAACATCAAGGTCAACATCAAGGTCATGGGAAGGGGGCTAAACTCTGAATGAACTATAAAATGTCCTGTTTGGAATAATGTCTGGTTTAGAGTAAGCATAACTATATCGGTGCCCATGGTGTGGCAGACGTGGTGACATCAGTAAAAATCTAGACCGTATCTTCTTTAAATTCTGATAGGATTGCAAAGGACATTACTATAAAAAGGAAGGGTACTGGCACTTGTCCCAAGCCAAGCATATTCTGTTAATTTTAATAATATTTGGAGGCTTTTTCCCCCTTGTTAAATACTCATTACATTTGGAAAAGAGCTAGCCATTAACTTCTGCATAATAATCTCTCTGGTACTTAAAAGTCATGACTAAATTGCCTCAGTTTTCTTACCTCCGTGCTTAACCATCTAATGTTAACAAACGGGAATAATTTGTTAAGAGGGAAATTGAAAGGAAAAATATAAATTAGGAGTGATAATATATCCTAATTTATAATCTATACAAATGTGGAACTTTAGAGAATTCAAAATTGAAAAGGGACTAGAAATTAAAATATTTTTAAATTCTACATTTTTGCTGTTTTCTTTCTTTTACCTTATTTACCCATTCCAAAAGAAGCAATGCCTTTTTTTGTTTGTTTGTTTGTTTGTTTTTAATTTGGGAAATATGGTGAAATACAAAGAAAAGGAGAAAAATCCATTTTTCACAGACAGACACCATTAACATTTCTAAAGAATCTCTTTCTAGCATTTTCTCTATTCCTTTTTGCACTTCTAACACATATACTCTCATTTAATATTGTAAATATAAGCATTTTTTCAATACCAATTAAAATTAATGAGTGCATTAGTCACCTATTGCTACATAACAAATTATGAACAATTTAAGAGCTTACACCACGATAAACATTATCTCGTGCAGTTTCTGGGGTCTGGAATCTGGGACAGGTTTAGCTGGTGTTTCTATTTCAGTGTCTGATGAGTTTCCAGTCAAGATGTTGGCTGGAATTGCAGTTACCTAGTTACCTGAAGGCTTTAGTAGGGCTGGAGGATCCACTTCTAAGATGAGTCTCTCACGTGGCTTTTGGCAGGAGGCCTTAGTTCATCACTACATGGGCTCTCTGTAGGGTCTCTCAAGTGTCCTCATGACATGGCACCCGGTTTCCTCCAGAGTGGGTGGTGCAAGAGAGAGCAAGGTGACAGCCGCAATGTCTCTTATCACCTAACCTCACAAGTCACACACAATCATTTCCGTAACATATTGGTTACACAGACCAGCCATATTCATCGTGGCAGGGGACTCACAAGAATTTGAAGAACAGGGACTCTCAAAAGTGTGAACACCAGGGGAACTTCTGTGAGACTAGCTACCACAGTGGGACTTTTTAATGCCTGCATGAATTTTATAATAGAGATCTCTATAACTGTATTAACTATTTATATGAGATTATATATTATTTCCAGTATTTCATTATTGCAAATAACTTGATCAAGCACCTTTGTATAAAAAACTTTTCATCAGTACTTCAGATTTTTTTTTTTTTTTTTTTTTGGTTATGGTCTCAGAAGTAGGATTATTGAGTTATAAGAAAAGTTTCTTTAATTCCCATTTTAAATCGCCTCCATAAGCAAATTAATATTTTATATTTATTTCAGTTAACATATGCATTTCCTTCAATGTATTTGTGATAAATACCTTATAATACCTACACAACTACATGTTTATTTTTCATTTAATGCTTTCTATATGGTATGCATTTTAGGTAGATATTTTATATCTATATATAATATTTTGATACTTACAGCATGTGGGTTTTTTCATTGTTATTTAACCGTTTTATAGATCCTCCTGAGTTTGTTTGTTGCTGTTATTTTGGACAACTTAGAACTTGATGAAGATCTAAAGAAGCTTAAACAAGTAAGTAATGTATGGGGGACTCTTTAAACATGTACTTACAGGTTATATTAAAGCAGTTTGAGCTTCAAAGTAAAAAATTAGATTTTAATAAGTTAGGGCAGTCTAAGGTGGCAATTTTTTGTTTGTTTGTTTAATTTTTATCCATTATCAGCAAAGGAAATTTTCTCTTGCTCCATAATTATCCTAGGAATATTTTTATGTTATTATAAGTAACATAAGATTGGCATAATATAGTAAGTTGGATTTGGAGACTATTCTCCTTCTGCCATTAAATGAAGGTTGTCTGGAAATGAAATGCCTTAGGGCCAGATTGCCATTTTGCATAATTATATGAAATACTCTTGATCATCATCATAAAAATATTAAACATCAATTTTCCTGACCTCTAGACACTAAAAGAGAATTTAGTCTGGGTTTCCATGGTTATTATAAGAAATGGAATAGAATAAATGATCAACTGTGTGCCCAGTTATGTATGAACACAGATTGGGTGTTATGGCAATGATAATCGTATCAAAACAAAATGGAAATGAAATTGTGTGAAAGTTATTTATTGACGGCAGAAAGACAACAGGTAGGAGCAACCATTCTCATAGTTTCTGTTACATGAAGGATACTTGGCTTATATATTTGGCTTTATCAAAGAGTATAGACCTTTTGAGAAGTAGAGTTAGTGGGAAAGGACACTGGATGCCATATTCTTGGATCACCCTCCTCAGCACTGCAAGAATAGCTGGGATGTTAACAAAGAGAACCAAGGCTCTAAAACAAATCCTATCTGGAATTCCATGAGGCCCTACACCTTCAGAATTTTCAAATTCCATCTGAATTGTCTGTATTTAACAAAGCAAAGATATAACCTATTTAAATTATTTTGTTGTCATTTACATATATGAAAGTCATTTTAGGCTTTTCATCTAATCACTCTTGTTTATCTCCAAAGCCTATGATTTTTAACTAAGGGTTGTCAATAATGAAAAATATTGATATAAAGATGCCCCTGAAATCTACGTAACTTTACTAACAATTGTAACCCAATAAACTTAAATTTAAAAAAATAATAATAATAAATAAAAATAAATTCAAAAAAAGATGCCCCTTTAAATAAACTATATGGTACTTTGCTTTGACTATATATCATTAACTATAAAAAAAAAAGAAAGGAAAAAAAAGCTTTTATTTAATCACTTGCTAGATATTAGTGATGTTTTGTATTTCTGAAAATACTGTTCATCAGAGATGATTATCCAATAGTGCTAGCCTATAATTTAAAATATCTTCTTTGAATAGAGATATTTGAGCATTGAAAAATCTCAATCTTAAAATAGCAAATCTCTTTTCATTAGTATTTTTCACATTTTTTTCTTTGCCATGATTGGACTGAAATTACATTTCTATTAAATTCATCTATTAATTTTACACTTGAACTTCATGAAATTGCTGTGGACCAAATATTGTTAGAATAAGCTAAAATGTTCCTGGTTCACTTTCTTTCATTTTTTATAAGAATATTTTGTGTTTTCACTAGTTTTTAACAATTATGTCACTTTTTTATATCCCTGGTTTTCCTTATTTCCTTTGATTTTGGCCTTTGAGGTAAGGCTCATATACACAGTTTCAAACACACACACACACACACACACACACACACACACACACACGTGCGCGCATCACTTTCATACACACATGCACATAATGATGTAGATACCTGAAACTTTAAACTGTCTTTTATAGCTTCTTTTATGCTTCCAGTAAAAATGTTACCTAAAACATTTGTTTAGTTTTCCATGTGCAGGCCCACCCCTTAAGGATTTAAAGGTATATACTTTATTTTTACTATTCCCAGATAGATAATAGAATGGGAGAAATGTGGGGGGAAAAATGCTTGATTTTCTTAATGTTTGAAGTTTAGAAAGCACTATGTATTTCAAAGTCTGTCTTTGTTTAGGTCAAACTTTTTTGGTCATCTTTTACCCTTTCCACCAACTAATCTGTAGGTTCTTATAGCTACAGTGACATTTATTGACCACTCACTCAGTGTCAGGTGCTTTGCATTTTAACTTATTTAATTTTCACAACAACCATGTGATGGAGGTGTTACTAATATATTCATCTTACAGATGAAGAAACTAAGACACAGAGAAGTTAAGTAACTTGCCTAGGGTCACACAGCGAATAAGTGGCAGAGTTAGGATTTGAACCCAGGAAATTTGGACCAAAATCTCAGACTCCATATACTCTACTGAGTTGATCTAAAGATATATAAATGCCAAACAAGAGTCATGCCTTATGTGGAGGCTCACTCACAGGACTGTTAATTACCCATTTATAAATAATGATATTTTAGGTGACAGGGATGTCATTCTATTCACCAAATAACTGTTGATGTCAGGGAAAATTTTCTGAGGAATGGAGGTGAATTAAATAACCCAATCATTAAAAATATCCAAAATAGTTCTTTGTTTCCCCTTGAAAAGCAGGTGATCTAATCAGAGCCACTGGAGTTGTGATGTTTGCAGACTTTAAGAGCTAAAATGCTTGCTATTCACTCCACATAGTGGCAGAGGCTGCTCAGGGCTCCTCTTCGCTCGGTGACCTTGTGGAACAATGATCCTCCTTGGACACAGACATAATATTGCAGCATATTAACATTTTAGCCAGGCCTCTAGAGGCTTTCAATCTGTTTTATTATGATTGTGGAAAAAACAACACCATGTTAAACTATAAATGTTGGTTCATAGACATTTTCAAGAGTAATAGAAATCAGTGAGAGTTACCTCTAAAATGGAAAAGTTAAATATGAAACATTAAATAGAGCTATTAGGAAGAGAAAGTTAATTCTCACACTTGGGAGAGGAAACATGACCCTGAAGATGGGCAAGATAGAAGATTATGGTAGAAAGCTAAAAAATACAGTGAAGGAATTGGAATGGAGGAGAAGAAATAAGTGAAGAAGTAAACTAGGAAAACATTTAAGGTATGAACTTAAGGGACAAATCACAGATTATGACTACAACACAATGATAAAATGGGAGCAATGTGACCGAATCTGGAGTCTGGACAGTGACAAAGTCAGATGGTCAAATGTCAAGGCCACCAGAGCCTCTCAGGGAGAGGTTCCCCGAGGGCAAGTATGGTCTACATGATCAGCAGTTGGCGGAATCGTGGAATAGTATTCTCCTTAATTAGAAACGTGATGATATCTATATTTTTCCTGTTCTTTTCTGAAGTCACCTCCTTGCCTTTTAAGACAGTGGTTTCCCACCAGGGATTGCTGACCTCTAGGGCTTTTCAAGAGAAACTATGGAGCCAGCAGCCCTTTTCACTACTACAGGAAGCCGAAAGAGAATTGTTCGTTTACCCAATGTGAGATCAGATGTGCTAACTAAAATGCCAACTTGAATACTTGTAGGGGGAAATCTGCCAATTCTAGGCGGCAGCACTGCCCCCTAAAGCTAAAGCTCTGAAGTCTCTTCATGTATGCTTTCCTTTAAGGAAAAAGAAACCACATTGAATTATTTATTGCTTAATAAAGGTGTTTTGGTAGACAAAGTAGTTATTTTTAAGAAAGGTAGGATTCAGAGGGCAGAATAAAAGGGCTCCTTGGAGAAGAATTTTGAAAGTTTCTGATACAAATGCCCATTCCCACCACTTCCCTTCTCCAAGATATTGCCAGTGTTGTGCCTTAATAGTAACCAAATGTAGCTTTCCTTTATCACTCTTCAAAATAAATAATTTTCTAAAAATCATACCAATTATATACATCCATGTAAAATCGATCTATTGCTTTCCCTGTGTTTCACATAAGATGCAATCTATTCCTAACAGCTATATACAGTAGTAGCAATCATTTCATAGAGGCTGTAATTGACATGACCCCACATCTAATTAAATAGAGACCATGCTTCTATTTTCAGAATCCTCAAAACCCAATAATGGACCTGGAGTGTGTGTGGAGGGCGGAAAAGGGGAAGGGAGAGAATGGTTTTTTACATAAGATCAGAAAAGTGACTAAAAATGAGATTCTTGGTGAATGTGTAATTTGGCTGTTGAGAAGCCAAATCAGTTTGTATAGAGGCTAAAAAAAATCCCTTGACCTACTACTGTCCTCTGAGTAGTAGGAGAAGACAATGACCTTGGTGTAAGAGTAACACAGGGGAATGTAAGTGGAGTTTTGCAAACTTTGAAAATGAAGCGAATTCTTGCAGCTTTAATGATTTTTGTAAATTCAGTGCAAGACAGATATAAAGGGTTTTCTTTTAAGTAATATGAAATTCATTAAACTGTGAAGGAAAAAAAAAAAACCACAGAGAAGCCTCAGGGAAAGAATCATTGAAAAGAGATATATAGATACTCTGTTTAGATTAAATTCAAGGCTCTACAGTTAAAAATGTTTCCCCAGCTCTGTATCAAGTCTCGTTTGAATCCTGTTTCGAATTCGATGTTTGGCCTTTTGCATGTTGAGAGTGAGGGGTAGGGATATGTAAAGAAGCTTCTCTCTCTTATTGACTGTGATTTTTTTAAAAACAAAAACAATAAAAATCTTATATTCCTTTTTATAATGTGAGCTCCAGGTTAAAGTTTGTCTTTAGCCTTATCTGAGATCTTTCATTTCATCTCTGTCTTGTCTCCTATGCTGAAGTCATTCCAGACTTGGGACAACAGCAAGGAGACAGGGTGTTGCCAGAGAGTACCATTCATCGAAGCTCTGGTTGCCATCTCCTGATTTGAGTCGAGCCTTACATTCTTCTCAGTCTTTTGTTCCATCTCTCATGAGTGAACTCAAACTAATGTAACATAAAAGAGAGTGGTGGAACTGCTACAATAATAAATATTGCTTATTGAAAACTACCTTCTGTAAGGCACTTCATATTAAATTACTGAATTTAATCCTGAATATTAATGACGCAGAAACTAAGCTTCAGAGGAGTAAACTTCTTGCCCCAATTCACAGGATTTGTAAGTGCCTAAGATGGAATAACATGGCCTCTCTGATGCTAAGCCACTGTCCTCACCAAAAGATGCCACACTAGTGCATTCATTCATTATGAGACACATGACTAGAAAATAGATTGGATGAGATGCTTACATTTGTGAATCAACATATTCCTTCTCTATGGGTGCATGGACTGGAGGCCAAATCAGAATCAGAATATAGCTTAGTGAGCCAGGAGTCAGTGTGGGGTGTGCGGGAGGAGGGTTGCATAATTCAAATGTGTAACGGCATCAAGCTAAGATTGTCTGAGGTATCCTTTTATAGTTGGTACATCACTATCCATTCTGTAATCCTGGGGTCTGAGTACTCATCTACTGTGCGTCAGATATTGTGTGAGGAGCAAGGGACAAAATGATGACCAAGACATTGTTCCTGCCTTCAAATAGCTTGTCAGCTGGTGGGAGAAGTGACAAGGAAACGTATCACAGAGGTCTGTGGAGCACATAGGCACATCTAACAGAGACTACAAAATAAGAGATGTTTTCTCGCAAGTATGATATCGACAGAAATCTGAAGGTTGAGTAATGCCTATCCAGGTGAAGAGGGTTGGAAGAAGGTAGCATGAGAAATTGTACTTAAGTCCAAGGGAACAACAACCTTTTTATTTAGGCAAGAAAAAAGCACGGTGTGGTTTTTTTTTTAAAGAAACTGCTGGGAGTTCATCCTGGTTCAAGTATAGAAAAAGGGAGAAAATGGTGAGCCGAAAATATAAGCAGGGACCAGCAGATGAAATGGTATGAGCAGCGCTAAGCATTATGCTAAGGGCATTTAAGACAAAGAGTGGCATAATCTCCCCTACAGTCTAGCTTCAGTGCGTAAAGTGAACAGAAGGGCACCTAGGCTGAAGCTAGGAGGACCCGTGTCTGAGACAGAAAGTGATCATAGCCTCAGCTAAAGGAAACAGAGATGAGGGAACATAATGGAGTAGTGAAATACAGAGGAGGGAAAACAGGATAGGATTTGGTGACTGACAAGGATGTTACCCAGGTTTCTAGATTGCCCTAGATGTGCCAAGACAGAGAATAGAGGAGAAGGGAAAAAATGGGACTTTTGCTTGTTTGTTTGTTTGTTTGTTTGTTTTCTTTAGAGGGATGGAGGCTTGTCATATATTTTCCATGAGATAGATGCCTGGGAGATATCTATGAGACGATGTCTAGAGGCAGATGAAAGGTTTAAAGGTTAGGTGAAATGTCTGGGCTGAAATAGATACTGGAGAGGAGCAAAAATCAATATGCAGATGATCATTTAAAGCCCTTAGGAATCGTGACTTTACCAAGGGAAGAATGGTTCCCTGAGGAATAACCACTGAATCGTATAAGACAATGAGGGGGCCCTGAAATGTGAAAGAGAAGTCACAGCCCAAGAGGCAGAGGAAAGTCTAGAATGTGTTTGTCATCAAATACAAAAGGTAAAAGTGTTTCAAGAAGGAGTCTGTTGGTCAACAATCTCAAAGATTTCAGAGAGGTCAGAAATTGTCACCATAGAAAATAATCCTATCTACCATAGCATGAGAAAGAATAAAATACTTATGAGTAAACTTAACCAAGGAGGTGAAAGACTTCTACACTGAAAGCTGTAAAACATTGTTGAAAGAAATCACAGGAGACACAAATAAGTGAAAAGACATCTTGTGTTTGTAGATTAGAAGACTTAATATTGTTAAAATGTCCATACTAACTACCTAAAGCAATCTGCAGACTCGTGCAATCCCTGTTAAAATCCCAGTGTGTTTTTTTGTAGTTGTAGGAAAAAAATTCTAAATTTCATGTGGAATCTCAAGGGACCCCAAACAACAAAAACAATCTTAAAAAAGATAAACTAAGTTTGAGGCCTCACACTTCTTGATCTCAAAACGTATCACAAAACTATAGAAATCAAAATGACATGGTACTAACATAAAGACAGACATATAGATCAATAGAGCAGAAAGAGAGAGCTCATAAATAAACCCTGGTATATATAGTCAAACAATCTTTAACAAAGGTGTCAAAACCACATAAAAGGAAAAGGATGGTCTCTTCAACAAATAATGTAGGAAAAACTAGATGACCACATGGAAAAGAATGAAGTTGAGTCCCTACCTTACATCATATACAAAAACTAATTGAGAATGGATTAAAGACCTTAACATAAGATCTACAGCTATAAAAATCCTAGAAGAAAACATTATGGAAAGTTTCATGATAGTGGAATTGGAAATGATTTCTTGGATATGACACCAAAAGCACAAGCAATGAAAGCAAAATAAACAAATGAGACTACAGCAAATTTAAAAACTTTTGTACATCAAAGGAAATAATCAACTCAGTGAAAAGGCAATTTATGGAATGGTGAGCCCTTAACCAGTATGACTGGTGTCATTATATGAAGAAGAAAAGAGACACAGACAGATACACAGGGAGAACATCATGTGATGACAGAGGCAGAGACTGGAGTGAGACGTCTAGAGGGTGAGGGACACCCAGGATTGCCAATTGTCACCAGAAGCTGGGAGAGAATACTGGAACAGACCCTCCTTCAGAACCTCCAAAAGGAACCAAGTCCACAGACACTTTAATTCTGGACTTTTAGCCTCCAGAACTGTGAGACGATAAGTTTCTGTTATTTTAAGCCACCCAGTTTTTTGGTACTTTGTTACAGCAGCTCTTGGAAACTAATACACCTCCAGAGCCTCGTTCTCTGGCCTCAAGAAGAAATTATTCCTTTCTGACACTAGTTGAGAGCACAGCATAATGGGTATACTCCCAAAATGCCAGACCAGCTTCCACTCACCAAGAACAACTTTCTCAGCAGTTGGAGTCATTTTATTTTGCTCCTAATCGAACAAATTCCATAAAAGTAAATTTTATAAATTTAAGACTTTCTTGGAAGAAGGGTTTCTTTAAGCCCTTCCAAAATGTCATTTCATGTACGACTGACCCAAACCAGATCACTATTAGAAGACTATTTTCAGAAATCTTGTTCTCTGCCTCATCCACAGGTACTCAGGACTTTTAATAAGTTACCTATGTCTCTCTTGCCATTGCGCAAACATAAAATGACTTGCCTAAGACTGTTCAAGTTTACGTAGGTGAGTTGTCGGTGTGTCATTCTATAAGAGTGCTAATTTAGAATTACTTTTATTACAGTTTTTCACTCTGCAAGATAACTCCTCAATTTAAAAAAAAAAAAAAAAAAAGAAAGAAAGAAAAGTGAGGTTGAAAGGGCAAACGTGCCCAAACCCAGGTGAGAAGCGCACACTTCAGCTCTGCCTGAACTCTGCATGCCCAGCCCTCAGACCACTATGTAGCTGTGGGGATGCTATTTCATTTTGCTTTCTTTAATCAAGAGAACAAAAATTTTAAAAACTAGCAGTGCTTTTTTTCTTCAGATCCTGTCAGAGGCAATGGAAACTGCATTGCTAGGGTTCTGAAAAAAAGTGTGACAGTTGGTTTTCAGTTTTATGCAGCATCTCACAATCATTGAATAGCAAAAAAAAAAAAAAACACAAAACTTTCTTAGCTTTGTTAAGACTTGTTATAGGGAGTTAGGGTAGTGAGTTTTACCCTATGTGTACCTAAACAGGAAGCATGAATACATTGGAGGTGTTTTTATTGCCTTGATTTCTTTTGGTCTCAAGTTTCATACAGCCCATCTGTTCTTTGTTCTGATGAGGCTCTGGAAGGGTATTAATTTCCTAAGGTTTAAAACAACAGAAATTCATTGTCTCACAGTTCCATATACCTTTCCATTTTTCCCAAAGCTTTTTTATTTTCTGCTTGTTCATTCATTCCTCAAATCTCTGAGTCCCCACTGTGTGCAAGACATTGGGCCAGGCACTGAAGAGACAAGAATAAATAATTAAGTTCTCTGCTCTCATGGAACGTATGGTCTAATGGAGGACTTGAACATAAATAATCAAACCAATTAATAAATATTTACAAATGGAGATGAACTTCCTTCAAAAAACACCGTTTGAGTGAGGACTTAATACAAGACCCTGACCTTGATACGTGTCAGGGAGGCGAGGAAAGAGAAACACTTGAGGTAGGTTATGAAGGCTGAGCTGCAGTGAACTTCATAGAGGTGTTGATGGGGAAGGGGAGAGCATTCCAGAGAGAAGGAAAAGCATTCAGCATGACCAGAATCCATAAAGCCCCGAGTAAAGTGGTGTAAAGTGAGCCTGGAAAAATAAGCAAGGCATAGACCATGCAGCAACTTGAAAAAACATGTTAAGAACTTTTACCTTTTACCTAAGAGCAATAGGAAGACCCTGACGGCTTTTACGCTAGGAGGCTATAGTGAATTAAAGAACTATTTAGGAATGAAAATCAGTAGGGACTTGATGATAGTTTGGATTTAAGGACACTTATGTGAGAGGGTCTCAAGGATGATTCTTGGTTTCAGGTTTGTTTCCTTGGATGGAGGATGATGCCATTCACTGAACCAGGAAACATTAGCACAGAACCGTATTTAAGAGAAAGATCATCAACTCAGTCTTGGGCATGTTGAGTTGGAAACTCTGTGCAGAAACATTGGTTGGTTGTGTGTATAGGTCTGGAGTACAAAGATGAGGGCTGGCTGGCTAGAGATATAAATATGGACACTCAATGTAATTCTTATTTTTCGACTGCCTACCAGGTGCCAGACACTGTTCTAGGCACGTGGGATAAGTCAGTGAACAAACCAGACAAAAGTTCCTGTCCTCCTTGATTCTTCAGTCCTAGTGAAGTTCTCTGTATTTGCATAATAGTGGAAGTCCTAAATCTCCACGAGATTGCATAGGGTAGGAAGGAAAAAGATACTGGTGCCCTGAGGAAGAACAACATTTAATAACTGCTGCTGCTTTGCCCTTAGAATACCACAAATAATCTGTCTCTGTTTTTCCTCCATGTAAATTTTGACTTTTGGTTCTGTTACAAACAATCAACATTCTCTCGAAGTTCAAACTCCCAATAAGAGAATACCCGATTAGTCCACTTAGTCAGCATCACTCCTATTAAGCCAGAATTTCCTATCTCTGACTCCCTCACAATGGCAGTCAGTCTTACAGAAAACCATCAGGTCTAAATCCAAGCCAAACCGCAAAGAGGGTCCCCGTGAAATTTGGCTGCCTTCCTCAAACAATCAATCCCTTCTTCTCCTAACTATCCACCCTGGCCTCTGTTTTGGAGGAGAGATGAAGAGGAGATGTGCAGCAATGAAAGGAGAGCCCACGTCCCCTCCCCAGTTCCTGGCCAGATGTCGTACTTACAGCTCAGTGGGTAGAGATTTGGGGGAGGTTTAAATCAGACATTGGATTGCACTAGACTGATTTTTAATAACTAAAGGTGGCCAAAAATTTCCAGAATTTATCAAAGAACAGCGACCACTCTGTTTTTCTTTATTCGTAATTCCGCTTTCCTGTACTTGAGGGCCAGTGATTTCATCGTTGGCCTTCCTTACATTCTACTCACTACTTATTCAGTAGCAGGCGCAGTGGGGAGTGGGGTGTGTCTGGCATCTTCAAACAGCCATATGGCTCTAGAGTATTTTTCACTTTGATATTAACAAAAGAGTGATTTAGACTATTTCTAGGAAATGAGAAATGTTTATGCATGTTATTTTTGTTTGATGTTAGCCCTATTTACATGTTGTTTTGCATAAAATATGTTGATTAATGTGAATTTTCATAATGCATCAAGTAAGGCCTTTTTATCAAAGTATGCAAAATTGAACAACTCTACAATCTACCACAAGCATACTCAGGAATGATACTTGGAAAATGCATGATTGTTGCCTAAAAAGGAATTACTTAAGGAGACAGAGCACAGCTGGGGTTCAAAACCTAATGTGGAGACTCCAGTACAAAATATATGACTTCCACACCTCTAGTTTAAAGTGTGGTATTTATTTTATGGTAAATATAATCACCAATACTAGTTATCTGCATATTAAGGTGGAACAGATAAGGAAATTTACTGTACATAATGAGAGTTGGAATTTACACTTTCAGAGAAGGAAGTTACAAATAAGCAAAGGGGAGATGCCAGAACAAACTCGATGGTGCTAGATTGAAATAGGAGTATTAGTATGGACTCGGTTTATTTTTTATTTTATTTTAAGATAGATAGGTAAATAGATCTATAGCTTCATAGATGCATAGATATGTAGATAGATATATAGATGTGTAAATAATACGTAGATACAGAGATAATATTGGTACATAAATGCATGGATGGATACATATTTGTACTCATAAATGTAGATAGATGCATGGATGGTTCTATGGTTACAAGATACATGCATATATAGATAGGTACTAAATATAGATATGTGTGTTTACATGAGTTCCTATACATACATGTACTTCCTAGCTATTTCCTCTGAGTGAGCCTAAAAGCAGTGACATACCAGTAAGAACATGCAAACCCTGTGCCCAAGATTTTCATTTTTAAATACCATTCACCAATAAAACAAATCAGTACTCTTTGGAGAAATGGCTGATTCTAGAGCTAAGTCAGGGAAGACACAATATGAAACTTAAGTGTTTTGTGGAGCCAGAAAGCAAGGAAGGGCATTAAAAGAAGAAAAATAAGGGTATATCGAAAGAATAGAGGAGCTAACTGAAAGAACCCCACAACGGTCAAAGCAGGAACAATTTGAGCAATAAATAACAGTAGCATTGGATTATAACCCAAAGAATGAAATAAATAGCCAAAAAAACCATATGTATAAACTAATGATTGAATTTTTTAAAATGTAGGAGAAGGGACTACTCTTCCTCACAGAATAATCCCAAATCATAAATGTAGACAAACAGAAAGAATAATAAATAAGGGAAATAGAAAATCACCATTAGAACTGTCAATAAGCACCCAAACCTATATTTTTGTAAGAGTTTATTTGAGCCAAACTAACAACATATGCCAGGGAGCGAGATCTCAAATGCTCCCGAGAACAGTTTTGCAGCTTCTTTCGGACATTTGAAATTAAGGAGGGGATGTAAGGAAGACTGGAGAAAGCAAGGCAGGGTTTGGATTGTCAGATAGGTATGATTATTTGCCCTCTTGAAGGTAAATACCCTATCCAAGGGGTATTACTTCTGACATTTCAAACTTATATTAACCTAGATAGGTAAGAACAATGGAAAGGCTTAAAACCTTTCACTAAATAGTTACAACAAGCAGAGTACAGCATTAGGAATAGAGACAGTGGAAATGTAATGGCTGTGTGCGATGTCAGAGGGTAGTGGATCGGGGGAGGGGGATTGTCACTCTGTGAGGGATATAAATGATAAATGTCTTAACTAATACATTGTTTTGTGCACCTGAAACTATTAAAAAAAAAAAAGTACAAAAAAAAAAAAAAGAAGAAGTTAGTGGCCTGGGGTGTGACTCACTATGATCTGCCCAGTCAGGAATTTCTGATTAGATCACCCTGTGAGGTTACTTTCCATAGAACCCTGCCCCCTTTTTTCTGTTTGTCCACAGAACACTGCAGTTATAATTGGTGCAGGCAAGATCTACCACTGAATACCAAAATTACTGTGTGAAACTTGAAGGAGAAATAGGATATTTGTATGGCCTGAAAATATCTCCCCACAAAATAATTTTTTTTTTAATTATTGTGATGGCTTTAACATGTGTCGACAAATTCTTTGATACTCCTTCCTCCTAGGAGATAAAACTTAATTCTTCTTTCCTTGAGTGGCAACCAGTTGGTGATTTGCTTCTAACTCACATTGCAAGTTTATGGTGAAGGAACCTGGCAGACATACCTTACCCAAGTGACTAGGATTACCATCACCGATGTTAAAGGATATTGATACCACGTACCTCCTGGTATGATGACACGAGCATATTATTTTCATGGTATTCTTTAAAAAAATCCATAAACTCAGTTTGATCATGACAAAACATCAGACAACCCCTAAGAGGGGTACTCTACAAACTACCTGCCCAGTACTCTAAAATTGTCAAGGACATTTAAAACAAGGGAAGTCTGAAAAACTGTCACACCTAGGGGAGACTCAGAAGACATAACAATGAAATTTAATGTGGTATTCTAGATGGGATCCTGAAACAGAAGAAAGACATTCATTCATGCAAAAATCAGGGAATTCCACATAAGTTCTGTACTTTCGTTGAAAGTATTTAGCCAAGGTTAATTTCTTCGATTTTATAAGTGTTCTATGGTATGTAAGAAGCTAAGATAAGAAAAAGCTGGGTCAGGGGTATACTGGAACTCTGTATTATCTTTTCTACTCTCACATAAGTTTCAAATTATTTCAAAATAGTGCTTTTTAATGGGATAGGAATTTCTGTGGTGGTAAACTCTAATAACACAACATATAAATACTTACATTGGCTGTTGTGTTGCCTTATTCAAAGGTGCATACATCTGTGGAGCTTTATACCATGAATATGTTGTGTAGAATTTATAGTTAATTATACTTTTTTGATCTTGAAAAGTTGGGAGCATATACTTCATCAGGAACCAAATCAAAAAAGCTTTTAATGGTTTTGTTTCTAATAGGAAATCTGCTGTGACTTGTCATTTCTCCTCTTCATCTTTATCAGTAATATAATTCATCTGAAATTGGAGGAATTTGTTGTACTGGTCAATAGGACTGATTTCACAGTATAAAGAACCTAAGAAAAGAATACTAGGGTGATGAGAAATATCACAAATGGGCCACTTCAGCGTCTTTATGGGACACCACTGATGTTACCTTTTTTGTTCTTCATTGCATCCTCATTGTGTTATCATTGTCTTATGTGTATAAATGTACAGTGTGAATCCATGGAGCTACAAAGAGTTCTGTCCTTAATTAAAAATGTGTCCTCTTGTTAGGGGAAAAATACACAGGAAGTTATAATGCAGAGGCCTAAGAACTAAGGTTGAAGAAGATGCGAGGAGCATAGGGGAAGATGTGGCTAATGCAGGTGGGAGGCAGGTCGGCAAGACGTGTCTAAAAATGATGAATCGAATTTTATTAGGAAAGTAGGAGAAGATGTCCCATATATAGAAATAGCAGGTACAAAATTGCAGAAGTGAAAATGCATCTATCGCTTGAAAATGTTTTGATGAGGCAATATAAAAGAACGTTTAGAAGCTCAAGCTCTGGAATCAGCAAGATTCCAGTGCTAGCACTTCTAGCTATATGACCTCAGGCGGCTGACTGAAGCTCCTTGGACCTCAGTTTCCTTATCTGTAACGTGCTAGAATTGGGAGTTAATTATGATACCTACGTGAGGGGCCTATTCTGAGGATTAAATAATATTAGCAATGCGAAGTGCTCAGCATAGTATGTAGCACACATGTTTACTACTTCAACTACCAATTGTTATTCTGCAATATCTTCCTAGAGGAGATGATTTTTGGAGAATGTATAAATAAGAGTTAACCAAGACTAGAAGAACATGTATTGCAGGCAGAAGACCAGTGCATTCAAAGGCACACACATGTGAAATAAGACTGTGTGGGAGGGACGCACACACTGGTATTGTCGGAGTATAAAGCGTGGGCCACTCGAGGATACTTTATGCTGTGCTAAGATTAGAATTTCTCCTCTACACAACTGACCATCCTTGAATTACTTTAAGAACCTGGAGCATAATGGTGTTTCTTTTTAAGGTGTCCAGGAAGACGGATTTGAAGGGATAAGATTAAAATGGCAGTCTAGTTAGGAGGGTTGAAAGAGTGGCAGTGAGATAAAATCTGGATAACCAAGTGACCATTGGATTCAACAACAAGGAAAATGATGGATACTCTGGCAAGAGTAGACGCACTGAGGGGGTGGGGAGAGAACTGAGACCTGAAAGGATGGAAGACTAGTGGGAAGTGAGTTTAGATAAGCAGCGTAGACGGTAAGCATAGGCAACTCTTTCAAAAAACAAGTTTGAAAAGGGAAGAATAGGGAAGGACACCAGATCAGGAGAAATGTTTGCCTGTCTCTATTTTTATTTCCACTTTTAAAGTCAAGAGTCAGGAAAATAGATCATTCGACACAGTGGAAGGGAAGAAATGGGAAATACTGCGTTGCGGTGTTCCCAGACTGGAGGGAGGAGAGGGGGCAACAGCACACGTACTGTATGTGCTGTCCTCTTCATTTACCCCCTCACGGAGATGAGATCCTTTTCACGTAGGGGTACCTGTTACTGCAGCGTAGTGATAACTTGGTTTTGAGAGCACATCGCCCTCAAGTAATTCAAATTACAGGCAATATGCTATCTCACTTATATATCTGGCATTTATATAAAAGGGTGAAGATACTCATTTTTCATTTGAGAAATTGAAATTCAGAGTGGTTAAGAGATTATAAAAGTGAACAAAAATTTAAATTCACGTCTTACTTTTTTACTGTTTTTATTATACATGGAGTATGCTATCTCCTATGTTTTGTAAATCAAGACAGAGAGGACAATTATGTGGGTGCATTATATGTGTGTGTGTGTGTGTGTGTGTGTGTGTGTGTGTGTGTGTTCTGAATTCCCTTTGGTATGGGCTTTTTTCCTATTACTTACTGAATATTCATCTCAATAACAAGAATCAAGGATCTAGTTTACATGGGACTGTAATTTCATCTGAAGTGGAGCAAAAAATGCATTATTTATTATAATGAACATGTTTCTATGACTTAGTAAATTCCCTAATGGAAACAATGTGTCTCAGTTGAATAACACAAGAAAGATATAATATAAAATAGAAGTGTTTGGGACCTAGAAGAAAAAACATACAAAAGCAAAACTGTATTCATTACTACTGTCTCTAAAAAACCATGAACTTCATTAATGGGATTTTAAGGGACAATAATATGAGGAAAACTTATCCCTTCAACATAATTTGGTATTCTAGTTTTTGAATAGTTTTCTTTTCCCCTCTTACTAACTTGTTAGCATTTTCTGCTAGCCTAGCTTTGTTGCAAATATTATTTGTATTCCCCTTCTTAAGGATATTTATAAAAACCTGTAAGATGTTACATTCAGTGTTGTACCAAGAGCACGAAAGTAAACATTTTTGTGCCCATCTTAGGGATGTCGTAAGATGGTGTAAATGCAACAGCCCTTCCTAAGTGCTCTGCTGGCCTCCCAAACAGAGCGACCTCTCAATAGCCCAGTGTGCCAGCTCCTTAAAGAACCTCCCTCCTGTCCCCGTGTCCTTCACGGGCATGCTGTAAGGATGAATGAGTAACAGCTCTGAATCTGTTGAGAGATGTAGAAAAGGAAACACCACATGCCATTAATCAGCTGAAGGCATGAAATTGCTTTGAACATTTTGGGGTGCCAGCTGTCATATAAAAGTGCAGCTTTTTATGGCCCATATGCAAACCAAGAAACCCCAATTTGACTTTGGAAGTACTGGACTTATTAAAGATTGCTGTGGGACGAGGGGAAATCAGTGACTTCAACACTTTTGAAAGGAAACATTATTAAAGAGGACGTCATTGCTCTCTTATATGCACTCATGTGGCTGAACGAATCTTTGCCCAGGATAAAAAAACAAAACGTCCTCCCCCCTACTAAACTCTTCACTGGGTGCAACAGGCTAGTGAGGGAATATTTTTTTATGTTTGTATATCAAGGTTTTATAGTAACACAAGGATATTAATAAAAACCAACATGTTTGATCATTACTCCAGATATCCCATCTGTTTTAACCCAGAAGCTGTGCAGTTCAGGTTGTAAAATCACAGAGGCAAAATAGCAAGAGAAACTTTCTTGAAAAATAGTAGTTTATGCTTTAGGAAGAGACTCAATTCTGAATTACTATGTCGCATCTAGATCCAGAAAAACCAGCAAAAGCCATCATGTAAAGAAATAGAGAATTCAGCCTTAATTTACTCAAGTAACAAAGAGGAACTCCTTTCTCTAGACTGAACATAATATGGTACTTTTCATATATTGACCAGTCAAAAAATATTCTTCAGTTGCATTACCCCATAGATCTATGTACATTTTTCAAGCTAGCATGGACTAGATTTTAAAATGAGAATTTTTCCCCAAGTCCGAATGTTTTTTTAAAATTGTTTTAGAAAAGCACACCAAAAAAGTACAAAAAATTTTATTTAATATAATCCTTCAATTCAGTTAGTGTCGCAGCGTTCAGAAAGGAACTGAAACTGCATAATGTTTGAATATTTTAACAGAAGAAAGCACAGACTGAAATATGGAAGATTTAAGCGATGAGGCAGAGCAGGGTATGTGTCATGCAGAGCAATTACACCCAACTCTCTAGAGAAGCACAAGTAAAGCAAAAGGCTTTCAGCCGCCCGGTGGGTAATGATATCTCGGCAAGACAGATGTTGAGCCATAGAATAGCACTGAGCTTAGATGATTTATATTTTTTAAAGCTCAGGGTTTGAAAATTTTTTCTTTGATTCTAATTTCTTTTTTGAAAATGTGTGTGTTTTTCTAACCATGGGAGTCTGGACTAAGCTATCATCTCATCTATCTGTTGCGACCAGACTTCATGCTCAGTTGAAACCATTTTAAGCTCCTTCCTTTGTACTGTTCTTTACATTAGCTTTTTCAATATTAAGAATAAAATCTTGGAGTTCTCTGACTTATGTTCTTTCCATTCAAAAATCATGATCTTTGAAATAATTTTATGTGGACATTTACAATTACAATTACTATATGTCAGCAGGTCTGCTTTTGTGGTATAGTATAATGATCTTAAATTATTATCCACTTCTTATAGTCCATATTATTCACTCATTTGCATCAAAGTAAATTCAGTCTTGGAAAATCTCTGCTTACATGCAAGGGAAAGACTTTGGATAAAAGGTAAAATAGTGTTTTATCACATATTAAAGAAATTGTATAGTGGCTTCAAAGTACCATGAAATACTTTCCTTTACCCTGGTTGCCTCCTCCTTCTTCCCTCTCCACACACACACACACACACACACACACACACACACACACACACACACTTTAATCTTGCTCTTTTCTCTTTTTTGTATCTTAGTCACATCATGGATTGGAAAAGGAGAAATGGTCAAGGTTATGGTGATTAATAGCGGTGAAGTAAGAATTAACTGATTTTGCTCAACTGCATCATCTGCCCTTTTTAAAAAACTTTCTTTTTATGGACTATAATATACATATGGAAAGAGGCATGTTGCCGAATTTTTACTAACTGAACACACCCAGCACCCAGATAAAAAAAATAAAATGCCTGTAGGAGCCCTTCCCGTTATTATGCTTCACCTTCACCCCAAGATAGCCACTCTCCTGAGACTAAGCAACATAGATTAATGTTGCCTGCCTTTTAACTTTATATAAATGGAATCATTCAATGTGCTCTCTTTTGTTTTGTCTGGCTACCTTCGCCCAACATTATGTTGTGAAATTCTTATGTTTGGATGTAGTTCATTGATTCAGTGTTTAAATATGCCACAGTGCACTTTTCCATTTAATCGCTGATGGGTGCTTGAAAAGGTTACAGTTTGGGACTCTCTCAAATAGCAGTGCTGTGGGTTTGCAAGGGTGTGGCTGTGCGATACATGTACACACATTTCTGTAGGAGTACGCCTAGGATAGGATCCCCTGGCCACTGGATGTGTGTATGTATTAGGTTGGTGCGAAAGTATTTGTGGTTTAAAAGGTTAAAAAGAATTACAAAAATCGCCATTACTTTTGCACCAACCTTTCTTTGCATCAATATGTCTTTCAGTTGATGCTGCTTAACTGTGAACAACAGGAAAGAGCACTTGGCAACAGTTGTTCAGAAGGAGGCCCTATCCTGCTTCTAGAAGATTCCATTTCATGCCTCACCAGTGAGATCTGATATATCTGCCAGTTGAGCAGGCACTCATCTTTCTCTATTTCATTTGGCCCTTCTGCACATCTATGGGGCAACAAGACCTGATGATACTCAAGAAGGGGGTTTGCAAGATCCCAGAGAACCTCCTGAGTCATCAAAAAGAGCTTCTTATTTGCTCTTTGTGCTTTTACATGCAATGATCAACTCATGCTGAATTCTAATTTACTTAATCACAAACAGTTACTGTATTTTTAGCCTCTGGAAGGTGCTATAAAAGTAAATTAAAAATGAAATCTAGCTTCTAAAGATCTTAAAAGCTTTGGGGAATATAAGGAACTCTAGTATAAATTAGAATGAGATGAGTTCTAATATAGTCAAGGTGACTATTTTTTAATACTGGTAACCTACATATGTTAAACATTATATTCTATAATATTTTATTAATACTATAAAATTTTATGTGTAAAATTATTCTAAACATTCATCAGTTAGCTCATCCAAAGCAGATATAAGTTCAGATAAAATGCCAGAGTCAAATTTAGTCTCTTCTCTCTAGGGACACCTATACTCCACACAAACAAATTTATTTATCGATTTATTGTTTATTTATCTGCTTATCTCTCCACCCTTCAGGGTATACCTAAAATCCTTCTTTTTATTTCCCAGTTGTCTGCTGCAGAGTTTAGTTCTGCCACCTGATTAGTATAATTATTTATTCAACAAATATGTGTTTAGCTTACTTTGTGTCAAATATTGTGGCAGGCCTTGGATGTGAAATAATGAACCCTCCCCACCGCCCCCCCAACCCTTGTCAGAGTTACTGTCTCAGGGAAGAGATATAGTGTTCAAGTGGTCAAATGTTATAATTTCAAATAATGCTATGTGGCCACGCAGCAGCCTACCAGTCTGTCTCCTCGTACCTGCCCCTAAAGAAAGGAGAGTCTATGAGACGGATCCTTTCAGGGACTTTGCTTCACCTTTGTGTTTGCACCTTATGTCTCCCTGTTTGGTCCCAAAAAGATGGCTGGTCAGCCAATGACGAGTAAGATTCCCCATGTGGGGGGGGGGGGAGACAACTCAAGCCAGGCGCAGTCGAGTGGGGACCAACAGGAGAACCCACGGGGTTCATAGAGGTGAGCACAGCCTCAACCTTCCCCAGGCTAAGTAAAGCCTCTGCCTCTGTGGCTACATTCCTTCCCAAAACCTGCAGGGGAAGAGATTCAATGATGTGCTTTCCATCTATTCATATGCATATAGGTTTTGTCCCTTGGGGAAGTACAAACATCCTGAGACTTAGGGTTCTGCTGCCTGCAGGCAAGGGTGATTGGCTTGAATCAGTTTCCTATTATGGTGTATGGGATTCACAGATCTTGAGATTGACAAGCTTTGTCTCCTTTACTTCCCCACCTAAGTAATAAAAGCTACTGCGTGGGCCGATCAGGCGCCCAGCCCAGTCCCTGAGGCTGCAGGTCCCTTGGCCCCTGAACTTAAACTCTATTCATGGCGACTGTCTTTTCTTAACCCTGCGCTGCCCTCCTCGCTCCCCACAACCCTCCTCTTGCTGGACCCGACAATGCTATATGTGGTGAATTTAATAGTGTCCCCCCAAAATTCATGTCCACCCAACACCTCAGAATGGAACTTTATTTGGAAATCAGATTTTTGCAGTTATAATCAAGTAACATCATACAGATTTAGGGTGGCCCTAATTTCAATGGTTGGTGTTTTTTTAAGAGTAGAGAGAGATTCAGACAGAGAGACAGAAACTCACAGGCAAGAAGGCATTGTGGTGACAGCAGCAGATAGCGGAGTGATGCAGCTACAAGCCTAGGACCACCAACGGTGGCTGAAAAGCTTGGAAAAGTCAAGGAAGGATTCTTCCCTAGAGCCTTCAGAAAGAACATGGACCTTCTGGTTCTTTGATTTAGGACTTCTAGCCTCCAGAACACTGAGAGAATATGTTGCTTTTATTTTAAAATACTAATCTTATAATAATTTGTTGAAGCAGTCCTAGGAACCTAGTACAATATGTATTAGATTGAACCATAAGAAATTGCCTATTTTGGACTGCTTTGACCTACACTAACAGCAATTTCATATGGCCCAACCCAATATGCTATGAGCTTGTAAGAGGGAGACTTTGTTGGTCAGAGAAAGCTTTCCTGAGGAATTGCTGGTGGCACTGAAATCAGAAGACCAAGTAGAAGTCAACGCAGAATAAGAGCGAAAGGGGAAGAGTGGAACTCCCAACAGAGGGGCCCGTGTGTGCAAAGGTTCTGAGGCAGAGGGCCCAGACAATTTTGAGGAACTAAAAGAAGGTGACATGACTGGAACGTGGTGTAGGCATAGAGCCAGCTGAGGCTGGACAGATAGGGAAGAGCCAAATCAGACTTTAATGCCAAAAGAGTAAGAGTTTTGTTTTAAGAACAATGGAACACCATTGAAGGGCTTAAGCCAGAAGGTGAGACGATTACTATGACTGCAGAATGGAGAACAGATTCACAGGAGACAAATCAGATGGAGGACCATGGAAGGGAGTATAGGAGCCCAGGTGATATCTTTGACTAGGGAAGCACTGGGCGGTGTGTGTGTGGAGGGGGGAGATCGAAAGGATGGACAAATTGGGAGGTTTTCAGGAAAGAGCCCTTTGTTTTTGTTTTGGTGACATGTCCTGATTAATATACCATTTGCTCTTGTGCCTCTTTGAAGACATTTAATTCTCATAACATACACATACCAGTCCTGATAAATCTAAAACCTTAACTAGTATAGTCATGTGTAGCAGTTCTGCTGCCCAAGAAGTCTCTGGAAATAGAAGTCGCACCTTCATTGTTTGTTTGTTTGTTTCTCCCTTTTTCCTCACCTTGTGCTCCCAGCACTTTCTTTTTATCCTGGCTACGGCAGCTATTTTATTGTCATTATCTGTTTATATAAATATCTATTCATTATAATAAGGGCTCTGTGAGGGCAAGTGCGGTGTGTTAGTTATTTTTCTATCCCCAGAACTTAGGAATGAACTTGGCCTATGGGATTTTATTTATAAGTAACTGCATCAACATATAAATGCATGTGTCAGCAAAGACATGAACTAAATACCTTATTTCTGCTCTGTCTTCTCAGCCTGTCTTTGGCCTCATGTGACTGTCTTTCTTTCTGCTCTGACTTAATTTCCTAACTGCTTTTTCTTGTTCTGTATACTCTACTTACCTTGAGAAATATTTTTCTACTAGTTGTGTAATTAACTTTTGGAAAATAAGTCTCTTCTTCATGAATGTCTTTGTTTATGAATGGAGCCATATTTCTAATTGCCTGCATCTCATGGAGACGCTAGCCATTTTTGTTTTGTGCCTTTGGGAGCTAATATTTTATCACTGTCATCATCATAACTGTCAAATTATTGAGAACATGCTCAGTGTTCCACTGAGGGAGATAGGAAGCCAATGAATACCAGTGGCCCCTTCCCTAAATAAGATAACCACCTAAGACAAAAAATCCAAAGGTGAGCCACAAAATGAAAGAAGACATACAAACAGTTATGGTAAAATATTTATATTATATGAAACAAAAATGTTAAAACAGTTTCTGTAGTGGAATGAGAAAAGAGACACATTTTCTGAACTAGAAATAAGACACATAATCTCACTATGAACTCACAACCAGCTGGACAACTAAGCCACATAATGTATTGAAATTGGGATACTCCTCCAAAATGTAGTCTCGTGTTCTCTCTGCTCAGTTTGGATGTCCCCACATGGGTACAAGGGAAGAGTTGCTACCAATCTTCCTGTTATAACAACTTTCTCAGCCTCTCGTGCTAATCTTTCCACAAACCCAAGACAAATTTTAGTTATCAAGTAAAAGCGTACCCAGATAGGAATAAGATGCTGATGGCTTTTGAAACATGCTTCCCTAACTCCACCAAAAAGGCTGCCTGAATTAGAGGTACTCTTTGAACAGGAGCAGTGAGGTTTGCAGAGCCAGGACAGGAGACAGGATGTGAGAAGGGGGACATGGAGAGATTAATTCTGGTCTGCAGAGAGGTCTGAGAGGAGGGGAATGAATGGTCAAGAGAAGTAAGGAAGGGCCACAAGAGAAGTCAACCTTGGGAGAGGAAAGAAAAGGGAGGGAGAAAGTGTGGAAACCATTACCTCATTTTTCAGGTCAGAATTCTGCCAGTCAAATCCATCCTTACTGATGTCTCCTTAGCTCAGCATTGGTTCCGGTTTGTGATGTCAAACCTCAGCTTCTCTGAAACCTGATTTGTAGAAATATAAAAACCATCTTATAGAAAAATACATACATACATTCATACTATTTGCATGTAATTTCTTGCAAAGATGTTTTATGGCATGTAATGTAATAATTCCCAAGCATCTTTACAAATAAACAGGAGACTCTTCCTTTATGTACCAATGTATTATTTCCATTTTGAGCTTTTCTTTTTAATCAGAGTAAATGACCAACTTTTCTTGACATTTTTACTCTTTTCAAGTATTACGACTTAGGGTTTTAATTTATTTTTTATTCTTTTGATTTCTAATTCTAGCACACATATTTATAAAAACAAATTTTGTTTTTTAAGTATGTTAGTGATAATAAATAGTTCAACAGAAAATAATGTTCGGTATGGAGTTTATATTTGGGAGTAAAAGAACAAATTTGTCTTCTAAACTTTTTTTCTGGTTTAGTTTTTTGTTTAATTTAGTTTTGTTTTCCTGGTGCTCAGTTTGAATACAGAGATTATATGGCAGGTGACAGACATATACTTGGCAGTTCTTTGCTGCCATCTACTGTTTCCTCATGTAACAACTCATTGTTTCTTTGATTCAAAAATTTCTGATCATCTATGACTGATAGTACTAAAGGGGCTCCTCTTTTCTTCTCTCTATTTTTTTTTTCTTTAGTTAAAGCAAAGTGAAGCAAATGCAGACACCAAAGAAAAGCTCCCTTTGCGCCTTCGAATCTTTGAAAAATTTCCCAACAGACCACAAATGGTGAAAATCTCAAAGCTTCCTTCAGATTTTACAGTTCCTAAAATCAGGTATTAAAGTATTTTTTTAATTGTTTATCTCAAATACCCTGTAAAAGATTCATCTTAAATCTGATTCAGCCCTTCTTTCAAACTCATGTGGGTGCGTTGTTTTTCTATTTTTAAGTTATTATCCATATTTCTCCTCTCTCTACCTCTGTTTTAAAACCATTGACCCCTCTAAACAGTATATTCAGAGCAGTGTCATTTGACAAGTATATTAGCATAGTCGGGAAGGCTGCTTCCCATGGCTCCTTCCAGAGATGCTCCTCAGGGATTTGACTTCCCAGGTAACTAGGGAAGGTGCTTAAGGTTGCAGAGATGGTAGATAAGGCTTCAGCCTGAGACCCTCAACCATGTAAGGATAAAATTGACTCAGAGCCCCTTTTATTTTCAAGTCAATAGAGAAATGCCACTGGCCGGATTTCTGTACTACTGTAACAGCACTTGTTTAGAATGCCATGTCTCACTGCAATATAATTTGTCTTCCACTTTTTAAAAGAAGAACCATGGCATTACCCACTCATGCTAATTTGATTTCTACCACCTTACTCTCCAGTTAAGCCGTTGCATAAAAGATGCTGTAAAACACTTATTTTAAAAAATTAAAGGCAAGTCTTCCCATTACAGCTCAAAAATTACAAATAGAACCAGAATATGAAATATGACTTTTTTTAATGTAACTAGTTTTAAAACCAGTTCTATGAGGCGGTTATAAAAGTATGAGACTGGATATGGTGAAATAATATTTAAAATTCAAATGTAAATATACTTGCATTTCTGATTTAAAAAAATTTTAAACCTGAAAATATGTAGTATGAAAGAGCCATAAACTAGATTCAAGATTAGCGGTTATCTGTAAAGATGTTATTTGAATTCTCACCATGCTTTAGAGATCAGATGAAGTAAGTTCTTTTTTTTTTCTTTGAGTTATTTTGAGTCTTTAATGCAAAATTATCTCTCAAAGATTCTTAAGATGAATGGAAGTTCAGAGAGATGAACTAATTCTTTCAAGTCTTCGAGGGGGAAAAAGTATCTTATTACCACAAGAGGATTAAAAAATACCATGAGTTACTGAATATCATTGCTTAAAAGTTATGTTAGGGACATAACAGGAATAACTGAAGATCTAGGAAACTTTCTCGAAATGAATTACTTTGGTAATTAATCTAAACACCACTCTTGGTATGACATGTCTTGTTTTCTAAGAACTTTTGTCACTGCTTTATTGTAGCTTAAACAAGCAATCACAGCGAAATGCTACTCCTTGCTCCATTTCATTAATAACATGTGTTGTATGTATACTTCATTTGCAAAGGGAAAGTTTTATGAAGCAGTTTATTGATCGCCAGCAACAAGACACTTGCTGCCTCTTAAGAAGCCTTCCGTCGGCCTCTTCCTCATCATGTGATCACCCCAAACGGTCTGCAATTGAAGACAACAAATATATTGACCAAAAAGTAAGAATCACTGTCTCAAATAACCAAATTTTTCTTAAACATACGTTTTAGAGAAAAAAACACGTAATTGTGTGGTGGTCCTGAAACCTAACGTCTCAGGAGAATAATTAAAAAAATAATGTTAAAAATAACAGTATGTTTAAATTAATGAATTTCAATTTTGCATTTCTATAAGTAAGCGTTTGAGCGGTGCCATGCAGCAGATGTGTGACTTCGAACAGGTCAAGGGCCTCCCCAAATCCTCATTTTCTCACACGCAGAAGGAAGGGTTCTGATCTCTAAGGTTCAGCCCAGGTTTAAAAGTTGCCCACATGTTGCCTTCTGCAGGAAACCGTGCTTATTTCAGTTGTTATGCCAGGGAGAATAACCAGAGCAAGTTTCTCTAAAATCATCCGAAATAACTACCTTTTTTTGAGTGCTTCTCTAGGTATATTATCTTATTCTTGCTCTGATTTTACCTATTTCTTTATCATTTGAAAAGTAGGTAAGGAACCTTTTTCTCATAGTCCACTGTTAGAAAATGACAGATCAATAACAGAATTTATAAAAGAGATTAAAGATTCGAGTTTGCAAAGGCATCTAATTTACTTGCACGTATTTCTCTTTGGAAGTCTTCATTTATTTTTTATTCTTTTAAATCGTTAACTACCCTTTTTCTATTGCTTATAATCAAATACATATTTCTCAATCATCATTTGAAAATAAAATTCCAACTCTACATCCTCGACATTCTCTATTTCTCCCCACTGTCCCCCCACTCCGTAAGGATTGGACTTTCGAGTACTTTTGCTTTGCTCCTCTCCTACGGTACAGCTTTTCCACCATCCCCTCCTGAAACTTGAACTTCTCCCCCATCACCCCCGACAAATTTCTCTATTCTCTGCTGTAGTTTTAGTGATTTTGTTCCCAGTTACTATAGTGATGATTTCCTTTGCAGTGTGTCTCTTCTTCTTCAAGAACTTTCACTTACTTATTTTCTTGCAATCATCTAGAGATGTTATTCCTCTGTCTTATAGATTCCAAGATTATAGATGGCAAATCTGATGCCAATGTCATTTTTTTTCCCAGTCGAAAGTAATTATTTAGGTTTTTCTTTGGTGGTTGGTTGGTTTTCTGATTTGTTTTAGAAATTTCATTAGACTTTCTTCGTATCTTTAGAGTTCAGAAAATTTACCAGGATATACTTTGCATGTCTTTTATCATTCGAACTGCCCAAACTGGGGAGTCTTTTCAGTTTGCAAACTAAGATTTTTGTCAAGAAATTTTTCATCTATTATTTGTCCAATTGTTACTTTTCCTCCTGCTCTTTTATTCTCCTCCTTTTCCTTATAATTGCCATTTTGCTTTTTTTTTTCTTCTCTGCTCTGAGATATTTGTTCTGCTTGATCTTCTAGACCACTAATTTGGTCTCAACTAAAATCATCCTTTGCTTTTAGATTTTGAGTTTAAAATCATGAAGTGTGTGTTTCTGGGTGCACACACACGCGCATGCAGTACTCTTAAATCTCCTTAAAGTCTTTATCTCCTTTATTATTATTAAGCATGTCACCTTTCTTCTCCACAGTTATATTTCACTCAACACTGTGCACAGTGCAAGGACACAAAAGTTCATGTCAGCCAATAATACAATGAGAGGATAATAATGGCCTACTTTCCTCCAATTAGTCTCAGATGGCATTTTACATAATAGGAACACATATTGTTTATATTTTTTCATTTATTTCAAAGGACTTCAAGCCATACATGTGCAATGAACCCCCAGGCTGGGCTGTGGTTGTAACCAGCTACCTCCAGAAAGAGTGTGGAGAGCTGATATCATTTATGCCCAAAGTGGCAAATCCAGAACATGCTTTTTTTTTAAATCACTGGTAACATTATCCTATTGGAAACACAAAATTGAAATCTTGGCCCGTGAAAATTTATCTTCTCTCTAAAAAGAAACATAAAGTTTCTCACATTTTTGAACAGCATGTTTTAACATAGGTGAGGAAAAAACTGTAAAAGATTCTTGGCAGGTGTGGGGTGGAGTCTAAGGACAATTTGGTGTCCTCTTTTGCGTGCCTGGTGTCATCCCTCCCCAGGCCATCTCTGTGCTGCTTTGCAGTCAGAGACCCTTGAATGCCATTTCTGATTTCATTAGTATCCTTGTATTTTGGGGGCTTTTTTTAAACCTTCTCATTTAACAGTTATCTTTAACTACCAGAAAGTAAGCTAAGAATTATAGTTTTCTTCTGTAGCCTTACACTTGAGCTGCCCTCATAATCTCCTGAAATCTAATGAACTAGCAATACTCTGCTCCTCTGTGGTGGCCAAGTCACGCAAGTACCTAAGAGAGACTAGAATTTTTGAAGCCTGCAGGCAGTGTCAATCTATAAGTTCAGTTGATTGAAACACACAATGCATTATCTTATACAAGGATAATTGTCAATGATGGTTAGGTGGCCCTTTATCCCAGGTAAGACTAGTTGGCCCATATGTAGATTTAATTACAGTTGGAATAATATTGTTTATCCCGTTACAGCCTTCATCATCTGGGTAAATGCTCCAGTTTAGGAAGTGAGATGTAGAGAACGTATTTTCTCTTCATCTCAGGAGCAGCTACCATCTTGTAACTGCAGCAAAAGACTTACCCGTGCTTCCATCCATTCTTAAAGCTTTGACTTTATCTAAGTTGCCAGAATGGTAGACTTTACAATTTCTTTCAGGGTCCACTGTTTACTTTTTTTGTATAACTATATATTTAATGTTTATTTGGAAGTCAAGGGATATTTATTGAATTTTTTTGTTTGTTTTTTAAATTAGTTTCAAGTATACAAAACGACATAGTGATTCAACATTTATATATTTCACAAAGTGATAAACCCACCTGACACTGGATCCACTGTTTTTGCTTAAGCTCCCATCACTTCCTGGTGTTCTTCATAAATAGTCAGGATTTGTCATCCTTGTTGAGTGCCACTGGGCCAGCGAAACCCAAACCAGAGAATTCCACCTAATGAATTTCAATGGTGAGGATTTGAAGGAAGCAGACACCAAAGACAAAGCAGTCTAGTGTTTGTATTTTCACTGTGGCAAGCCTTTTTCACTAGTGTTAAGAAACCCTAAAGCCACTTAAAAACAAAAATACATAAACACACAAAAATCCTGAACAGACCCCTGATAAAGTATTTATCAGGAAATTTTCATTACAATCCCAATTGTAATTTAGAAATGTCAGTAGGTGTCAAGTGGATGGCAAAGTACTTCACTTTATGCGAAAAAATTCTTCCAGCATTTTGCACTACAAATTGAGGTTGTTGTTTTTTTTTCCTCAAAGAGTCCTAAAAATAAAAAGAAAATGAGAAGCTGGCTTATCAGCGATTCCTATAACATAGCAAAGGAATAATAAAATAAAACTTTTCCCTTAATGATTACCAGTAAGGAGAAACTCCACTGAGGGAATCACTTTTCTCTTGCCAGGATAAACACTGAGTCCCCAGGAACCTACAGATCACAAGCTAAGGGGGGGGAAAAAAAACTGACAACAAACGCTGGGGAGTGGGGGTGATTAAGCAATGCAGGAAACATGAAAGCACATGTTTGGCAAGATTTTCTCCTAGTAATTACCTTGGCTTTGAACTATCATAAGTAATTCCCATGGCAACCACACTTTGCAGAGACCATGTTTTTTAAAAATAGCCCTGTTTGATTACCTTTATCACATGGTTTAAAATACCTGTCGTTCTCCCTGTAAACAACAAGCAAACAAAAATGTAAAATCTTTAAGCCATTGTTGTGACCTGCTCAGATCCTAAAGGAAAAAGAAAATGTTTTTTTCCCTCCTCATCTTTAGGACATAAACCTGCCCTTACAGACTCCAAAGAAAACATGTTCCCAAGAGCTGATTCCCACATTCCTTTCTCCTCCCACTCTCCCGCACCTGGAGCCTCTGCAGAGGGTTCCATTTGTTCCTGATTAAAGGATAAACCTGCATATTTTGAGATAAGTTTTTCTAGTTTCCAAGGAAGTCAGTCAATGGTTTTTTACCTATTTTTTCCTCCATATTTTTGAAATTAAACTCTAGGTTTCTTAAGTAGAGTGCTTGTTAAAAAACTGAGACATGAACTTGGCTTTCTAGTAATGCTGGTAATAAAAGCAGCCCACTCAGTCCTCAGAAATGAATCACCTCCTCCAAGTCAACGTAAGTTGCCACCAGTACTTGAATCTGGGCACTCTCACCGTTCTTAGCTGAGGTGTGTGATCTTTCTGCCCTGCTTTCATGGCTGGTGTGCCATTTCTGGGGTCAGTAGAACCTACAATGGTCTGGGGAACATGAGTAAACCTCAGAGTTATATCATCCTGAGACAGATGGAGGGATGAGGGCCGTCTCGGCCACCCTTGTGCCCTCGTACTTCCTAGTACAGTACTGGCACCCATATGATAAAGAACAGTGAGTGTTTCTCCAACAAGAGGGCAATGTCTGCTTTCTCTCTTGTGATCAGCAGACATTTGGTTCTGTCCAAAACATATCTTGAGACATTTGGTCCATACCAAAAAGCCCTAGAAATTTGGCCCTGTCCAAAACCTTGACAGAGACGTTTAGTCTGTATAGTTAATATATATATCGCTCTTTGACAGCATTCTAACGCTGATCCATCTACATCTACCTAACTCCATGTGCCATTACCAGCTATACTACCGAGGCACGAAGAGTGATTGTTGGCAAGAGTCACAACACAATTATTGGACCAATAAAATATGATAGCATTTTTTTATGTTTTAATCCTGTAAATCAAAAGTATAAATAAACTTTATGTGTCCTTGAACCCAGGGACATTTTCTAAGCATGGACATCTTGACAGAACCAAATGCCCCGCAATGCTCTCTTACCTGCCTGCTTTCTACCATGCATATGTTAACAGTAAATTCTGTAATCAGCCTTCACAGTTAATAGGTAACACAGGTACGAGACAAGGAGGAAAGTGGTAAAAGTAATGACTATGTTTTGTTTACCCTTTGCATTTCCGTAAGTCTGCAACATTCACTCAGTCACTCAGCAAATATTTGTGAAACACCTGTTATTCATATGCGCTCCTCTGGGTTGTGGGAATTCAACAGTGAGCAAGATAAGAACTACACCCTCTCGAAGCTTAGAGTCTAATGGAGAGAAACACATGTAAGTGGATGAAAGTAAAAAATATTACAGGAACATGAGACAGGACCTAAGTCCTTTTTACAGGAGAAGGAAGATTGAGCAATATAGGAGAAAGGCTCTCCAGGCAGAGAGGGAGCCATGTGGAAAAGCATGGGAAGCATAACATGTTTGACGTAAACTGATTGTGAGAAGCAGAGTAGAATAGTGATTAAGTGACATAGGTTCCAATCCTCATCTATAAAATAGAGATAATTCTTATTTTTAAGGTTTGTTATGATAATTAAATAATCTGATGTATGTTAAATGCCTAGTATTGCACCTGGCATAGCATATGTTATGTGCCTGATAAGAAAGGTTACTGATAGTAAACCAAACCACAAAGTCAGACTCAGCAAATAGACATATTCATCAATCAAGACAAATGACTTTTACTTAAACAAGTTAACCTTCACATGGAACAGTCCAATTGAGCACAATATATTAAGTACTGATTCTTTTCCTTATTGTCCATGAGTTTGATTTTTTTTTTTGGAGTCTGATTTGTAATATTTCAGTTACTACCCCCATCACCAACCTAGTGTCTCAGACTTTCAAGAAGTAAATTAAATGGTTCTGGAAAGATTTACTCTTCACAAAGCTTTGTTGATTGCCATACAGCATTTCGTAATTTTCTATGTGATTATAGAGTATTTGGTGATTTGTTCCGGTAAGTCCAGACATAGCAAGTCATTCAGCATAATCTCTAATTTCCAGGATGAACAGTTACTCACTTAAAAAAAAAGAAAAAGGAGAGAACAACCTATTTGCATCTTTAGGGCTTTTGTTTACTCTATGAAAGATTTTTCTAAAGTAATAGCTTAGCATCTTAGCAATGCCACTCAAGATGTTTCTCTAGAAGAAGAGTGGGAAATTACACGATACTACAGCCTGAGGGGCTGTACTACTGTGAAGATATAAGGTAGTGTGGTCCAGGGGAGGGAAGAAGTGTTCATCAGACCAAATATGAAAACCCTATGCACTTCTCTTTTTAGCATAAAAACGCTTTTAGTAGATCATTGAATACCCATGTATTCACAATAATGGAAAGGAAACAGAAAGATACATAAAAGCAGATTTTCCTGCTTTCAACTAATATGAGAGTAGGAATACCCTATCAGTGATATATATTTTATATATATACATTTTTCTTTTTGTAGAACCTTTAACTGTGTCATCATTTTTAGGTTGGGGCGATATGTAATTTGTTTGCATTCATTAGGTATACATTAATTGAAGGTCAAAGTAAATCAGTCTAGGATTAAGCATCTTTTATAGGTAATATGGAAGGTTTTTAATAAAGAGTTTTTAGTACTGTCTCCAAAACAGGTTTGAGAGAGCCGAGGTTACAGCTAAACCTATCTTTGAAATTTACATTTGGCTCTACTTTTTAAACATTCTTCTCTTTTGAGTATAGTTTCACTTACAAGTTTTATTTTCTATTAAATGATATGCCAGTTTCAGGGTGTTGTGGTTGCTCCTGATGGTGGTCTTGTTATTTGGACCTGAAGTTCAAATACAACTGAATCATAATTGGAGACCAAGGACTGCCCCCTTGTATTAGAATGCATGGATGTTAAATTCACAAACATCTACATGGTTAAAAGAATCTGGCATTTTCTCCCACAGTCATAAATTCCCTCATTATTTTAAATCTCTGCATATTTTCAATATTTGCTTTTCTATTTATATGAGTTATAACCATAATCATTTTATCTTTTACTTCTATAATTATATTTATCTAGTATGTACTATAGTTTATTACCAGTAAGCATTGTATATTAAACACATCTAATTTTCTTCAATAATTGAAGATACTGCTTTTCCCTCATTCTTAGCATCATCAGTTTCATTATACTAGTCTAGGTGATGTAAGGTGTTGAAGATTTTACCAAATCTACAATGAGACAGGCTACTACTTTAGTGATTAAAGCACTGTCACAAAATTCAAGTACAAAGATGTCAAGACAATTAAGTTTCCAATCATTTAGTTTCTAGCTGGACAATATTTTCCTATATATCAAGTGACTTGATACATTTTAAAATAAGTAGTCCTCCTTTGTAATTTTTTTTTAAAACTTATGGGGGTGACAATAATTTTTATGTGATTCACATTTGTTATTTCAAGGATTCACCTCATAAGAAAAAAAATATAGTACAGAAATTTAATTTACTATTAAGAAATTTATCCATTCTTTAAATATATTTAAAGAACGAACTATACACAGTGGTAGACAACAGAGGAAAATGTAGTAGACAAGAAATACACCATCCTTATCATGTAATGCTCATGATCTAGGGGAATTCACAGAAAGATCAAAAGATGTGTCACACACAGATCAGCGATCAATGGGTGCAGAGTGCCATGGAGACCAAAGGACGAGGGAAGATTTTTGGGGGGAGGGGTGTATGTGTACACATACATATTTGTATATAACTTAACTTTTATTCCTGGTGTTTTTCAGGATTCAGAATAATGTTGAAATAAGTTAAAATCAGAAATGTTGACTCATTATCTAAAACTCCCTTTTTCACAAAATTCACATTCTGAGACATATTTAAAGCTTCATAATATGATATTATAATGGCATTGACCTTTATATATATATACATATATATATATATGTATATGTATATATATATCTGTTTTAATCTTGCTGCCACCTACACTGATCAGCTTTTTAAATCTTTCTAAGCATAATGTTAATTCCATAAAATGTTTATTTTATAAAAACATCTTGCCATACACATGAGCTGTCATATGCACTTTGAGATTAATTTTCAGTTCACAGGTGCATGAAAAATTCAAATACAGATAAATGAGGTACCACTATCAACCCATGTAATTTTAAGTAATTGCTTATTTTCAATTACTGTATTTTATGTGGGAGACTTATTCAATCAAGTGGCTCATTACAATAATTACATTACACCTTTCCAGCAGAAATGACATTCATCAAGCCCTGCTCATCAGACCATGATTTTGTGCATTATGATCATATGTTGTTATAAACACTTTCCCATTATTATAAATCTGTTAATATTCTCAAAGTGAGAAAAGAAAAATAGGGCCTCTCAAACTTTTTTCCCAGTTATAAACAGAAATGTATTGTTAACAATTCCAAGTCAAAAAGTTAGTTGAATACTTATATTTGTGGTTTTCGTTCTCAAATAAATATTAATGGCTTCATTTTGAAGTAGAGTGAAAATACGCTTCTTTAGATATAAGCATGGCAGCATCCCAAAGGAATTTAATATTCCCTGATAGGGCTGTAGTTACACTCAGGTGATTGAATAAATTGAATTAGTATTCTTGTTAATTAAAAGTTGTGATGGATCCCTGATTTTAAGGAATCAGTAAATGTAAACTATAAATACTTATAACCATACTGTGTTTAAAGTGTTAGAAAAGTTCACTGATCTTTTTTAATATTTCAGGGTTGTTATTCTGAAAATCATTTTATATATATATAGAACAAAGAAAAAGGTTAGCTAGTTTAGAATTTGCATTATGATTTGGGATAAGTAAGAGCTTATTATATGTGTAAACAAAATCTTTCATGTCCAGCAGACAATGTTTTATTATCGTATACTCGTAGTTTGGAATATGCTTTTTTTAAACTGTTAAGCCTAGTAACATTTCACATAGACATCATGATGTAATGAAAAGATTTGAACACTGAAGCTGCACAACCCAGAAGCTGCATCGTTCTGCAATTTATTGTGTGGGTAACCTTAGACAACCTAATTTCTGTGAACCTCAGATTTCTCATCTGTAGAAAAGAGATAATAATACCTACCTATGAAGATTAATTTGAAGATTAAGTTTAAAAATATGTGTATAATACCTCAACACTACATCAAAGAGCCATGGAAATGAATAAGGATTTAGGGGATTTGAAAAATATAGTTTACCAGCGTCATGCAATGGTCATTTATACAATTCTCCATCAATGACTAGTGATTAGACATGCTGATGCAAGAACACATGAATGATTTATAAAACATGACCACTTATTGTACCACAAAGGAATTTTTAATATAAACTAAATTAATATCCTGGAGAAGACATTATTTGACCAAAATGTAGTAAAATTAGAAGCCACATAATAACCACAAAAGGCACCCACATATTTGAAAAATTTAAAACCACTTCTAAATAACTTAGGGAATATAGGAGAAACCACAATGGAAATTAAAAGTATCTGAACTGAGAAACAATGACCATAATATATATGAAACTTGTGAGAAGTAACTAAAGGTGTTTTTAGAGGAAAAATTATAGCATTGAATGCATATTTAGTAAAGGAATAGGGCTGACATTAATCTTCCAAGTATTCAACTCAATTATTTAGAAAAATAACAACCAAGAAAAGACTAAGACAGCAGAAGGAAAAAAAATTATAAAGATAAAAGTAAATATTAATCAAATGGGGGGAGCAATAAATAATATCAATAAAGCTAAAATTTTGTTCTTTGAAAAGAGTAATAAAAGTGATACATTTGCATCAAAATTCAACAAGAAAAATTAAGGAGGCTTCTGGAAAGATGATAGAGACATTGACATCGTTTTTAATCTCCTTGAAAATAAAAAGAATATTAGATAACAAATGCAAAAGTCCACAGACAACATTTACAACAAAACTGGGTAATCCTCAAACCCTAAAATAAATGCAGGTGCAGAGAAACCAATCGCTACATGATTTACATGATGTCTTAGTCTGTTTAAGTTGCTATAACAAAATGCCATAGACTGGATGGCGTAAACAATAAACATTTATTTCTCACAATTCTGGAGGCTAGGAAGTCTAAGACCAAGGTAGCAGTAGTTTCAGTGTCTGCTTCCTCTTTCTGGTTCACAGATGTCTGCCTTCTCACTGTGTCCTCACATGGCAGAAGAAGGGCTTTGGTCTGTTACTCTTCTTCTAAGGGCACTAATCCCATCGTGGCGGCTCTATCCTCAAGACCTTGTCTAAACTTAATTGCCTTCCAAAGACCCCATCTTCTAATACCATCATATTGAGGGTTAGGCTTCAACATACAAATCTGGGGGGAACACAAATATTTAGTCAATAACACATGGTATCAGTGCCTGTGGAAAAGAAGCCAAAGTGAGTTACAAGACACCTAATGTTGCTGGGAACAGGAGTACACCCTCTTAGCTCCACAGTGAAGAAAAACATCCAGAAGTTGGATCAAAATTGAACAGATCAATGATGAGAGTGATAGAGGAAAAGGCAGATCTTGATAAAATCGGTGGTGTTAGAGGGGAATGGGCCAGAAAATCCCAGAAAAAAAAAAACTGCTGTATTTGATTACTGTATTAAAATAACAGAAGAAGCAGCTCTGAAGTTAGAAAAGGAATACTGAACTATTAAAGAAAAAAAGAATTTTGTATAAAAATGAGCAACAGAAAATTGTCAAAGTCAAGTTCCCTACAGATGTTATAAGAAAACAAGAAAAAGGAAGAGAGTAGTTTTCCTATAGATAGTGAAAGCATGACATAAAGACATGACCGCAGACAGCTCCAACTGTAGCATACTGTTGCAAAATAAATCAAAAGACATTAAAAATTACATCAGATTAGAATAGCAACATAAATAAGAATTTAAAAACTCACACATAAAGTACTAGAAGTCAAGAAATAATTACAAATAAGAGCAATGAAGACTGAACTGGAAGGAACATAAACTGATTACATATATCAAATGATACCTTAAGAGAAATAGAAAGTGAAGAGGAGGAAATTTTAAGAAATTGAAAAGAAATGATTTGAAAGAAAATGACAAATTGAAGAAAGTCAAAGATGGTCCAATATCTACGTTATAGGAGTTTCAAAAGAAGAAAACGAAAGCAATAGAACAGAACAAGTACTAAACTTTTCTGAAATATAAAAAGATTTGAAACTATTGTACATAGTGAAAGTACACATGTATCTGAAAATATCAACCATGAGTGACCAAAAATAAGACACAGTCCACACAAAATACAGGAGTTTAAATTTTTTAAAAAGTGGTATTTCGCTCAAAATGAACAAGGGATTTATAAAAGAAAGAGCCTTAGATTACCACTAGACTTTCAGCAGTAATGTTTTATGCCAGAAGGAATTAGGGTAACATGTATAGGGTACTCAGGGAGAAACTATGTGAACCAGGTTTTTTTTATATCCAGGAAAACTGACTTTCAAGTTTAAAGTGACAAAAAAAAAAAAAAAAAAAAAACACCTGTTATCAAGATGTAGGAAAGCAAGTATTGTAAGTAATAATGTTTTCATGAGTCTTTCCTGAGGAAACTACTAAAAACGTGCCTGACAACCAAAATGAACCCCAAAAATGACCCAAAGATATTGATATAAGAACTACTGGTAAGCATTCAAGATATAATTATGTACAAAACTATGACTATGTGAGGATTAAAATGAAGAGTAAAATATGTAAAAGCTATTTGCTCTGCTAACATGACTATAGAATTAGGCTACAAATGAGAGAGGAGAATAGGAAGAATATATGCAAACACTTTTAAAATATGCATTAATTACATTTTTGTTTTAGAATAGGTATTGTAATGCTAAGACTACTGTCTATGCAATGTGAAATAAAACTAATGAGTTATTATGAGCTAGTCTAATTCTGTCATTGTCTGTGTCTTTGATAACCAAGGGTCTTGATTGGGGAAAGGGGGAAGAGATACAGGTATCATATAGAAGAGATTAGGTAAAAATCCTATCTCCTGAATTTAAATTGAAAATATCAGAATAAACTCAGTAAAGTCCTCAAAACAATGACGAACTCAACAGCAATGAGTATTACTGGAATCTAGATTATATTCTGAAAACACCATTTCTCAATAAATAAACCAGGGCTCTTTGGAGGAAATTGTTGATTTGGAATAGGAAGCATGCAAGATGAGCTGGGAATAACTTGTTATACCTGAGAACAAGGAAGCTTTGCCAAAGACTACTAGACTCGTCAAAAGCACCTGTGGGCCAACTTGAAAAAGCTCCCAATGAGCACAGTTGGGATAATTTGACCTACATGAGCGAAGTATTAGGTTGGTGCAAAAGTAATTGCGCTTTTTGCAATTTTTTTTTTTTTAAACCTTTTAAACTGCAACTATTTTTGCACCAACCTAATACCTCATTATAAAAGTATTCCAACTAATGAATGAAAAAGAAATGACAATTTCCCAAACTGGATGAACAATGAACTAAGCAATGAACATCAATGTTACTAACATCACACAAAGAGAGACAACCAGACATTATGTGCCTTCTGATGAAAGACTGTGACACCTCCTTTGACCTTGCCAAAGGGATCAGATCTGAATCTGATGAAACTCTGGATCCAGCTGCCAATTTAAAGGAAATACAGAGACAAAAGAACCATGAATGTGCACTTAGCAAAAACCAGACTCCCGCAAACTACAGGTCAAATGGCCCAGGTTCTTCAACTACTGTAAGGGGAAAATAGAGAACCTGTGGATTAAAAGACTTATAAACATTGCCAAAAAAAAAAAAAAACCCACACTGGATCCATCCATTGCTGTGTGCTCCAAATTATTCAACCACAGATAACCATACAAACTGATTTGAACTTTTAGGCTCTTGAATTTCATGTTAAAGTACAAAATTCTAGAGAGATCTTTTAAATTAAAATTTAAGACAAAAAAAAATCATCTCTGTACTGTTTGAGCATTTAAATTTTATTTATTTCTGACAGTAATTCAGTCAAAGAGTGGTTATCTTGTGGAGTTAGATGTATTAGGTTTACAAAATATAACCACCAAAAAGAGAGGCTTTTTCAACTAATCTTTTATCTGTTTCAATGCAAACTGTATGTAAATATGTCATGCATACTCTTCCTATTAAGTCTTACATTTATGATATGTTTATATGAAGAATGAACAATTACTGACACTTTTCATAGCTGTAATCTACAATTTCAGATCTAAAATTATCATGAAATAGATCTGTGTTTTGATCGTTATTTCAGGTGCCTGTTAGTATCTTTTGAAGCCAGAAGAGGGCACTCCAGAGCAGTGTAGCTCTGAATACTTGTGACTAGCAATCAGAAAATATCCTTCGCTAAAGCAATGTGCAAAGCTCTATAAAAATAAAGAAAAAATTGAAGGAACAAATAGATAATTACTATAGGCCGTCTTCATTTACTAGAAAAAAGAGAGAGCAGTTAAAATATATAACTATCTAAATACATATCTAGACTATCAAATATACATAGATAGATAGATGATAGATAGATAGATAGATGATAGATAGATAGATAGATAGATGATAGATAGATAGATAGATAGATAGATAGATAGATAGATAGATAGATAGATGATAGATGGGTAGATAGATAGATAGATGATAGATATGTAGATATAGACATCTCCTTTCTTTCTTCTTTCAAGAACATCCCAAAGCTGAATCTGAAGTTATGTTACAATATTTATTCTTTTGCTACTTCTGCTGTTAGTTATAAAACCAGTTCTCAAGTACTCCCTTATATAGATTAAGAGTGTCCAAAGAGGACATACAAATGGCAAATAGACATATGGAAAAAATGCTCAACATCACTAATCATCAGAGAAATGCAAATAAAAACCACAATGACATCACCTCACCCCAGTCAGAATGGCTATCATCAACAAGACAAATAGTAACAAGTGTTGGAGAGGCTGTGGAGAAAAAGGAACCCTCATACACTGTTGGTGGGAATGCAGACTGGTGCAGCCGTTATGGAAGGCAGTCTGGAGGTTCCTCAAAAAATTACAAATAGAATTACCATATGACCCAGCAATTCCTCTCCTGGGTATCTACCCAAAGAATCTGAAAACATTTATACATAAAGACACGTGTGCTCCAATGTTCATTGCAGCTTTGTTTACGGTGGCCAAGACATGGAAACAACCAAAATGTCCTTCGATAGATGAATGGATAAAGAAGTTGTGGTATATATACACAATGGAATACTATTCGGCGGTAAGAAAAGATGATATAGGGACATTTGTGACAACATGGATAGATTTTGAGATTATAATGCTAAGTGAAATAAGTCAGACAGAAAAAGCAGAGAACCGTATGATTTCACTGATATGTGGTATATAAACCAAAAGCAACAAAAGAACAAGACAAACAAATGAGAAACAAAAACTCATAGACACAGACAATAGTTTAGTGGTTACCAGAGGGTAAGGGGGTAAGGGGGTGGTAGATGAGGGTAAAGGGGATCAAATATATGGTGATGGAAGGAGAACTGACTCTGGGTGGTGAACACACAATGGGATTTATAGATGATGTAATACAGAATTGTATACCTGAAATCTATGTAATTTTACTAACAATTGTCACCCCAATAAACTTTAATTTTAAAAAAAAGTATTGTGTTTTGATCAGTTCAAGTTTAGGACAAAGGAGATTTGATAGCCCTTTAACAATCCTAGTGCAGAAATAATTTTGTAAACAATATAATATTATCCCCAGTTTCTGCAAAGGCTTTTCCAAACATGAAGAACACTGTTTCAAATGTCAGTTGCTCAGTTGCAGGGCAGTAGATAGGTGATTAAGTTCAGACCATCACCTTACATTAAGGGAAAGATGACTAAGGCATACCATCGTCGTTTGAAGATAAAATTAGAGTAGTAGGGTCTGAAGTCCTTTCCTAAAACTGGCTGTCTCAGGAACCCTGTAGCGTGGGCCTGTCTTATGACTGTGTGTGTGCTCAGGTCTCAAAAGAGCAGAAAGGCCACCATGATGGGACGTTCAGCTGAGTCCTCTATTTCCAAAGTGATTCTAAACAGCGCTCCTTAGGAGATGTGCCATTGCCGTGAGGAGGCTAAATCAATGCCAAAAGTCTTTAGGGAGTTCTTCAGGGAGAAGATTTAAGGAAGTTTCAGAATACATCATGGTAAACAGCGTTTTGTGTGCTATCCTGCAAATGTAATTTCTAAAAAAATGTATCCTTGTCTACACATTCATTTATTCTCCTGAGCATTCTGGTGAATAATGAAACCAATTCAGTTTTTCATTATTGAAAAAAATGAGCGTGCCACCTTCCCTCATGTGAGGGAAATTGCCAGTGTGTTCAATGATCCTTCCCTTTATTACAGATCTGCTGTGAAATATGAAAATTATATTGCTAGTTATGATGTTATCTAGGTTGTCGGTTGTAGCTGAAAAGACCAATTTATGACTACCTGTTCTCCAGTTATGGCCATATGGACATACTGGTTGACGTTATAGCATTTGTTTATAGATTGGTTTGCAAATTGGAGCTCTGTGAGTTTGCACCTCAAGTTACCTAACTTGTTTAAAAGAAACTGGATGGTCTATTTTTACTGAATACAGAGCTCTGTCTCTCCCGCTTCTTTTTTTTTTCTTACCTCAACTTTGTTTACGCGGTATAACTTACAGCATTTCCTCCACTTGCCTTGCTTAAAGATCCACCTAGCTCAGCACTTACAGTTTGCAATGAGTTAATTTTCCTTATGTATGCATTTCCAACTTCATTCCTTTACCCACTGCCCCCACCTCCCACTTTGCCTACAGAAATTGTAACTGCCCAATACGACTTCTACTTCTTCAATTAAGTCTTTGCTCACTACCTGAGACATGCCTATCCCCCTCCCACCCAATGTCCTATAACCCCTCTCGTTTTTTCTACTGTACATATCACCTAGTACATTACTATCTACTGGGTCATAACCTTGCCTTTATAAGTAGGCTCTTTTAATTCTAGTAAACAAGAACTCTGATTCCTAGTTACCCTATACCTGTAATAGTCACTAATCTCAGTGATTAAGCTCAGGAAATCTAATCTATTCTGTTGATCAAAAAGAACAGGTCATGTCCAAGTATTACCTTTGGTCTGGCTACTGGAGTTACACCTTCTGGTTATTTGTTATAATGCATCTTCTCAGGATACTGTGCTTTCCTGTTCTTTCTCTGCCCTTTTCCTGACCAGATTGGCTTCCTAAACACCTGTGACCAATCTGATTTTTGCAACTACTAAGCAGGCCAGAACTGAGTTTGGGGAATGCATCTTCTGGTTTGTAGTCAGCCTCTAGGATATTTTTTTCTTAGTCCTTTTCCCTGGAATAATTTCATCATTGCCATTTAGGAAGGAACCTTGAAGTCTCATCTCATTCTGATCATTCAAGTAAGTTTGGGGTCACAAGCCAAGCACCAGAAACAGATGCATGTGAATTAGAGGACATTTTACTAAACAATAACAATAAAGAGTCCTCTATTCATTTCAACATGAAATTATTTGGCAAATGAATAGCCTATTCAGATGTAAGGGGACAGACATTATAATGAGCAAAGCCAATGCATCTATAGCTGTGACATGTGGCCCCACAGTTTGTTTGTACTTCTGCCTAAATAAAAGTAAAAATAAAAAATAAAATGAAATGATAGAATCAATCCTATGATTATCCTTTTGTGGGAAAAAAATCATGTTTAATGTTTTAATAGTGTTATTTGTTCAATGTATGTAATGATTTGTCAGTATGTTATCTCTTTACATTCCAAAACTAAAGTCATACTCATAATTTTACAGCTTCGCAAGTCTGTTTTCAGCATCAGGGCAAGGAATCTTCTAGAAAAGGAGACTGCAGTCACTAAAATCTTAAGGTAAACAGTTAAATGTTGATACATATTTAAACAAGTGGGATTATATTAAGCAAAAAATAGTGTTTTTTTTACACAAACTAATTTTCTGAATATTTATATATATGTATACTTTATGTTAGAAAGTAGGTTTGGGTAACTATGTACTTATCAATAATGTCAAGTACATCATTAATCTCTTTCCTGAAAAAGTCATATTTTATTAGTTCAATTGACCATTTCTTTTCTTTCATTTAAACATAAATTATGAGTTAAACATTTACAAAAAGATGAAAATAACTTGTTTTTATTCTTACAACTTTTATGCCTTTTGTGATATCCAAAAGACAAATCACAATCTAAGGGGAAAATGGTAAAAAGGTAAGCTTTTTCAAAGTAATTGTGATTTATTAAGAATAAATTTATTTAAAATTTATAAGAATCAAAAGCATATGCATTTTAGAATGCTTATAAAAACATAATTTTAATGCTACTCTATAAAATCTGCCTTGAAATAAAATATCGGAAAGGAAAATTAAGCTGGCTACGTAAGAGTATTTTATAAGACTGTGTTATAATATAAAGTAACATGATCATTATAAAAATCCATAAACATTTGCAATATAATTTATTGGTTCATACATTATATAGACATGTGTAAATGGCACAAATATTGGGAGCTAGAGGTAGCATGGCTAACAAGGCAAAGGAATAAATTTATACTAGAAATCCTTCTCCAAACTTGTGCTAAGGAATAAGAGTTGGATTTTCTTCTATGCTACCTTTGTTAATAAGAATAGTCAGTAAAGCATTTTCACCAGAATGTATGTCACTGTAACTTGGATAACTGTAATGAATAAATAAGGCTAATATATGATTTGAAAAACTATCTTGACTTCACAACAGTACCTGGAATTTGTATGCCCCAAAATAATCCTAACTAATCAAGACGGTATCCTATGTGTTTATTCTTTATATTGGCTGATGATTCACGTATAGAGCTGAGTATGTGTTGGAGTACCTTCTGTGAGCTGAACATAAATATCTCTGGGGCTTGTATGTTATCATCACAGATTACGATGTGATGAGCCTAAAAGGTTTGGTTGAAATAGAGAAAGGAAAGCTTCTAAGCAAATTTATAACAACCTGTGTCCCAACTTCCGTTTGCTTTCAATGGGTTCAATCCTGGTGAAGGAGGAATATTTTTCTGTCAGTCCCCAAATGACGTAAATGATGTTGGATCTGTAGCAGTTTCTGGGTGTGGGCCAGGATCTTGTCTCGTGAAGCCGAAGAATGGGCACACTAACTAGGGAGAGGCAAAAAGTGTAAAGGAAGATAGTTTATTAGAGGCAGGAGAAGAGGTTGCAGCTCCTGAGCGGGAGGCAAAAGCTCTTACTTTTATACCTTCCCTTGCCTGCTTGGGGAAGGGGGCTGGAGCCTTCTAACGGAATTCATCTATTAGGTTTGTCCTGTTTGCTCATCCTGAAGGGATTAATGAATCAACCCGTTCTTATCTATCAGATCTGCTCCTTTGTCAGGCCAGAAGGGATTTGAGATTATCTATTACCCTCAAGGGTATTCTCATGTCCCTTTCCTGGGGTGAAGGAGACATTCAAGCACCTGGAGTTTCAGGATATGGCTGCTTTTTTGTTTATTCCACCAGGGACACCCCCCCCCCCCCCAGTCTACCTAACAACATGCTAACTAACCTGTCTCACTGGCATTACCACTAGATAGCACATGAGGCCCATCTTGAACATTACGTGGTACTTCAGGGTCTTTATCAAGCTGTAACTGTACTAGACCAGTCCCTAGGGTCTTGAAGATTCTCCGCCGCTCTCGCAAAACAGATCATAACCTGTACCAGCCGTGCAGGAGTGTCGAATGGCTCACAAGAAAGACGATTCTGCCTCCCCCAGAAATGGCCCATAAGGGGATTGTAATACTCTGAGCCTCTATTCAGAGTCTACCTGGCCAACTGCGAACCAAAATGACCTTGCTCACCTGCCCAGAATAATTGCCTACCAACTAATGTGAACTGGGGTTCCCAGAGACTTTCAGAGTACAGGCAGACAGGGCTACTTGGCAGGGAGCCGCTTCTGGAGCCTCACTCCCTGTCCTGTGACTCCCTTCTGAACTTTGATCTTCTGCTTCTCCTCTTCCACCACCCTTTCTTCATTCATCTCTCTCCCAGTTTACAATAGAAGGGTGAAACTCTCACTCACCCATCCAGAAGAAAGGTGAAACTATATTGTGTATTGATCTGGAATGTAAAATCCTCTGGGTTGCCTACAGGGACTATTCCCATGTGGCTTTCTCCAGAAGGAGGGTCCCGTTGAGCAGCACTTTATTGTCTATCAGGGTGACACAGTTTTGGAAAACCTCCTTCTGAGAATTCATATACATTAGTGTTAGGCCTTAGAAATAACACAGTTGTCACAAGGGCATGTGGTAACATGCTATTTGAAAATTAAAAAACAAAGTCAGAGTTTTTCTGATATATTTCGCTGATTGGTTTGGCAATGAAAACTGACTTCATAGGTACGCAAGGTCATAAAATTGAATGGATTAGATGGATGAGACGCTCTAATGAGAGGAAAATTTAATTGTTGATTTTTAAATGTACATGAGTGGTTTTAAAAGGAGAAAATGTATGGGGCACCTGAGCAAAAGTTTTAAGACTATGAGGGAATAGGGACACCCTCATACTTGCCCAATAATTGTGTAGTTTGAGGGACACCCAGAGCCAATAACATTTTACCACAAAATGAGAGGGAGCTCCCTGGGGATGCTTGAGCAATGTTACCCAGTGAATCTCTGGAAGTAAGAGTGAACATTTACAAAAAGAATCTTTAATTTCTTAAAAGAAATTGAAGAAGGCACAAAGCAATGAAAAGACATTCCATGTTCATGGATTGGAAGAATCAATATAATTTCTTTAAGAATACAAATTTGATCTTTAGAAAAGCCATTTAGCTCTTCTATAAAAATTATTTCCTCATTGCTGCTATACTAGTCTCTGAAAGAATTAAGGACAAGTGCAAGATGTCAAATAGATAGTTGATTTGGTTGTACTTACCTTTTTTCACTAATAATAACAATATTAACAAGAATAATAACATATCTGCGTTATAATGTAACCCGTAAGTTAGAAAGTCAAAAATGGATTGGTCCATGTCTATGGGTCCATGGACATATTTCTATGCTGTTTTCCAAGGAACAACAATAACTAAAAAGAAAAAGAAAGAAAAGGAGAAAAGAGAAATTGAAAAGAAAGAAAAGGAAACATTTACAGTGCCTCAGGGCAAATAATTCAAACAACCCTACACAAAACAGAGAAGGGGAAAGTTTCTACCACTCTCTCATTGTCTTCTCACTCCCTACAGAGAGACTCTTCTTCCTAGGCTCTAACCTTTCTCTGTTAATAATTAAACTCTGCAGTGTTCCTGGGTAACTTAGAAGTGGAAAGACAAATACTTTATGATCTCACTTATATGTGGAATCCGAAATAGTCAAACTCAAAGAAACAGAATGCTTGGGGGGTTACCAGAGGATGGGAGGTGGAGGAAATAGGGAAATGTTAGTCAAATGTTAGTCACACATTTCCAGTTATAAGATGAATAAGTTCTGGGGAGCTAATGTACAATATGGTGACTATAGTTAATAATACTGTGTTGTATACTTGAAATTTGCTGAAAGAATAGATCTTAAATGTTCTTGCCACACACACGAAAGTGGTAATTATGTGAGGTTATAAATGTGTTAACTAACTTTATTGTTGTAATCACTTCACAATATTATTTGTTTATATTATATATCAAATTTATTAATATAAATTATTTATATTATTCCCAATATTATTTGTCAATTACACCTCAATAAACCTGGGTGGAAAATGGCCTCTCCCACAACCATTTGCATTTTGAAAGGAGGCTTTGAAAGAAGGAAAGAGCTTTTAAGACAAAGAGGTACAGATATACTATCTTCACAGATGAGTCTGCCTTGATGCTAAAAAAAATGAAGTCCAGCAGAGACCTGTTTTAGTGTTCTGTCACTCTTGATTTTCCTAAGTTTTTTTTATTTTCATAGACTCATTGTTCATAGTTTCATCTAAGAAGTACCTTCCACCCCCCAGGGAGACAGAGAAGTATAAGGAGACATTGAAAGAAGACCTGAGCTGAATTATTTGGCAAGTAAAACACAGGCGGCCATTTGTCCAGATTTGAGTGCAGACAGAGGTAAACCATATGAACTTTAAATCCAGTGTGATGTCAGAGGAAGACATTACGAAATATTAGTCTTAGTCTTAGAAATAACTTTTTAAAGAACTATTTGTGGAAAATAATACAAAACAAATCCCCCATCTAAGGTATTTGGAGAGCTGGCTTCGATTCCCAGTTCTCTGTGAACTTAAAGACTGGAGGAGGTGCTGTTCAGGGTCTAACATAGTTCTAACGTACGATACTGGACTTGGTGTTAGGAGGCCTGGATCAGCGTCTGGCTCTGCTCCTCCATAACCTTGAGCAACTCACTTCTCCAACCCTCAGTCTTCTTGTCTGCCTTTGCAGTACAGACTGCCCAAAAACCTCATCTGAATAATCTGTTGATCAAGCAAAGTGAAATTTAATACTTATTACAGCATTAATTAATTTAAAAAGAGGGAGACCACCACTTCAGCAGTCTTAATAGTGTCTCAGAAGGGATAGGTCAGGGATGGATCATTTTAAGGTTTGTGTTTAAGTGTTTTTAGGTGGGGAGATCTGATTGAGATTGGGCAGAGAATTCTTGATATAAGAATTTAGATCATTTCTCAGTATAGACAAATATCAAGTCATTATGTTGTACACCTGAAACTAATGTAATGTCATATGCCAATTATACCCAATAAAGAAAAAAGCGTCCAGGATGCAAAACAGGTCACAAGTATCTGTTATGGACAGGTAACCACTACTGTTCTGGGGAAGGCAGAACTGTGGGTGGGGGCACAAACAGGTGACATTCTTTTACTTCTTCACTGCTTTCAAGGCTCTTTCTCCCCGGTCTGGCTCCACATTTCAGTTAAAAGTTATTCAGATGGAGTTTGCACTTCTGCTTTTCACTTTTCTTCTTGATTTGGGGTAATTTTCAAGAAGACAGAAAATAAATGACGACTTTATGCTGTCATCAACACTCTGTAAATTTATTTTGTGCCTTTTGAATTTTTAACTAAATATATCTATTACCTTTAAAAAATAAATACAACTAATTTTGGAAATAGCATTTTTTTTTTTTTTAATGGACCTAGCTGCACAGGGTCTTGGCCTGAGTCTTGATGAGAACTAATTATTTTTAGGTGACTGGTTCACCAGTTGAGTGACTTATTGTCCAGAGAAAGGGGCTAGTTCATTAGTCTATAGTTCAGATAAATGCATGTTTGGAAACTTCCTAAAGCGAACAATGAAATTATTTATTGGTTAATGGCCTTAAATCCTGGACAGGCATTTCCTGGAATGAATAGTAAAGTCATATTGATGGAGAGGACTTAGTTCTTGGTACTAATAATTAAGCTGCAGGCCTGTTAGTGGTCTCAGTTCTCAGGGGACCCACACTCCCAAATATCCATCTTCCATTTGAAGCAGGATCCCCATGATTCCAGTATGTGAAATTTCTTATAAACAGGAAATTCAAGCCCATAAGGAAAAAGTCTTTCAGAGAGAAAGGGCCCTGGAGTTTGAGGTATTTGAATCATTGGTGCAGTCACCCTTTTCTACACATAATGATCTTTAATTTGTGTTCTACTTATTCCTTTTTAAAATTAACTGGCTCCTTGAGAAATAGAAATGAATTTCTGGCTATATTTGAGAATTCTTTGATGAGAAACAAAAGTGGGCCATTTTTACGGAACTTGAGAATACCGTCACATGTATAAATTCAGGTGACTCATTTGGCACAAACAGACATCTATGTTGTGTTGTTTGTTTGTTTGTTTGTTTGTTTGTTTGTTTGTTTCAAGACTTACGTGGAGAGTATTGTGGGAGACAAGATGTCTCACCACCCAAATTATTAAATCCACGTTTGCTGTTATATTCACTGTTGTTTTGATTTTGACTATACCGTTCAGCTCCACTAACGAAAGCTTCCTTCGAAAGGCAGTGACCTTTTTACTACTTCAAATGAAATCAAAACAAATAACAGTGTGCTTTCAAAAATATCACTGCTGCTACTGAGATTTCTCTAATTCAGAGCCTTGAAATTGAGCAAAAATGCATTATTATCCCTGCTAGGCTGAATGCATAGAGAAACGTCGAAATAAAATAAACATTTTGCACTATTTTAGAAAGTTTCATTCTCTTGTGGTTTGCCATCAGTAACTCATTTATTAGGACAATACCTTTATAACATTTTTGAATTCTCAGTCTGGTATGATATTTGCATTCTGATATTTAGATCTATGACAAAATTTTCCCAGATATGCACTTATATTAATAATTTTTAAAGTCTAAATAATAGCCTTTAGTTGAATGCTATGTACTACAAAAAAAATTAAATACAATTAAATGACATATGTAGGGTTAGTTTCGCTTTTCATTTTAAGAGAATTATTTTTATTGACTACAAATACAATTTGTATACTACATAAATGTAAATAAAATCACTACACATTTATTAAGCTATAGGTTTTTAAATGACATTAGCTGGATTTTCTTTCTGAAAGAAAGTGCCTCTAAGACATTTATTCATTCCCTGAAGACTATTTCTGTATATCTTCTATATGCCAGACATTTTCTGAAATACTGGACACATACATTATTTCCTCAAAGGGTTCACAATGTTTGCCCTTAGGAAATACTTATGACACTAGTTAGATGTAGGAGCCTTCAGTAATATCTCTAGATTTCTGAACATAATGGGGACAAGAAAATTCATAGATAGTATAGTGATGGTTCCCTATTGAGTGACTTTAACAATGAAAATCATGTATCTAAAATGTACCATACAATAAAATGAACAACAATCCCAGTATCTGTGTTTCATACGTTAATTATATTTCATTATGCCATGAAAATGCCTTTTTTTACATGAAGATAGAGGAAGAAGAAATGGGGGTTGGGAAAAGAATTTATAATTAACATTTCTCAGATTCATGTATGGTACTAAGCTCTTGTGTATGTTATCTCATTTAATCTGTACAACACACCTGTGTAGAAGAAATACCATTATTACCCCCATGTTATGTATGACAAAACTCAGTCTTAGAAGGATAAGTAATTTTTCCCAAGATTACATACCATGATCACAATCTTGGATATCACAGCAATCATCTTTATCAACCACAACATGATTTCCCAAATAGGGAGCCATATTTATGTGTCCCCAACATCTTATACAACTAAGTTCGCCCATTTATTAGAAAATAACTACGTGCCAAACACTGTGCTCTTTTACATGCTCTCTGCCATTAGGTCCTCATAGCAACTCTGAAAGATGAAGATTATTAGCTCTCTTTTAGAGAAGAAGGAATTAAGGCTCAGAAAGGTTACCTGACTTACCTGAGGTCACGCTGTCATCAAGTCAGAGAGTCAGATAGCCAGGAATCAAACCCTGGCCTGTGTGACTCTGAAATGCATGTATTAACCACCATACTATGCTTTTAAATTATAGAGGAAACCATTCTCATGCTCACTGTTAACAAACTCTAAATCCCTTGTTTTTCCCACACTTGTGGCTGCTCCACAGGGTCCCCATACAGGTTATGCATGAAACAAAGGTGCCAGATCAAGGGGGCAATTAGAAGCTGAAACCCAGCCCCCACTGTACCTACTCAGGCATATAACCATTGCCAAGCAGCACCCCCTAGCATAGGACTACATCCCTCAAGAAGAAGGTGCATATTTTTCCAATTTATGCAAAGGTACCATATGGGCTACTGGCATCCTTACTCTTTGGGACAATTTAAATCTCTAGAACCATAATTCTCTCCAGTCTTTTCCTTCTCTCTCCACACCCTCCATAAAACTTCCCATAGTAGAGGGGAGCCAGCCATGTGTTATCTTAGGGTAATACATAGAAGTATCTTAATAGAAGATCTTTTGTTGGTTATTGGTTGCAACTCACATCCCAGACCCTGATGGATGAACCAATTCAGGCAAAGTCGCTTCTGGACTGGCATTGTGTGGACTTCTTGACACTGACCTACAAAGGTGCCCTCATTCCTTTCCAGGTTCATACAGTCATATACAATATGCTGTGTTGATGTAATAGAAATGCAAAGAGGACAGACTTTGCAATCAACCACACTTGGCTGCAAATCTGAGCAGTGGTGAGTCCTGGGGAAGGCTCAGTTCCTTCATTTGTCAAGTGGATATATAAGCAGCCTCATAAGTAAATGAACACTGTGCCATCATGTGTCACTTGGTAGCTCAGTAGCCAAACTGGGTTAGAATCCTGGCTTCATGGATATTTGACTTTGGGCAAGTTATTTAATCTCTCTGCACATCAGTTTTCTCATCTGTTAAATGAGGTCTTAAATTAATAGACCCTGTCTCATAGGTGAGGGTTAAACAAGTTAGTATCTGTAAAGCGCTGTATAGGTAATTTTCCATTATTAGTAGTAAGTCCAAGAGAGAACCACAGCTGCCCCCAAGATGCAGGAAATTGACAGTCACCTTCAAAGCAGATCCTCAAGGGCTTGCTTCAGAAGTCTTCACTGTTGCCCAGCAGAGACTGTATCTGAGGAGCATAAAATGCTTTTGATAAATCAGTGTACCCTTTTCTCAGTTGATATCAAGTTTCTTGCTCACCCAGCTGGAAACAGTCTATCAGCTGCAGTTCTGTGCTCAGTTAAACTCGGCTTGCTAACATCTTCAAAGGACCATCGGATTATTTGTTCAGATCATTTGGCTGGATATTTGATGGATGTACTCCCCAACTAACAACATAGATTCATCACCCGAGGTTGACATTGCTTATAGCTAGCTAGAAGTCCCGGGCATGGAGAACCGTGATCTTCTATAATGCCTGAAGCACACTGTGACATTCTCCACTGCTTGGATGTGCCAGAAAAAAACAGTCCTATCTCAAAAGTAGGCTTTGGCAGGAGACTAATCAAACAAGTGGAGACCAGTATCTTACAGAGACAACTAGCAAATGAAAGCGAGGGCATGGTCAAAGTATTGGTAAAGTTTGGCCTGATTGACTTGGCAGGTGATGCCTGATTGTGAGCAGGACTTAAACAAAATAGTTGGATAAGAGGGGCTAATGAACAGGGCATGAGGAGCAGCTGGAACAGAACTTGCCATCATAGGGAGCACAGACGGCTATGGCTGAGACCAGAGTGACATTGTCTGCTTCATGGGTTGTAATTGCCTACCTGGAACCTGCAGTGTGCACATCACATTGGAGTTCTGTAACTTCTGGGTGGATGACGATTTACCTAGGAGTGGTCCTTCATGGGCTGTTGGCTGAATGAGAACTATTTCTCCTTGTCTCTGGCCTGTCTGATGGCCCTGTTCTCCCAGCTCTCTTTCCCCAGGTTCCTGGACAGATGAACTGACACTCGGGCTCTCCTCTAGTCATATTCCTCTGAAAGAGAGGATGAACCTGATATTGTAGAGATTGAGGAGATCATGGAGTTTTCTAGAGGAAGGAATTCACATTCCAGTGATTCCCTCCAAAGGGTCACCTGTTCTTGTGTGAACATCATATATGACAAGGGAACTTTGAGGAAAGGGAAAAGAACCTCTTCATTCTTATTCTGTTCTTTCTTGTCTAGACCCCGAGCTTCCAATTTCCTGAAGCTGTCCCAATTAACTGGGACAGCTAAGAGAGCTTAATAATGCAAAGTATTAGCATCTCACCCTATTTGTTTTTTCCCATTTGGCAAATTCTCCTTTTTGAATTATACAAGGTGTGATCAAACAATGCAGTGAATATTTAAATTTCGAAAAAATTATTACAGTAAAAGACATATTGTCATTAATCCCCCTCAGAATACTTCCCCTTGCTTCAAACACACTTATCTCATCATTCTTGCCGCTTTCTGAAGCAGTTCTGGAAGTCCTCTTTCGTGAGAGTCTTAGGTTGAACCCTAATGGCTGCCTCGATGTCCTTTATCAATTCAAAACATTTACATTTCATGGTCATTTTGACTTTGAGGAAGAACCAGAAGTTATATGATGTCACATCTGGTGAATAAGGTGGATGAGGACACAGCATAATGTTTTCACTTGACAGAAATTGCTGTACCAGAAGTGATGTGTGACATGGAGCTTTTCTGTTGTGATCACAAAATATGGTGAATACTGCTTCCAAGTGCCATCCAACTGAAAGGCTGGGATCTTCAATACAGGAAGTGGTGGGTCAAACCTTAGTAACACTGTGTGACAAGTTTTAACTTGTTTGGGGCAGTCAGTCGGATGTGAGCTATGGTTGAGAAAACGTGTGTTTTAAAGTGTGCCATCAATCATCCATCATGACAATGCTCCGTGTCACACATCGCTTCTGGTATACAGCAATTTCTGTCAAATAAAAACATTATGGTGTGTCCTCATCCACCTTATTCACTGGATCTGGCACCTTGCAACTTCTGGCTCTTCCCCAAAGTCAAAATGATTCAGGATATCAAGGCAGCCACAACAGAGCAACTAAAGATACTCACAAAAGAGGACTCCCAGAACTGCTTCAGAAAGTGGCAGGAACGACAGGATAAGTGTGTTTGAAGAGAGGAGGAATATTTTGAGGGGGGGTTAATGGCAATGTGTCTTTTACTGTAATAATTTTTTTTTTATTTAAACATTCACTGTGCTGTTTGATCACACCTCAGTTTCATTGGCTAGCCCAGCAATTCAGCAACTTTGGATAAAGTCATGTTAGTTCTCTGCAGCTCCACATTCTGGGCACAAGCAGCAAGATGCACTCAGTACCACTGAGAAGGCATGAGTGCCTGCAGCATCTCACAGACCTTTGGGCTTGACTTGCCAGCTGCTCAGTGGAATATGAGGGCGGAAACGATGCTGGGCTGGCCCTGTGGATGAGAAGAAGGCAGACAGATACCCCTGAAGTTGAGTAAACCTCCTGACACATCAACTTTTTATGACTAACATTTGTTGAAAATAACCTGAAGTTTTAAGAAAACGGAGTGTAGGGCATTAATATGCCCAAAATTGATTAAATATTAAAATATTAACATCCAATTTATTAAATACATTTGATGTGTTGTAAATAGTAATATACTACACACTAATTATTGATATTGTATATATTGTCAAAATATATATTAATCAAAAATTTAATCTAAGTATTATTGTAATATTTATCTATAATTCTATTAAGCTGCCTAGTTGTTGATTTTTCTTTTTAAGCTTTTCATAACACTTAAAAATTCTTGTGTAGATTAGTTGAAAGACTAAGTGGATAAATGGAAATTAAGTGTATTCAACCAACAGTAAACTGAGAAGATGAGATCTGTGGGTATATGCATTTGTATACAACATAAAATAGTGAAAAAATTCAAAGTGGCAAAATATATCTTTATTGAAGCAAAATCTTAAATTTAGAAAAATTTAAATAAATGTGCATATATATTGTTCTTTAACAACCAAGCTTTCTTTCATTCAACCATTAAATTTTTTTATTCATATATAATTGACATATAACATTATGTTAGTTTCAGGTATACAACAGTGATTTGAGGGATGTTTACGTATTGCAAAATGATCAACACAATAAGCGTAGTTAACATCCATCACCATATATATTCTAAGATGTTTTTCTAAGTAGTACCTGATTTGTGATCATCAAAATATATTATATTTCATTGAGATAATATCTGCTTTGTAGATTATTTTTGAATACTCTCCAAAGTAATTATAACATTGTTCTGGATTAAGAGAGCTGCTGTTAAGTTTTACCTAACAGATGTGGGAAGATATTTTAACAAAGTTTCTCTTACTGTTTTATCATTGGAGGATAAAGGAATAAATATTATAGAAAAATGCATCTCTGTGGAAAAATTGGTTCATAAGGTTTATGCAACATTTGCCAACTTTTACTTTTATTATAATAAAAAGTTTAGTCTTTGCATTGTAATTTACATTTTTCTGAGTCAGTAATTGGGTTACTAAAGTTGAACCCCAATGAATAATGTGGGGTTTCAGAATTTTATTTGCTGAATTTTAATCAATTCACTAAAGACACGGATTTCTCATGAGTTAATTATTTTTTTTTACAGTACCTACATACAATAAGACATTAAAGGCTTTTTTATTTTTCAATCTGCAACGAAGTTCTAGTTGCCCATGTATTTACATGCCTATGTATAAAAACATTTTTATGAACGCAAGATTGGAAAGCACTTATCTGCTGTTTCTATAAAAGAGCCATACCATTTACTCAGGACTGGGCTGATTCACAAAGGAGTGGGGTATTCACTATGATAAAAATGCAGCTTTTTGTTCCGAGCAGCAAGAGCCCACTACAAAGGAACTCACCCATTAGTATCGCTGTTGTCTCTACTTTGGACAATCAACTTGTCACTTCAGTAAAGTCAGGTAAGAGCCCTTCCCAAGAAATACTCATTATCTGTTTTTTTTTACACAATTCTACAATCATAGTTTTACATAATTACCATGGAAAGACTATTTTCCTGTCATCTATTTATGTGATTACATTATATTAACCAACATCAGACAATATTTTACAATATGTTACCTTATGGAGCTCAAGGTTTGAGTAAAATCCCTCAAATTTAATGCTCTGCCAAGTTACACTGTCCTTCTTTTAGATGGTAATTATATTTAATACTAGATGGTATCGTGTCATCTAACTTTTCTATAATGAATGAAAATAATTTAAAGACTCATAGGCCTCTCTTTTTCATTACAGAATATACTAGCTTTCCCACACCTTTGTTCTGGAACATTAAGAAAGAAGACATGGAGACAGAGAAGAAAGAAACTGAGGACCCCCTGTTCCTGTTTCTATAAACAACTAGTGGTGTTTAAAGGCTAATAAAGCTCCAAAGATCTCACATGTAACCATAATCTTTGAGCCAATTTAAAAATATTTTAGATGGAGAAATGTCAAGAAAAATAGAGACAATTTCTTAAGACATGATTCTCTTCCCTCAGCCTCCATAATATATATATATATATATATATATATATATATATATATATATATATATATATATATATATATCTGTCATGTAAGGGGCAATTGAAATTCCACAGCACAAAGGCAATGCAGAAAAGAAGAAAAAAAAAGAAGAATCAATCTTTCATATGTTTTTTTTCAAAGGCTTGGCAAGAAACCAGGGGTAATATTTTTGCAACTGGGAATGTGTGTTTGCTGAAGAATATTCCCACATTTGAATCATCATCAGGGGTCCTAGTCTTGTTTTACTTTCAAAGGTAGAGAGGGCATAACATTAACCCCAACTGGGAAAAGGAAAATGCTTCACTGTAATTCTCCTCCAGGGAGCAGGAATAAAGGGATTACATATGCCTGCATAATGGAGAATTTCCTCACTCAGACAAGACAAAAGACTTCATTATTTTTCACCAGACACTTGAAGCCTTGTGCCTCCCAGTTCCAGAAGCCAAGCTGGCAGACAATTATTTTTTTTTTTAATATTAAGCCACTAGATGGAGTTTCTAGGAAACTGGCTTTCTAGTACCTGTCATTATGAAGAGATAGAAGACCCTGAAGACCTAAATACCGTGACTCTATCAGTCTTTCTAAGGAAAGCGAGACCTTCCCTCAAGACCAGTGTATTTTTTCAATGCCATTACCTTTGCTTTTTCTCCAGGCAGCAAATAAATGAACATTTTCTTTCTGAAAATATATTTCTGTTATCTTTATGAGAGCATCTAAATTCTAATGAAAAATTAAAAGTAGCAAAATATGACTTAATTGAACATTCAAGTACATCTCCTTCTGAGGAGGTCTTTTACTAAAATATTGGTAATATTAAAAGTCTCAAATTCCTTATTGATAAAAAAAATATTTCTTTAACAGTGTTCACTCAGAATATAGAATATAGATAAAGATTTATAAATTTTCTACTCGCAAGAAGCAATGTCTAAATTTTTTCTCATGACAATCTCAGGGTCTCATCTATTATAGGTATGCAGCTCATTTCTTGATGGCACAATATTCCAACTTGAAATAAAATTAGACTATTTAACTTCTTTAAAAAGCACATTTCAAACACATGCTGTTTTGTTTGTGATTATTTCCGTGCTTCATAAGTATGAAGTGATCGAAAAAGAAATTAAAATATTTGATCTTCACAGAATTTCAAGGTTCATTCATTTAACAAATATTTATTGAGCACCTACTGAGTTTTCTAGTTCAAAAGCCATAGGAGATACTCAGTGGAAAGAAAGAGGTATCAGAGCATTTGCACCAAGAAGAGACTGAACAAGAAAGAGCACTGCTAAATGAAGATGGAGACGTTTCCTTTGTTTTCATCCCAGACTTGGAGGTGGGGTGCTGGGGTGTGGAGCTGGCACAGGAGACCAGTCACACTGATCCTGAGGCACCAAAGATGACCTCTTACCAAAGGCAAGATGGTCCCATCTGCCTGACTTTACTTGGCTCAGATTGTGTGGGTACCTTTGGAGCCCCAGACGTGAGGAGGAAGGTAAGCAGCCTCTGCTCAGAGAACAGGAAGATCCTGACAGGGCCCTCTCAGTGAGGAAATGGAAATCACTGAGGTTTATGCTTAGCTCGAGTCTCTTGTGACACCTTTTAACTGGTCCAGTGTTCCTGAGCACTTTATTTTTCTCCCATCATTATCTAGTTTTAAATTGTACTAGCAAACAGTGTTATAGAAGAAAGTGGTAGGAAAAGGAAAGGAAAGCAAATGATTTTGCATATTATATGCATTTAAATGGCTGTCTCAGCCTCCTTAAGCACAGGTTTTCTGATTGCAGGGTTGAGCTAAACGTCAGCCCCCCTCCCAAAATGAATGAATCATACAGAGAACAAAGATTCACATGTATGGCTGAACCCCAGCTCGTTTTAGTACTATTTTCTGAAGTCTCTAGACCCAATTGGAAAGACAGGAGTAACCTCAAACCAGAGGGTAAGGGACTTGCTGCTCACCACCCTTGCAGCCATGCCATTGGTGGAGATAGAAGAGATATCACGGGTCAGGGGAGCCTTTCCAATAGCAACAGGTCTCCATGGAGACCTACTTGTCTTGTATTTAGAGCAGGGTGTCTCAGCAGGATTCACAGAGGCCACATGGGCATGGGTTACACTGACCCAGGAGCTGGCACATCCTTCAGACCCTCGAGTCAGTAGATGCAGTGCTAACTCTTCCCCAGCAAAAATGCCCAGGCAGCCTCGGACTTGCCTGTGGGGCAAATTCAGGCAGTCCTTTATGACAGGCAGCTTAAAGCCAGTTCGTTCATTTCATATATAGCAGGACACCCAACTCAAACAGGCACATTGTAATTCAGTTGTATGTGTTTTATATTTAAGGCCTATAAGTCTCAACTACTTTAGGGAAGAGTCTTGTGATTTAAAAAAAAAAAAAGTTACTGAGATGGGGGCTTCAAGTTAAGTCTTCATGGTTTACACAAATGTCAGGGCTCTCTACGTCTGTGCCAGAATCACACCGTTTTCCAAATAGGTTTTCTCAGGATGGCTTCATAATTTTCAGTTCTCTGGTGAAAAAATAATCCTTAGTATACAAATTATAAGCTTGCACTATACCTTTGTCAACTCAGCCTAATTGACAAATGTGTCTTCCTATGTGACATCATCCTAGTCCTGGAAAATATACACAATCTCTGTATATCATTGTCATCAATCCAATAAAATTGTCCAATAAAATTTTGACTTGGATATTATCTCAAAATGGTTCATGTTGCTTATTAAACTAAGAATAGTGATTATTTGGGCTCTATTTCCTGTAATGTATTTACATTCATTGCGTTTGTATGATTTTCCATAGGTGTTCATCAAAATTACCTTCATTGGCATCAAAAGCATTTACTTGAATATACACATGGCATCATAAAAGCTGCTGTTTTAAGTGTGCTAAACAGACATACATCTTTTCTCAAATATCTTAACTCTGAAACAGACAGTAATAGCATGACTCAAAGCCAGTCTAGAAATGCATTTTAAGAAACATAAATATAAAAGTGTTATGTACAGCAGACAGTAGTACAAGTGGTGAGGTGTTGAGCCAATATGGTCATATCATATAGTCATTGCATTTTAAACCTATGAGTTTTCTTTGAGATCAGGGCCTTCTCCTCATGTTACCCATAGGGAACTGAGCTGAAAGGTCACTCAGCTAGTTCCTGACAGTGTCCTCTCTGGAACACATTTCTCTTAACCCCTGTATTATTTTTTTTCCACCTGACTACAACATCAAGGGAATTTGTGTCATTTCCAGTTGGAGAGAGCTTTCTGGAGAAGAAATTTTGTTCTCTCCAAATCACTCACACCACAGGCATCAGTCAACCAATTGTGAAAAAGAGAATGTGTTTCTAAAAGTCTTCAGAGTTTTGTAGCTGCGATATAAGTGGTAATAACTGGTTACGTGTAAGCCACAGGCTTTAGACTAAGGTTTCTGTAGGTATTAATTCCAGCTTTAGTTACTTCTGTTTATTGCTAATTTGTACCTTTAACTTCATGCTTTCTGATTTTCCTAGAAGTCTACAAAATCTTCTTGGAACATATATCCCATCATCCCAGGGGCCTGGTGGACAAATCCTCCCCCAAGGGCTTTTATTAGAAACCTCCTTGTCTAGACCCAAGACCAGCATCATGATTAACTATGGTCAGGCCGGCCCTACTGCTTAGAGAACCCTGACAGATGCTCTCCTATTTGGGGATTGAGGAGGCAAAATATGTGGAGGGGTGGGGGTGGGGGGCAGGAGCTTTCTGTTTATTTTCCAGCCCCTCTTCAACAGCTATGACAGTTCTGTTTGTAAGTGTTCTTCACACAAAGCCTAAAGCTTCTTTTACTCATGGTTATGTGTCATTTGCTATATTTTACCTTATCATTGGTGTTACCTTAAAAAAAGTAAGAGTAATGAGCAGCTATGTATTATTCATCCCAAGTGTACAGATCACGCGTTTATCTTTGGCTCCTTTTCTTCCTAGAGCTTGCACTCGACAGCGCATGCTGAGTGGATCATTTGAGGGGCAGCCGGCAAAGGAAAGGTCAATTCTCAGTGTGCAGCATCACATCCGCCAAGAGCGCAGGTAAATACACCAGGAGATGGGGCTACCAAGAAATTAAGTGAAGGAGTTTTACAGAAAGTGTTCATTCACTGTGCACAGCTCTGGTTAGCACCTACGTATGGGTTCTATTTGTTGGTGGTAACAGTAAGAGATTCACAATCAGATTCAAAGATTCAAAAAAAAAAAAATTCTTTCTAAACCTTTTTGTTGGTGATGGCCAAATTCTCACTCTTAAGATCAGAAGGAAAAATTCTGAATTGTGTTAGATGAGATCAAAGACATTTGGATGGACTAAAACTTTTGCTACAAAAAGAAATAATAGGATTTTGTGATGCTATCAGAGAAGTTGTTTATTTATTTATTTTTTATAATAGTGATTGCTTAAGTCAAAATTTGTTCTTGAGATGTCTTGACCTGTTGGTTGTGGTTGTTTTAGATCACTGAGACATGGATCAAACAGCCAGAGGATCAGCAGAGGGAAATCTCTTGAAACTCTGACTCAAGATGTAAGTTCTAAGCAATGCTTTGAATTTTGACAATCATGAAAATGTATTTAAATGACTGCTCCGACAATTCTAGTGCCTGGGTCTTTCTGTCACGTTGTCATGTCTCCTTAGAGGAAATCAAGAGACTCAGGAAGCAAATTAAATGGCCACGTACAGAAAAAAACTGTAGAAAATTCCAGACAACCCACAAAGCAAATGACTTCCCTAAGATAGTGACACAAAAATGACATATCAGTTGAATTGACTGAAATTAAAGACATTCAAAGCATCTGATAGGAATGATTCATATCATTACCTTTGAATGTTTACTATATTCCAAATATTCTAGAATCTAGATCCAGTCAATGTCTATAATTTCAGGGCTATACATACTAAAATTTTATTTCTACAAGAATTTTTCTGTCAAAGATCGCACAAAATTTCCCAATAATTTCTTTGCTTTTAGACTCTAGATCACTCATTTGTTTATTTACTAACTCAATAAATATTTATCATGTGTTCATTATACACACCAGATCCTGTTCTAAGTGATGAGGAGTAGTGGAAAAATAAAACATCGTCTCTGCCCTGCAGGAGCTTACATTCTAGTAAAAGACATGATAAGCAAGTAAACAAATATATAATAATTTCCACTTGTTTTTCATCTTCTTTTCATTGCTGTGATAGGTTGGCTCTGTACCGTAAAGAAAAATAAAATAGTGTAAAGAATTGAAAGGTGGAAACTTGGAGGCAAAGAATGTTAGAGGATGGTCAGTATGTATGAGCCTCTACATGAGCCCAGACACCCAGATGAAGTGAAGGAGGGAACAACATGAAAATCCAGGGATGCCGAGAAGGCAAAAGTCTAACTTCTGGGTTAGACTCACCAGCAGCTCTACCGTGCTGAGATTACCATGAGAGGTAGAAAGCACATGTTAAGTAATTATCATTAGTGAAACCTGGATTAAAATATAAGTCTTAAATTGAGTCTAACTAATTTAGGTAAGAAAACAGAGTCTTGAACATTCAGAGCCAAGGATAGCATTTGAGAAAAGAGGTCTAGCAAGAGAAAGTTAGCAAAGCCTTACATTTTTTCATTCTACCCCTTAATTCTTATTTCTTAAGAGTTTCTGGAATTTTCAGCATACATCCTCTGCGTTCAAGAAATTGCTATCCTAGTGAGAGTAAACTCTCCTAAGTATTCCAGGTAAAATTAAGAATGAAAGAAGTTGGTGATGAGAACACCTGATACTACCATTACCCAATGTGCATGGTTCTAATTGGTGCAAACATCTGTTAACACCATGATTTTTAAGCCAGAAATCCATCGCATATGATCCACTATATTGTCAACATGGAATTGTGATTGGATCCAACACATGGCCTATGTACTTACTATAATTTGAGGGTCAGCCATAGTACATGGAGAACATTTCTAAGCAAAAATTCAGAGAGGCAATACTAGGTCAAAAGACTTTCCTTCAATGTGATTCACTGGAAATTTGCAATATACTTAACAATCAAATTAGAACATGGCTTTGAAAATATGTGTTTAAATATATACAATGAAAGGCTCTATTTGACTTATCCCAATTCCAAAGGTTTTCTCTTCTTCAAAGACATTTTGTTATCTTGTCTACATAGATGTACAACAAACATCCATCCCCCATCTTCTCCATAGCAAAAGGTCATGAGTGTTCTTCTAATTTTATAAGAAATCTCCCCTAGTGTCTTTTCCTCCATAACAGAAGCAATTTAAAATAGAGAGTTTCATATTTTTCATTTATTCCAAATGATAAAATATACAAATAATTAAATCTAAGGAATATTTTCTGTAAAATCTATTCAATCATTTGAATAATGGCTCTCCATCTCTGGCAAAGTGAAAACCAGAGTCAAGGTCTTACAGAATCTGCCCGCCCTCCTTAGCCTTCTGGCCTCATCTTCTCCTTTTCTATTCCCTGCTCTCTGCCCACACTGGCATCCTGGCTATTCCATGTGCATACACAGCGACCCACTCCCTCCTCTGGAAGGGACATTTCTGCACAATTTTAGTGGCTGCATCCTTCTAGTCCTTTCTCAAATAACAGATTTGATTGAGGCCTTCTCTGACCTGTTTAAACTTGGAGGCTCTAGCATTCTCGAACGTCCTTTGTTTTTAACCAGAGCACTACACCTCTTTTAATATTCTTATTTTGATTTAATTTTTGTCTGTCTTCCTTGACTAGATCATTAGCCCCATAAGAACAGGGATTTTGCATGTTTTCTTTTCCCTTTTGCCTTATCTCCAGCACTACAATAGCACCCAGCACATAATTGATTCTCAATAAATGTTTTATTGAGAAAAATATCCTTTAGAAGAAAAAACAAACCTTGCTAAGATGACCATGGCCATTGAAATATATATAAAACAAAGATAGTTATTCCATTTTTTTTAAATGATCATTTTGAGGTGTCTTCAAAAACAAAAATCTTCCATTTTGATATACCCCTTTTAATTTATTTCTAGCATTCCAATACAGTGAGATATAGAAATGCACAAAGAGAAGACAGTGAAATAAAGATGATACAGGAAAAAAAGGAGCAAGCAGAAATGAAAAGGTATGGGGTGCTATGGTGTTTCTTGGCACTTATTTTGGAATGGCAAACTTTCTCTTAACTTTACTCTCCCATAAATTTTCCCTTCAAGGAAAGTGCAAGAAGAGGAACTGCGAGAGAATCATCCGTACTTCGATAAGCCACTGTTCATCGTTGGACGGGAGCACAGGTTCAGAAACTTCTGCCGGGTGGTGGTCCGGGCACGCTTCAATGCGTAAGTACACTCAATTTCAGCCAGGTGTTTGGCCTGAGTCATACAAACAGCAGGGGGGGTTGTCATATGAGGAAGAAGGAACATGTAATCCTAATGGGGTCACAAAATAAACTGTGGGCTAATTAATCATGCTGCTCCTATTTGCTGAGCAGCCAAGCAGGTGGAAAACAAACAAAGGTTGCAAGTAGTTAACATTTATATAAAGCTCACGTTTATAAAGCACTTAACAGCAATTTTTATCTGTTCATTTTAACTATTGCCCAGTATATTTATATCAGTGTGATTAACTCCATATTTTATGATGGAAATACTGAAGCAAAGGGAGACTGGATGACATAGTGCAAAGGTCATTGCGTGTACCTTCTTTTAGACTGGTAGTTTCTTTATCATCAAAATACCCTAATTGGTTTATTCTAGAATAATGTGAAATAGGAAGAAAGGTGACTAGTTTTTCTGCTACCAACTGTTACGAGAAGAAAACCCAGTGGCCAGTGTCTCTATGGAAGAAATGTGCAAGAGGCTGCCAGTGTGGTAAACCTGGAGAATACTGCATTTGAGACAACAGCAGCCAATGTCAGCAGGCAGCCAGTGCACGAAATGGAATTTTTGTCATGCAGAGCTTTAAGCAGATATCCTGAAGACATTAAGAGTCCTGAAGGGAGTGTGAATACTTTCCCATCGGTAGTTGGACCTTCCCTGACGTCATCACTTAAGTAAATTGATCTCCTTTGTTGATGATAATCAGTAGCATATGATACTCACTACCTATTAGGAGCTGAACTGTGCTCCCCCTAAAACAAAATTCATATGTTGAACTCCTAACCCCCAGTACCTCAGAATGTAACTGAGATCGGGACTTTAAAGAAAAACTAAATTAAAATGAGGTCATTAGAGTGAGCCCTAATCCAATATGACTGACGTCCTTATAAGATGAGAAAATTTGGCCATGGACACATATAGAGGGGAGACTATGTGAAAACACAGGGAGAAGATGTCTGTCTACAATCCAAGGAGAGAGGCCTGGGACAGATCCTTCTCTCAGCCCTTAGGAGGAACCAACACTGCCGACACCTTCATCTCGGACTCCCAGACTCCAGAACTCTGAGAAAATAAGTCTCTGTTGTTTAAGCCACTCAGTCTGTGGTACTTCGTTACAGCAGCCTTAGGAAGCTAATACACCATTGTAACATTTCAGGGCTGGAGGAGAGCTCAGCAACCATTTAGTGTCATTTGTATCCCCCCCCTCCTCCAAAAGAGGAGGGTATGCAGGTCAGCAGAGGTTAAGGGTTTCACTCAAGGACACCAGCTAGTGCATGGCTGTCTCTGACTGCCACTCTATTGTTCTTCCTCCTGTCTAGAAAGACCTTCACCATTTAAAGCGTTTGAGTAATAATCACTAAAAACTTCCCTAAGTTTTCACAAAGTAAAGGAAGAAGCTGGTACTTTACAGTTGATTTGATCAGTTCCCAAGTGGGTTTTTCATCTGGCATTATCCCAGTGGCTGCCTCCATGTTAACATCTAAATGTTAATTCTCTACTCCTGTTAGTGGGATGTAATTCTCCTTGTCAGCAATGCAGCTGATGTAGACCGAGGAAGACTTTGTTGTAATTGGGGGTACAAACGCCATCAGGGGCTTCACTGAAGATTGGCTCCCTGAAAGTAAAAGTTATAAATTCTCATCCCCAAGAAATTCTATATAAATTACTCCACAAGATCACCGTTAAATACAGGGTGAAGAACTCTATTGACTTTATACATAATTGATTAAATAATTATGAGGAACATCCTTGAACTGCTAAGCAAAGATTTTAACTGAGTGTTTTAAATGGAACTAAAAATTTAATTTTGTAATATCCACGTCAGAAATCGTTGAATGGAATCACAAATTCTAAAATCAAATTTTGAGAAATAGAAAACTCTTCTTTCATAAGTATCAACTGCAAGCTCTTCTAATTTTTCTTTCATCTAATGTTTTCTGCCTTCCAAAGTCACATACAGTTAGCATATATTGTAATGGACATTTTATAGAGGATAAAAAAGAGACTTTAGGTATGAGATGTTTATAAATACACTGCTGCCAAGTTATAACACCCTTGCTGCATTGAAGAATGTTATGTTTATTCTCTCTTACAGATCTAAAACAGATCCTGTCACAGGAGCTGTGAAAAATACAAAGTACCATCAACTTTAGTAAGCTTTACAAATTCTGTTTTCCATGCACATTTGAAGTTTCTGTATACTATTCTATGTTGCTTAAAAATAAATATAAAATGTTCCTTTATTTTCTTGCTGTATCATGCCATGAAATAGACAACTGAGGATTCATAAAAATATATGAGATACATTAACATCCCAGAAGCATCTCTTCTGACTTTTAGCAGCCCTTCCTAGAGCATTTGTGTTCTCCCTTCTGTTTCGTCTTTGGCAGTGATTTGCTGGGACTGGTGACTTACCTGGACTGGGTCATGATAATTGTAACCATCTGTTCCTGCATTTCCATGATGTTCGAATCACCCTTTCGAAGAGTCATGCATGCACCTACTTTACAGGTACTGCTGCTGAATCTTAGCTCACAGCTCTGAGAAGAAAACACTGACCTGCAAGTTTACCATTCATTGTGATCAAACTGCCTTTTGCCCATTTCAGATTGCCGAGTATGTATTTGTGATATTCATGAGCATTGAGCTTAACCTGAAGATTATGGCAGATGGCTTATTTTTCACTCCAACTGCTGTCATCAGGGACTTTGGTGGAGTAATGGACATATTTATTTATCTTGTAAGTCTTTGATTATTTCTTAAATGTAAAGTGTGATGGTTTTGTAAAATCTCCTGTATTTCTTGGTATAAGAGTGATGTATGTGAGTCATAAAGGTTTAGCTGCCAAAACTGAGTTCTTAAATAGAGTAGCCCATTATAGCCTAATAAGAGGCATGCATATATAAAGTCTAAGACAGCAAATCCTAGTTTTCCCCCCACAATTCTTGTATACTAAAAAACAAACAAACAAAAATCTATATCATATAATTGACAGGTGAGCCTTTGATTGCTAATTGCAAACTAAAGTGACTGTGGTTGGACCTTTTTCCCAATTCTAAGACTCAATATATCTGGCTAGGAAAGACCATTCAACTGTTTGGTTAAACTAATTTGAGAAACCATAGGAAGCGACTCAAAGAAATTTCATTTTTTTCCTATATGTCCAGCAAGGCATAAAAATCAATGTCTTTTTCAACACAGCAAGGAGAATTGTGACCAGTAACTGTAGTATGTTTAGATTGTTAATAAAATAGTGAGCATCAGGTCAAGCATGAGATTTAGTATCTTTGATCAAATGAATTTCAATCCTGCTGACATCAGCAAAGCCTCCTCCAGTGTGTCAGTTAAGAGAAGGAGCAGAATGCTCTGGGGTACACAGTCAGTATGGGCACCCCATTTCACTCCTGCATACACCTGATGACTTTCCCCTGGGGCTGCTAACAGGACTAGATTGGGTTCATAGTTTAGAGATAAGAGACTTCCTGTACACCTAGTGAATGTTTGTGCCACATAACCCATGGAATCTCTGCTAAGGGAAAGTTGTGGGCAGCTGGCTCTCAGAAAACGTACATAGTAGAGGACAAATTGTATAAATTTCAGAGGTTATGTTTTCCCTCTAGGTGAGCTTGATATTTCTTTGTTGGATGCCTCAAAATGTGCCTGCTGAATCAGGAGCTCAGCTCCTAATGGTCCTTCGGTGCCTGAGACCTCTGCGGATATTCAAACTGGTGCCCCAGATGAGGAAAGTTGTTCGAGAGCTTTTCAGTGGCTTCAAGGAAATTTTTTTGGTATGCTACAGTTACCTTTGCTTCCAGTGCACATAGTCCAACTCTGTAATGTAGCTAATGAGGGAATAAATAAGTCTTGCTTGTCAAAGTTAAGTCTACAATTTTGTTTTTTGCCAGAGGATTATAAAGACACTAATAAAGCACAACACAACATTCAGAAATGTTACCCATAAATGCTTCTGGCTTATCAGTATATTTAATTCGACAAACATTTTTAGTAAATTAAAGAGAAGCACTCTGGAAAGTATGATGAAAGGAGAATTCAAAGAGGTAATATTTGCTAACACTTCCCTTTCTAACTCTTTCTATTCTGGGTTTTAGTTTCCCAATCAGGAAATTAAGGATAAGAAAATTCAACATCATCTACTTCACAAATGATATTAGGTATTAACACATTTGGGTTCATAATTTCATTCTATATGACCCTCAAAGCATATAGCAGTAGAATTTGTGTCTTGTTTTTAGAATGTTAACATAAAACAAACTAAAAAATTTAACATACAAGTATACCCTACTTTAAGTAACCTAAATGTACGGTAATGAATGCTTCCAAATGTGATCAAGGGGGAAAACATTCTTTTTCATTGAGCAAACATTGTTTTAGGGTCTTCTAAGAGCAGGGCTGCAGATAAAATGACAAGTAAGAGGCTCATTGCTCATAATCTGTTCCAGAAGGATCTTTGCCCTACAAAGGAGTGATCAAAGGATTCTTTTTATTATTATTGAATTCTGCTTGTGCATGGAAAACATGAATTAATTTACATAAGGCTGTTTTATAACTTGCTTTCTAGAAACACAGCTATGGTGAGAGCATAACTGCAGTTGTAGTTGATGCAAAGGTATTTTAAAGACAGATTGTAATGTTATTATAAGCATGTAAATGCTAACTTTTTTTAAAGATGTGCTTAAAATTCTACATTTTCTTTGCAATAAAGCCATAAAATAGTGGCTTTCACAGCTTGAGTTGAAGGAAAATGGGATATCACCTGATGGCTAATGTATGTGCATCTTTGACCCTTGGTAGATTTTAGAAGAGACTCTATTGTTCCTTTCTCCTCATGATGTTTCTGTGTAATTTTAGTATAGTTAACGTATATTTTAGATTATTCAATGAGTACAGAGCAATAGTTTGTTCAGTATTTTATCCTTTGCCACTTTCTCTGTGGAGACCAAAGTAGTCATCCAGCAGAGGGAGCATGAGTCAATTAAGAGATTTGCTTTTTTAGGACTGACTTATCTCTACTCTTCTGTGAGCAGCACATTCATACGCCCTCATGCTCACAGGAAAGCAAAGCCACTGCCCCCTCTAATTTGTGCTCTGATAATAGAAATATGAATTCATTTTGAGAAAAGTGGGGAAAATATAGCTATTTAAGCATTTTTCTTTTGTTCCATTAAGTAAAATAGATCAAAATGTTGACTTTAAAATCAGAAAAGCCTAAGTCATGTCAAAAATACCATACCCCTTTATTTACATGAAAGTCACATGTTTTTATCCTAAAAATTCAAAACCTGTTGTGAATTTCCTTCTTTTAACATTCCAGTAAGGCTAATTGAATGACCTGTGGTGGAGAAGTTAAAAGATATCATCAAAAGATCATGAATTTCCCAAACTGTCTTTCGTATCCCTGTGACAATTTTATGGTTAACAATTATGCTTTCTAATCCCCTCACCTTCTCCCTCATCCTCACACCCCCTCCCATCTAGCAACCCTCAGTTTTTTCTCTATATCTGAGACTGTTTCTGATTAGCCTGTTCATTTATTCTATTCTAAAGATTTCACATATAGGTGAGATCTCATGGTATTTCTCTTTCTCTGTCTGACTTACTTCACTTAGCATAATGTTCTCTAGGTTCATGGTAAGATTTCATTCTTCTTTATGGCTGAGTAATACTCCATTGTACAAATGTACCCCAGTTTCTTAATCCAGTCATCTACCGATGGGCATTTCGGTTGTTTCCATGTCTCAGCTATTGTGTATAGTGCTGCACTAAACGTAGGAGTGCATAAATTTTTCCAAATTAGCATCTTGGATTTCTCTGGATAGATACCTAAGAGTGGAATTGCTGGGTCATAGGTAGTTCCATTTCCAGTTTTTTGAGATACCGCCATACTGATTTCCATAGTGGCTGCACAAATCTGCAATCCCACCAGCTGTGCACAAGGGATCCCTTTTCTTCACATCCTCACAAGCACGTGTTGTTTATTGATTTATTCTGACAGGTGTGAGGCGGTATCTCATTGTGGTTTTTTTGTAGGGTATTTGATGGACACTTGTCTTATTAGAGAGACCACTTCATGAATGGTGTAAGTGCCTGACCACTGCAGTGTACACCTGAAGCTAAAGCTGAATAATAATGAATATCAACTATAATTTTATATATATATGTATATACACATGTATATACATATATATGTATGTATGTATAGTATAGTCACAGGATGTAGAGTACAGCATAAGGAATAGAGTCAGTGGAACTATAATGGCTATATGCGATGTCAGAGGGGTAGTAGATTGGGGGAGGGGGTTATCACTGTGTGAGGGGTGTAAATGTCTAACTATTACATTGTTTTGACACCTGAAACTAATAAAAATAAATAAATAAAAATAAAATACACTTGACACACAGAGAAAAAAGATCATGAATTTCGTACAATGGTATCAGAAAAGTCCTGTTTATATTGCTGTTTGAACCAAACCTTCTGTTTAATGTTTTACGAAGAGAGTTGATATCTCACCAATTTCTTTCAGGTCTCCATTCTTTTGCTGACATTAATGCTTGTTTTTGCAAGCTTTGGAGTTCAGCTTTTTGCTGGAAAACTGGCAAAGTGCAATGATCCCAACATTCTTAGAAGGGTAAGATGCTTCTTTCTATCTTTTGGAATTAAAAATTAAAGTAGTTTATCAGCCCTTGGTAAACATGTGCTGAAGCTACTTTGAGAACCCTCTGACAAAACTTTAAGAAGTCTATTCCTATGAACTCCTTTTGCTTAAAGCAAAAGGGTTTCTCTTCTTCTGATAAAGGTTTATAAGATTAAAAGCACATGACAAGGAATTCTACTCTTCCCTCCTATTGTCAATCCACTGTGACATCTTCTGCATAGTCTCCCAAAATTCCAGATGTTTATAGCTGTGAATCTCAGAAACTTTCCCTACAAGTCTCCCCTAATGTAATCCTTCCTCTGTTGTCACATGAGCCTCATGTCAGCAAATAGCTCCCCCTAAAAGTGCAAAGGACTTTAACGCCCCTTTTTAATACTCCTCCACTCCAGCATTCTCCCCATGAGGAAGCCAAGGCCTTACATAAGCTCCAGTTGCCCAGAATCTACCCCATTATGACAACCAACAAAGACCCAAGCTTGAAACTTTTGCTACTGCTTTTTTCTTTAGACGGTATTAGTAAAAGGAGACTAGCTCTGAAACAACCCCAATATTTCAGTAGCTGAACATAATGCAATGAATACATTGCATCTTGGTTGGATAAGTTGGACAGCTCTCCTCCAAATGACCTCTCAGGGACTCAGGTTTCTTCTGTCTTGTGTTCTCACCCTTCACTGTTTTCAAAGTCTTCTCTGTTTAGCTGACCCATAAGAACAAAGAACCACCTTTATCTGAGAGGGCTGTGGGCTGAGCCTAGAAGTGGCACACCTCATTGCAGCTCACATTTTCCTGGAAAGAGCATGGCGTCACCAGACTGGAAGGGAGACTGTAGTTTAGTGGTGTAGAAAAAGGGACACAGTTTGGTTAATGATTAGGCAATCTCTGCTACACCATCCAATGTCCCACTCTCTTAGAATTCTGCCTTATATTACAAATAGACTAATGAAGTAAAGCAAGTACTGCTAATGTATTAACTAGCAAAAGTATCTCATTGTTCATACAGGTAAAATAATGCCTTGAGAGCATTAAAATACATGTTTCCAAAAGGCTTAATAAAGCTGAACTACAATACATATTTCCAGCAACTATGACTATCTAATACAGATTTTATACCAGTATGAAAATTCCTACATTTTCAGGCTTGTAATTATAAAAATCATTAGCATTCTAATTATTATAAAGTACAGCTAACATCTTTGTCCAGTCAAAATACATTATCAGTTATATTCATAATGAGGATTTCAGGAAGTGGCAGAGCAGAAGAGACATTCTTAGGTTGGGTAGACTTTATGCTGTTTCACAAGGCACCACATAGATCACTGCTGCCTTTAACTCCTCTCTTCAGAGGTCCCAGGAACATCAATAAACATGAGAAGATATAACAAGGAACATGATTTAAAGGTCATGTTGTACCAAATTAGCTAATGAAGGAAGCCATAAAGAGCCAGTGCTTAGTCCACTAGCTTGTGTAAGGAAACAAGGGTTATTTTAGATCCACACCGTATAGAGGCCAGAAAGATGCTTACATTTCAGAATGAAGCCTAGTAGGAATCTCGGATGACTCAGTGTATTAACAATGACTAAGAGCATTGTGATTTTACACTGTCTACTCATCCCCAGACCAAGCTAAAAGTTGGTGACTTGTGTATAAGACAAAGCACACGATGGATGGACAAACACACAAATACCATGATGCATTTATCCTCTTTCCCACAATGAGGCCTCTGTGGTAGGCCCATAAGGAAAGCCTAGGAGAACTTAACCATCACAGAGAGCATCAATATCAGGCAGAATAATTAAAAAGAAATTGGCGTAGTGAGGCGTGGTCACAGCCCCTGCTTTGCAGCATGTTCCATCCAATCAGAATGTGTGTTTCACGTTTAAGCAACTATAACAAAGTCAGAATTTAAAAGAGCACATGAAAAGTGGAAATAATGTGTACTCTTTCAAGTATGGGAAATAGTTCCTCCCCCTGGGGGTACAGTGCTGAGAAGGCTTGAGGGAGAAGAAGGATTCTAGCAAGAAAGGACCTTCTAAGCGGAGGAGGCAGAATGAAGACAGTAGGTGTGATGGCTTGCTCTGGTCATTCACTCTCTCTGAACTTATTTCCTCTATAACACTCCTCACATAGCGATAGTTTAAAGATTGAACTAGTTGACTTATGTAAAGAACCCAACCCCACCCCCAATAGTATATGTTAAACTTCACTTCCCTCCCATGTAGAAATGAACTGAAAAACAAGGCCAGAAATGTAGGTTAGATCTCAGGGACTTGGAATGCCAGTCAAAGGGGGTTGGAATTTCTTTGGTGAGAAATGAGAAGTCATCAAAAGGTCTGTAGGCAGAGGAATCAGACACTTCTCGCTGCTCACAAAGTACAGGTACTGTCACGAGAACTACTATTGTTCCCCACATTCTACTGAGGAGTAAGACAGGTGTACAAAGGTTTAGTGTCAAAGGGTGACTTGTCCAAGGTCACCCCAATAAGTGGGAAGCTGGGATGCATGTCCGGGCAGCTTGTCCCCATAGTCCATGTTTTTAACCAGGACACCAAGCTGCTTCACCCAAGCAAAGGTGGGCTCCGGTGGGCTCAGAAAGACCAACTGGAAGAGACAGTAAGGCCCTGTACATCGTGGGGCCTTGACATAACACACCACAGCACAGCTATTTGGAATAATGTTGCAGATGAATACGTATGAGAAGATAATTGCAATACACTTTAACTGAAAAAGTGGGCTATGAAAGAATAAACACTGTACAACTTCATATCTGCGTAGGAATAAAGACTGGAAGGATAGACACCCAAATCTCAGTTGTGTTTATCTTTTTAGTAATTATGTAAATTTATCCATGCGTTATAACTTAAGGGCATATTACTTGTGTAAGAAGGTTTTTATTTTTATTTTTAAAAATTTTGTTGGTAATCAAGAGAGGTGTAATGTTGGCATTAAACTAGTGGAAATAAGAATGGAGACGTGGAATGAGTGAATAGGAAAAAACAGTAGAGAGCTAAGATCTTGATGCTGGGATATTGACAGGATGCTTGTCCACAGACAGAAATGGGGAGGCCAGGAGGATACATGTTTTACGGTTAAAGGTGACTTTAAACAGATTAAAATTTGAACTTCTGTGAGATATTCAAGTGTATCCTCCTATTTTTAGCATATTCAGAGTTGTACAACCATCACCATAGAGAATTTTAGAACATTTCTTTACCTCATAAAGAAACACTGTATCTTTTGACTGTCACCCCTAAACCTTTATCCCCCTTACACCTCCATCCCTAAACTACCACAGACTACTTTCTGTCTCTATAGAATTCCCTGTTTTGAACTTTTATATGAATAGAATCATATAATATATGGTCTTTGATGACTGACGTTTTTAATTACCATATTTTCAAGGTTCATCCACGTGGTCGCGTGTATCAGTACTTCATTCCTTTCTATGGCTGAATAATATTCCATTTTATGGGTATACCACATTTTGTTTACATATTTGTCCATTAATGAACATTTGCAGTGTTTCCACCTTTTGACTATTATAAATAATGCTATTTATAATATTAATGACATAAACATTCATGTACAAGTTTCCATATGGATATATGTTTTCATTTCTCTTGCGTAGACACCTAGGAGTGGAATTGCTGGGTCTCATGGTAACTCTTTGCTTGGTCATTTGAGGAACTGCCACATTGTTTTCCAAAGTGGCTGCACCATTTTCCATTCCCACCAACAGTATATGAGGGTTCTAGTATGAGGATTTCAATTCTGCTCAAAACTTGTAGCTGTTTTTATTATAGCCTTCTTAGTGGGTGTGAATGGTATCCCATTGTGGTTTTGATTTATACTTCTCTAATAACTAATGATGTTGAGCATCTTTTCATGTGCTCATTGGCCATTTGTGTATCTTCTTTGGAGAAATGTCTATTCAGATCCTTTGCCCACTGACTGATGTTTTCAGCATCAAATTTCATCACTCATCTCTGCAGTCTTTGTTACTATTTGTTGGATAGCTGTCCACGTCACTGTTGTCAGATAAAGACCTTTATTATTTTATGTAAAAACTGTTTCTTTTATCTTTTCTGAGTTCCTTTTCTGACCAGGTTCTCTCCCCCATCTCTCTCTTTTCCTTATTTTAGGAAGATTGCAATGGCATATTCAGAATTAATGTAAGTGTCTCCAAGAACTTAAATTTAAAATTAAGACCTGGAGAGAAAAAACCTGGATTTTGGGTGCCCCGTGTTTGGTAAGATATCAGAATAACATTCTGAAGAATGCTATATTTGTCAGTATTAGGTTTTAAATCAGTATAATATGTCGTGAAAACTAAAAATAATTCTTCTAGAGATGTTAAAATGATTTTAAGTAATACAATGTAAAGTACTGAATTACAACAGGATGCAAAAATACGGTAAATAAGAGAGCAAGTGACACAGTGAGTCCTAGGTTGCTTCATGACACCAATGAAATATCACCACAGTATTTAAAAGTTTAGATCTGGATTTGCATGGCTTTACAAATAAGTGAGGCTTAAAAAAAAGACTTTCAATCATATTTTTAATCAAATTTTAATTTAATTCTTTAAATTAATTTAATTTTTTAAATTTTTTTAATCAAATTGAAACTAAACTCATCATCTAATATAACTTGTATGTTAGCGATATTTTAATAAAAATCTTAAAAAATAAAAACTAAACTCATCTTTAAAGGAGGATCTGATGTCCTCACAATAGTTGTAGAGAAGCTACCTGAATCATAAAGCTATTTCAATTTTAAAATCTATTAACATTGAAGGATTTCCATTATTGAAACACTGGAAAGGAATAGTCAGTAATGCAATTGATTATTTCTAACTCTTTCTTTAAACTGTATCTTTCTTGACAATGACTTTTCAAAGCATTTACATCACAGCTAGAAGTACCTAGTACCTTCTTTCTCATCCATTTTCCTAATGATCGTGAATGGGATTTCTCAGTCTGCTTCATTGATGAACCGAGTGTTCTCTCAACTTCATTTGTCCTTTTAACTCGTCACCTGTTTTCTTTTTATTTCATTTTACCTCTTAGAATAATGAGTGAACCACAGCAACTACTCAGCTTTTGTCACCATTGTTGTTCTCTTACTAAATGTCAAACTCTTTGAAAGGAATAACATTTCACCCAGTTGTACCCTTAGGACTCATTGTTACTGCTTTGGCATTTCTCTAATATGAACTCCACTTTTATAAACAATTCAATACTGTTTATATTGGGTTTTTATTTTTTAAATACCAAAGCATTATGAAAAAAAGAGATTCATTTTAGATGTGTGGCTTCAGCATGGGTAGAGAAGTAAATAACACAAGGGACTATCCTTATCCCAGTGCTAACTAGGAAAGCAGTCTAATTTACATTAAAATAAAAAATTAAAGAAGCATAAAAAATTTATTTTTTGTGAGGTGAAAACTCATTAATATACCATAAATTATTTGTTTATATCAGGACATCAAATAGGATTTTTTCCCTACTGTTTTGGAATTTTGGCTAACGCCTCAAAGCTGAGGTTAATAGGAGATACTGTGTCTTTATATTCTAAAGAGAGCCACTACACAACCCCAGCAGAACTCACTAAAAGATTATCCACCTCTATCATCCAGTTCATGTACAAGAAAACACTACACTCAAAGATAACATCATGAAGTGAACGAACTCAGTTGAGAGTGCTATGGCATCCCACCTCCCTTCATCATGGAAAAAGGTACTTCTCACCCCAGCCAAGTAAGTTCCCCCAGGAGGACTAGCTGGTACCAGAGATCAGCAAGACAAGAAGAGAGGCTCTGTGGGTAAGCTGCTCCTCACTGTCTAGCAGGGCAGGGTTATCTGATGCTCCCGGAGGGCCGAGTCATTTCCTCAGGCCACCTGATCTGAGCCATCTTGATGGATCCCTGCTGCAAAGAGCTATGTACTGGGGAGCAGGTGCCCCTATTGGAAGAGGGTATGGGTGTGTTTCCAGGAGTGGGAGGTGAGAATCACCTAGAGATCACACTCATAGCAGGGATGGCACAATGGGGCATCCTTGTGCTGGGGAGTGTTTTAAAATATAGTGTGTCAGTGGAAAATTTGAGATCTAGTAAGGTCAAACAGATTGAGATACAATTACCTTTGAGAAGATAGCTGTTACTCACAGTTCCCAAGAGGAGAGGCCATGCCACAACATAGGAGGCCACACGGAAACACGGGGAACAGTCCCGGGGCAAAAGGAAACGGACTGTGGGCAAGAGCCTTTACTGTAACTTCCCTGGGCAGGAATGAGCGAGGCAGAGCAAGCAGGTTTAGGATTGGCAAATTTGATCATTTCAGCGGGTTCTGGAAATCGGGCTGTCCCTTATGGTCTGATACCTGGGCCTGGGGTAGTTAGGACAGATGGATAATGGCCCAGAGTGTGATAGCCCAACAAAGGAGGGGTGTGGAGGTATGGACTGTGGGTTGGTAGGTTTGCGTTTGAAAAGCACACCCTAAAAGGGACTCCTCCTTAGATTGGGAAGAGGGTGATAAGGGAGGAAGGAGGTCAGGGGTTGGGCAGTCCAGAACAAAGTGTGTCCAGCATATGTATTTAGGACAGATGATAAGGTACCAATTTTGCAGAAGCTAGAAACATGGTTAATATACAGAGTGTTTTTAGGAACACACAAATGCCCTCTAAGAAAGAACAATAGCTGCCGTGACAAGAGCACCAATGGCCAGAGGAGAGTCTAGGAGCACAAGAAGCAGATTCTAATTCCATTTTCCTGACTCCTGTTTTGTAAGAACCACAAGGTCACCCAAACAGGAGTGGAACAGAGTAGCCAACACTCTTCTTCCCTCCGAAAGCCACTGTTCAGGCTGAGCTGCTGAAGATGGGATCCTTGTACCGATTATGAGAGCCAAGACTTGCTGTAAAATGGAGTGGACTTGTTAGAATAATCTTATAACTGAAAGTGACCAAAAAGTTTTGGGATCTCCTCCAGATGTCAGAAAGGGAGTTAGAACATACTGGAAGGCAGTGTTGGGAAAAAAAGTAAACTTGTTTCTAGTTATGCCTTATGTTATTCAACCTATTCCACAAAGCCAGCTACCTATGATTTTAAAAATCAGAGTTAATTTAAATGCAATGTTTTTTGTATGTTATTGTTGGGGTTTCAAGTTAAATGATGCTTTAAAAGCTTAAGTGAATAAAAGGCATCACTTGAACATCATCATAATAGCTTTTGTCCATTTGTTCAGAATATTGTGACTTGGATTAATTTTAGTGAAAGATAAACCTTCCATCAAATAAATGTCAGGTGTAATCATGATAATTTTTACATTTTCCTTCTTTAGTAAGCTTGTCAAGAGTTAGCAGCCCAAAATTTTGTAATTTTATATTGACTAATTTATGATTAAGAAAATAACTTATATCTGAGAATTGTCCTAGAGAAATGATATGATAATTATAATTAGGACATAAATATGTACTACCTAATTCTGGAGGTAGTCTGGTTTCTGTATTTTCTCTTCAGATGAATACATTCATTTTCTTCGGAATCACTCAAACTTGATGAGATAAAAATTACCTTGCTAAAAAGGATTAAACATATCACATATTGTAAATATTGTGTGTTTTCTTTTAAGCAGAGGTCTAGGATAGAAGAAAATGAAATACATGAGAGAAAAATCAACAAAGTACTGAGTTTTACAATAAATGTATTTTTTGAGTGCTTACTATTCGCAAGGTATTATGTTGTCACTAGGGCTATGGCCCCTGTTCCCTAGGAGCCTGAAGTCCAGTAGAGAACAGAAAATAAAATTGTAAATAATTTAATATAATATGCTAAGGGCTTTGATACTACACTAAGCCCCTAAACTCACTTAACACTCACCTGAAGCTTACCTCTAGGTAATTTTAAGTTACACAGAAGGTCAAATTGTTGGAGAGTCTAAGGCTCGATTTGCTTATTAAGAAATATTAAGCATATTAAGAAAAAGAATATAAAATTACCTTACTTTTGTGTCAGTTTGAGAAAACCATAGGACTATGTGAACTCACTGCTGGGCTTGGAAGGGGCCTGTGCCAGGGAAGCGCCTGAGGTGAAGTTTCTCTAGTTTCCTGGTGTTTCAGCCGGGATAGGATACAGACAGGCAAAGGGTTAGTGACACACACAGGAGAGGCACCTAATCCATGTATGATACGACCAGGGAGAAGGACCCAGAGGAGAAGACAACCAGTTATCTTTGGACTTAGGGAGCTGAAACAGGGAGGGGTTATGGGCAGGGGAGCGGGAGGGCCTAGGCAGAAGTAAGGTGCCCTAAGTTGAGGAAACTCTAATTTGCTGTTGCCAAAGCACAAGGCAAAAAATGTCAGTGCATTCTAGAAAGTACAAAAAGTTCTGGTTTCTTTAGACTAGATGGCAGAGAAATGTAATAAGAAACAGGATGCCATTTTAGACAATGTCATTCCTGCATTTCCACATCCATAGATAGAGGCTAAGTTCCTCTCCTCCATGGTACCCTCTCTTTCCCAGAGGAGGAGCAACTCTCTTTATGATCGTGGGGACCTTGGAGCACTTTTCACTGGGAGGCAAAAGGCTGACCAAATTGTGAGGTCAGAACGAATGTCTTAGTTTTCTGGATTGTGTAGACAAGATAAGAATCTTTTAAAAGTTAACCGGAAAATATGATATTTAAACAGCCTTCCAAATCAAGGAAGAGCTATAGGTAAAAATGACAATACTGGATTATGTCTGGGATTCACTGAAGTCCTCTGTGGTTGTACGTAAAATTTTAAACTTTCTAATTTTAGGTGCATGAACAAAGCGTAAACAAACATCTTACATGATTAAAGCTGAGAAATTCTAATTTTTTAATGTGATATATTCTTCTAACTATTTAAGTCTGTGATTATCTATTGTATTTTCCTTGGTTTAGCCTAAAAGTGTATTTTTAACATATTCTAACTTCTATTGGATGTGAAATATAAAACTAGCTTGGGTTAGTTAAACTAGCAAATTTAGCTAAAGAAAAGCTCTTTTACATAAAGAAAATGGATGAGTAAGAAAGTTCAACATCAGATCTGAGAACTGGCTCATTGGTTTTAAAAAAAACATCCTTATTCAAGAAAACATCTGTAGAATCCTTATATCTGTCTGCTATAAAAATAAATTTAATTGAAACCCCCAAAGGAAAAATTGTTGGAGAAAATCCGAGAATAGGCTATACTTTCATATTTAAAAAATGTAAATCAGAATCCCAAAATATGAATTTCTGAGTGGGGCTTTTGCACCATGTAGAAAACATTTCTACCAATCAGCCTTAAATCTTTAGGAGCAAGTCAGTTTCAGTTTTATGTTTTCTTATTAGATACTCATTTAGTATTTACAAAAAAAAAGAAAAGAAAAGAAAGAAAATTACATCCCATGATTGGTTTGTGGTTTGAAAAACATAAAAAGTTGTAGAAAAATGCTAAACCAGATTGCCCTCAGACAGTTACCTTTTATGAAGATTAAATTTTGATAATGAGCTAGCAGGGGGGAAAAAACAAAAATTTAGGTGGCTTCAGGAGGCCTACTGTCTTCAATAATCCTGAGCTCAGTTCTCAATCATATTCAAGAAATGTAGTGATCATCATGATTTTCCAGTGGTTGTCTGACTCTTTTCATTATTTAAAATAGCTTCTAATTAAGGGGAAAGGAAAAAAAAAACACTCAAATCTATTAACAATAAAAATGGTAGCTAAGAACCATGATCACTGAGGGAAATGGCAATATAGTAGACTGGATCACTTTGTAACTGGGAAGAAAAAAAGTATAAATGTCAGAAAAACAAGAAATGAGACATCCCCTTCCTCCCAAAAGTAGTGAGGCAAGAGTGTTTTAGAAATCAGGAATTGGCTGTGAGTGTAGACAGCATACTGTGCACTGTGGTCTACAAGAAGTATCTACTAAGAACACTCAGGAGAGAAAAAATCCAACTGGGAGAGAGTGATCTGGAAACACAGCCTATGAGCAAACACGTCTTGCCATCTAACCGCATCACTACTTTGCAGCATGATGTTCATAGGAGGCCACAGAATGGAATAAGTGGCGAAATTCTGTTCTTTTACACTTTCTGTACTAACACAGGGAATTGTAATTTATGCCTTTAGAAAGACTTTCAATTATAAAATTAAAATTCAGATCCAAACTCCAATGCCCCTTTGAGAATCGCCTATAACAATTTCTAACTAGAAAGTGTATTTCCAGTCTTCCGTATAATCAGGACAAGCCAGAAACATGTGCAGATCCTCTAGAGCCAGAACTCAAGTTGTGTAGCATTTTGTCATTTTCAATTGAGAGCACCCCATCATTACCTAATAACTGGTTATATAATTAATAAATTATAACAGCGCATCATTATGATTTAGCTAAATCAAAAGAAATGCCATATAACCCACCTTCCAAGTGTTAAATATACCTTGCACCTAAGATTGGAAAGAGCTACAGATATTTGCCTTAGGGTGCTTCTCATTGGAATTTCACAGAACATTCCTCTTTCTGACTTGCAGGGCGAATCCTAGGAACTTTAATTTCGACAATGTGGGAAATGCTATGCTGGCATTGTTTGAAGTTCTCTCCTTGAAAGGCTGGGTGGAAGTGAGGGATGTGATTATTCATCGTGTGGGGCCGGTAAGCAAGCACAAGGAATCCTTTGAACACAATCCTTTCAACAGCTGCTTTCACTTTGATGAATAACTGTCTTTTTCATTTATACAGATGCATGGAATCTATATTCATGTTTTTGTATTCCTGGGTTGCATGATTGGACTGACCCTTTTTGTTGGAGTAGTTATTGCTAATTTCAATGAAAACAAGGTAAGAATTCTCGGTTTGAGTACCACAGGCTTTACTCGCTTCTAGCCACTCACTCTGTGCTTTCTTTTGCACACACAGCATGATGTCGCGTTAAACTGTAATGTGACTCGTGTAAATAATCTCTCTACCTATTTTACAAGAGACCTCATTACTGCCTTTCAGGCACTTTATTTAAGAGCACAACTCTCTTGCTAAATCTCCCCCTTTGGTAACAGTGTCATTCATTCACCAGTTGAAAGGTGCATCTCCTCTTGTTCAAATTGAAAGGGTGTCCAGCAAGTTATTAAAACACCGTAGCTGAAGCTGGTGTGCTGGTTGCAGGTAACATTACTCTCACAAAATGTAAATTGGATGCTTCTTTGTAACTCAGTAGGTAAACTCAGCATTAGGATGGGGTTGGGAGGAGGGTAGAAATTTTAAAATCTAATTCATAGGATAAAAGATTTTCTTATTTCGTATAAAAACTTTATATGCTTTATAGGAAGCGTGCTGCATTCATAACAGCTCTAATGAGCAGTATAAGAGCTCATAAATGGGAAAAGAGCAAGTGAGGTTTTCTGCCCAAAATATATGAGTTTGAGAGAGAACATTCTATGTCATTCTTCTGGACGTGGCTCACATGTCCTCTGCTGTGTAAGGGCCCGTCTTCTGAAATCATAAAAATTGAGACTTATGTAGTTTTTGAGCACACACTACGCACTAAGGTTTTGATATGTTACTCTCCGTTCTCACAGCTCTGAAATGCACAATTAAAGAAAAACAGCCTACAGAGGTAAAGTCACTTGTTTGGGGTGTATACGGAGGAAAAAAGGGGGCGGGAATTCAGAAGAGGTGCCTATTACTGCACAGCCTGTGCTTCTTCAAATTCAAGAATAGGAAAATGTCAACTGTCATCCTGCGTTGAATTAAAGTTGGATGTGCCTGCGTAGCACCGTGCTGCTCCGTGTTATTCACAGCTAAGACTGAGTCACAAGCGTTCACATCAGAGCTCTTTGGTTTGGGTAGCTAGCGTGGGACTGTGTCATTCACAGTCCCCCAGGCTCCACTTGTGTGGTACCAGATATTCAGTCAATTGACACCTTTGATGTGTGCCGAATGAGAATGTCATTTTGTTCAGACTTTCAAAGGGTGTGACTTAAAAATCCCCCCTTTGGACTTCAACACTACTCTGACCCACAGAAATGGGATTTTAGAGTAAGAAAGGATAGAGATGATATCGCCCAGCCCCCCTATTTTACTTTAACACATTCATAAATGAGTTTCTTTAAGCCCTATACTGTGTTCAGTTTAATACCAAGCAGAAAGAGAAAGATGGATCTTTTTAGATGCCTTTGAGCCATGTAATGGAGCAGACACTGGGAATGCCAGAATAGGCGCAGAAGCTAATCAGTCAATTAACAGAGTTTAGGCACTGCTTGCTCGGGATGCCATCTAAGGCTCTGATTTCAGAAGAATTAGGTCCTATGGCCACTCACAATTCAGCAGTATAAATGAAACAACATAAAATGTTAAATAACTGGAGACAAATGCAGCTCTTGAACTTAGAGGAATGGCTGAAGTAAGCAAAATAACAGGAGGTCTACTTACAACACTGGCTGTGTTTATTTCCTGAAGGAGGAAAGAAGCATCTTTGCCTGAGAAAGGGAAGCATGCTCAGAAGCTCTCTAAACGGGTGTTTAAAGAAAGAGGGAAAGTAGAAGAAATCGTATTATCAGACATTACAAACTTGATTAGTTAGTAGAAGATATAAACTTCTAAATTATGTGAACTTTTTAGAAAAGATACTTTTCAGCAAGTTTTTTAGATGGTAGCACATGAGCTGCTATATAATAGCCTTTATTTATTTATTATTCAATAGATTTCTTTGATCGCTTACTAGGTGCCAGACACTGCTCTTGACCCTGAGAACATTACAAGCTAAACAAAAAAGATTTCTGCCCTCGTGGAGCTTACATTCTAATAGTCATACCCAAAGGTATATAAACAGATTTCCAAATATATAGGCAATAGAGAGATATGAAGATAAAGCAAGTTCTGGGGACCAAGTTTTCATAATTCAGCATTAGACAAAATTGTCTTCCCTAGAAAATGGAACCTTAAACAAAAAGTTCAAAGTCTATACCAGTAATATGTATTTTTTTGTTTCCCTAGTATAAAACAATATGTTTAATTAATATATTTAATTTCATAATAATAACCTTTTAGAGGTTTTCATGTATTAATGATCAGATGATATCACCATGCTATTCTTTTGGATCCTTTCAGAGTTCAACTTTTCAAAATATCTTTTTCTCTATAATAAGAAATAGTATAAATGTGTATAGCATCCAGAGAACAAGTATTTGCTTGCAGTTAATGAAAAATGTGGTTTATCAATATTAATATCAGAAAAAAAATAATTAAAAACAAATATTAAGAATAAACAGTGTAATGAAATCATTGCAAAAGAAACTAATCACCAGAAAAGTATAAAGCTCCTGAACCTTAAAAATACATGAAACAAAAATTAACCAAATTATTTAAAAAGCTAATGAGTCCAAAATCATAATGACAAATATTAACATATTTCTCTAAGAGACTCATAAATCAGACAGGAAAATAAAGAAAGAAAACAGGAGATTTGACACACAAAAAATTTGTTCTACTGGACATATAAAGAATGCGGACCCCCCACAATTTTCAAATACAAAATGTATACTCTACGAAGTCGTAAAATAATAATTATCAAAAAAATTGATAATGTGTAGAATGTGTTCTTTACCATAACAATAAAAAGATAGCAAAAAAATCCCTCAGAATTTGGAAATATTGACAACATTCTAAGTAATTTATGAGTTACAGAAGAAATCAGAATAGAAAATCACAAAATATTTAGATAAATCATTTATAAAAATCACATATATAAAAATTCACAAGATATAGATAAATCAATAATTAGAAGGAAATTTATAGCTTTAAGTGTATATATCAGAGAAAAATCAAAGATTAATTAGTAATATGTCAAATATACAAATCAATAAATTATAATAAAAATAACAGTAAAATTGAAGAAAGTAACAAAGGACAGAAATGAATGATACAGAAAACAAAGTAACTACAGAAAGCCTTAAGAATAACGAAAGCTATTCTTTAAAAAAAAAAAAAATTGATAAACCTCTCACAGCGTTGAACATGAACAAAAATGTGGAAAAGGAAAGGAAACAAGCTATAATAAGTAAAACCATGTTGGAATTGTTACAAGGATAGAAAATTAGACTTACAGAACGGAAAGCCCCAGAAGTCACCTCTGTACATATAAAACAGAAGTAGCACAACAAATCATTAGAGATGAGACCATCAGTAAGTGAAGCTGAGGTAACTGATTGTCTAAATGTAAGAAAATAAAATAATATCTCTACCTCATGGCACACTCAAAAATGAATTCCAGATGAGTGAATGATTGAGCTATGAAAAGCAAAGTATAAACCATTTTTAAACTATACAGAATTTATTGTTGACCCTGGAGTAGTTGTGGATTTCTGGACATTAACCACAGTGAAATCCATAAAGAAAAAAATGTATAACTTAGATTACATTAAAATGAAAAGTTGCTGACTGATCAAAGACACATTTTATCTGAATGATAAAAGCAAAAAAAAGAAAAACAAGAGAAAATATTTACAACTCACATAACTGATAAAAAAAAAAAATAGTGTCCAGAATACATTGTGAATTTCTACAAAACATCAAAAAGTAAATATTGAAATACAAAAATGAGCAAAGAATATGAACAGGCAATTCACATAGGAAGATACAGGAATCACCACTTATACACATAAAAAATGGTTCATCTCATTAATATTAAAGCTAAATCATGTACACTTCACACCCATCAAATGGCCAAATTAAAATGTCTGGTAATGTCAAAGATTAGCAAGACTATAAGGAAATGGGAACACTTGGAAACTGCTAGTGGCAAATTTTCTTGGTTAGCCCTCTTTGGACAGCAACTTAGCAATATGCAGTAAATGTAAAGATGCATAAGTTCCTAGACCCCAGCAATTCCTCTCCTAGAGATTCAACATGGAGAAAGGCTCATAGATGTTTACCATGAGATGGTATGTGTGATTATTGCAGCACTGTTTATAGTCCAGAAATTTAAACTAAATAGCTTCTGATGTATTGGTACAGTGGTCTACTACTCCGTGAGTAGTGAAAATAAACCAATTAGATCTAGTATGTAGTTGTTTGGAAAACATAGTGTTCAATGAAGGTAAAAATAAAATGAATAAATAAGCACATATTGGACACCATTTATATAAATTCTTAAAATTCAGAACAAATATTATAATACATTCTCATGTATTGATACATACACAAGCAGGAAAATTCTGGAAACATGAGGAGGATATTCCCCTGAAGGATTGTCCTTAGCTTTGAGGAAAGCAAAGAAGAATTTGAGTGCAGATGGGTGTTTTGTTTTTCCCCATTTTTTTTTCCCTTTCCCCTATCCCCCCATCCTTCCCCCCAACTTCGAGTCAAGCCGTTGTTTCTCCGTCTAGTTGTGAAGAACACAGCTCACTGGCTCATGCTGGTATTATGAGCCTTGCGTTCTATCCAGCTGAGCCAGTTGGTCACGGGCTGCCAGCCGGCCGCTCACAGCAGCCCAAGGCAGCCCAGCTCCAGGTGGAGCTGTTATTCTCATTCTAGCTGTACAGGACACAGCTCATTGGACCATGTGGAAATCGAACCGGTGAGCCCGGTGTTAGGAGCACAGCGCTCCAACCACCTGAGCCACCCGGCCACCCCACCCAGTTTCTTAAATTATACTTCTGCCTATGTAACATAATGTAATGAAATGTAATATATTTATGTGTATTTTAATGAAGTACTCTATCATATAATAAAGAATATCCAATCCCTTTTAAGCCAGTTGTCACAGCACTAGTTTCTTAAAGATCAAAATTCTGTGACTTTATACCACTTAAAAATAGTTTTGCAACTGCACATACCAGAGTGATTTTGAAAAAAAATTGTGAAGACATAATACCCTTAACCAGAAGCAGCAACACTGACAAGATATAATTTTGCTGCAGCATTTTCTACTATGAAGTAAAAGGAAACTAACCACTATTAGAGTGAAGATCCCTTTTAGAAAATTTAATCATGTAAAAAACCTTCCTTAGATTTTCCCAAACCTGAATGTTATCCATGTTCAAAGATGCCAATTGAAGACTGCTGAATCTTCTCCAAAACCTGTGGCCATCCTTTATGGGAGTCCTTTCAAGACCAGGTTTGAGAATTCTGACCATATTTATCGAACCACCACAGTATTTGAAGAATATCTTTATTTTAAACTCCCAAATTAGTCCTGTTTGTATCACCACCCCATGTGCAATGTCCTTGGTGTGGAGTACTTGACACAAGGCCTTTTTCTGCTTTCCTTTGTTTATTAAGGGGACGGCTCTGCTGACTGTAGATCAGAGAAGATGGGAAGATCTGAAGAGCCGACTGAAGATAGCACAGCCTCTTCATCTCCCACCTCGCCCGGGTATCAAAGATGCTCTGATTTTATTCATGTCGGGCACTAGTGTTCATGATTCCCCAGGAGTCTAAGATTTCAATTAAAATAATAATCGTGAGGCCACTAGGTGGTTGTGCATAAGTTAATATAGAAACAGGCTCCAAACTACAGCTCTCTCCATAGGCTATTAAAATCAACCACCCAAAGGCTGTGCTTCAGTGCTCTCGGGATAAGCCTTAATGAAAAAATGAATTTTTAAGTAAAATATATTTGTGCTTGCTTTTTCAACATATGAGTGAAATGTATTAAACTGACAGAAATTGAATGATGCGGTTCTCCTTCCAATACAGATGGCGTCATGCACCATTGTTTTAAATATTCAGAGCCAGCCATTCCTGCAAAACACTACACAATAGGTTGAACTGTAGGGGAAAAAATGTAATGGGTTTTATGATGAGCATTAAAGAAAATGAAAGACAAGAAAATAAATGTGACCTATGTCTAAAATGCCCTGGCCTAAACCTTTGTTTTCCAGATAATGATGGTTTTAGAGCCAAGATGTATGACATAACCCAGCATCCATTTTTTAAGAGGACAATTGCATTACTTGTCCTGGCTCAGTCGGTGCTGCTGTCTGTCAAGGTACTTTGTTTCACCCTAAGACTCTGGGAATGAATTTCTTACTCATTGGTGCATCCAAGAATATTACAAGTGGCTGTATCCACTCACCATCAATCTATGCTCTTTAGTATAAAAAATTAAAATCCACAATCATGTTTAAATGGGAGAAAGAAGGGGCAAGTCTTTATTTGCCCAGTGGATGTGTGCAAAAACTCATGTGCTGTTTCTGTTACAGTGGGACGTCGAGGACCCAGTGACTGTTCCTTTGGCAACAATGTCAGTTGTTTTCACCTTCATCTTCGTCCTAGAGGTACCATAATGAGTCAGTGGTACAGTGCACATTAATATTCATATAGAGATGATGTATTCTAGAACTGTACACTTGAAACCTGTGTAGTTTTGTTGACCATTGTTATCCCAATACATTTTAATTTAAAAAAATGTAAAACAATGTCCTCCTTTGATGGCACTTTCAGCTCTGTGTTCCATTGCTTTTGAAGTCTTTGTGGGGTGGAGGGGAGTAGCATGCTCTTAGGTAATTTCCTTCTTAGGCTATTCTGCTTAACGTGAACAAAGACTTCACTTTATAGTTCAAATTTTTCTAACTGCAGGAATTGCTAATTGCTGTTACTTATTGTATCAGAATGTTGGCCTGTCTAGCTATGTGAGTTCAAGTATTTAGAGCGAACTACACAAACAACTGTATTTCAGGGACTCAAACTGTAATGTGAAGGCAAAGGGAGTGGTCCCAGACAAGATTATTTTAATATACGGTCCATGTCACATCTCTTTCCAGTGATACTCTTCTTCTTCCAGCAATCTTCTTTGAAATACAAGCAGATTCTTATTTCATCCTGTACTGTTTGATGTTTCCCAAAATCTGTGGTCTTTTACTTAAGGAAGAAAAATGTCCTGCTATCAAACTAGTCATAAAACAAGGACAAAAGAGTGTGGAGAATATAGATGTGTTTGTTACCTCGTCAGCTTTTATATATGTGTAATAAATTCTTCTCTTTGGTTTCTACGTCCTTTAAAAAAATAATGTGACTCAAGTTAATACATTTAAACATGTGCTGAACACTCAGCCTCTGTTTACTCTCTTTATTGTGTTTCCCAGGTTACAATGAAGATCATTGCAATGTCACCTGCTGGCTTCTGGCAAAGCCGAAGAAATCGATATGATCTGCTGGTGACATCACTTGGCGTCATCTGGGTGGTGCTTCACTTTGCCCTCCTGGTATGTACACAATTGACGTTTATTTTAGTTGATAATTTCAGTCCAGGTAACCCTGTTTCCAGTCTCATTTCACTCCATGTCAGCCAACTTTCAGGTGTCAGATTAGCCTCCCCCAGATCCAGCCATGACCCAGATGGGCCCTCAGACATGCTAGTACATGCACACATGTGTGTATGTGTGCACACACCCATACTCTTCACACAGACAAAACCCAGCCACTCAAATTTCTGGAGTGTGTGATCTGGAAAGAGAAGTGCCTTCAAGTTCTTCTGGTTTAACCCTCATTTTCACAAAGAGGGGTGAAGGAGAGAAAGAGAGAGAGAGAGAGAGAAACACATTGAGAGACCTGTCTAAATTCACATATAAGCTAGTATCAGAGGACTCACACCCAGTTTTATGAGCTCAAGTGTCAAGTGTAGCATCCATGCTACAACATTATAACCAGGATTTCACAGTGTGATTCTCGGGTACTTTTGCTGCCTTATTTTCTACTAGACATCCAGCTGCCATTTCTCTAATCATTCCCCATCTCTGTACCTGAGTTCTCACTGTTGTGCCTAAAGTGCCTTCGACCTCCATTCATTCTGAGATCCAGCTCAAAATATACAGCTATGGCTATACTTCACCATGAACTCAGGCCCTGTTGTCCAACAGAAGTAAAATGTGGCCACAGATGTCATTTTAACTATTCTAGGAGCCACATTTAAAACATAAAAAAGAAACAGATAACATTAATTTAATATATTTTTAAACTACCATATCCAAAGTATTACCATTTCAACATGTCAGCAATATAAAAAATTATGGAGAAAGGTTACATGCTTTCTTTTATACTGAAAAATTGATTGAATGTGTATTTTACATGTATAGCATGTCTTAATTTAAACTCCTTACATTTCAAGTGCACAGATCTGGCCTCTCAGACAACCTGACTCATTTCCTCAAACATTAAATGGTTTTGAGCACTAAAGATGTGCTAGGAACTGAGAAGAACGTAATAAGCCAAACAAAGATAATCACTGCCTCATAAATGGTACAGTCCGGAAAGTTAGGTGGCATTTGTTGACCGCTCCCAAGTCAATGAGAATTACAGCTATGGTGAGGGAGGTGGAGAAGGGACACGCATTGCTGTGACAACACATTGCAGTGCAAGATGGCTTCATCAGAGAGGTCCTGGAAGGCATCCTGAGGGAGTGGTAATTGGGTTCATTCTGTAGGATGAGGGGAGAACATTTCAGGCAGCTGTCCCATTGAGGGAAGGGTACAGGACAATAGACAGTGTGACTGCAGTAGAAGGAGCCAGCAGAACAAGGTACAAGATCTGTGTGAGTAAGGAAGTGTGAGACCTCTCAGGACCTTGTGGCCCAGGTGAAAGATTTGGCTCATCATCCTAGAAGCTGTTGGGCATTATCACTTCCAGAATGCAAAGTGAGAAGGTATCTACAATAGGTTTGGAGCTAACATGGAAAAAAGGAGCAGCAAGGCCCATGATTTTATTTTTCTCCAGATAAGTTGCAGCCAAAGCCACTCTGTCCAAGCAGAAGAGCAGAGTATGCTTCTTAATTCCAGATGTCCCCAGATAGGAAATCGCACACCAAAAGGACCAGCGTGCCTCCTGTGCCTGACTGCTTTTTGTTCTTTAAGAACCTCTGGTCCTGGAAGCGTGCTCATCTTCCACTCCATTTTGCAGTGGACTATGGTGAATGAAGATGCAGTCCTGGTTCCCATCCAAAGACACTTCTATGCAGATACATGCATTTCCTTGCTCCTCACCAAGGATCTCACTGGACCCCCTTCGCAGGGCCCATACGTGACTATTGTCATTTGCCTAGACAAGGCTCCTTGAGAAAAATCACACTCTCACATCAGCTTAATGCCACAGCTGTCACTGTAGGTATAGTCGGCGGGATCTTTGTTTCTCATGTTAAGCTTTCTTAGTCATAAAGCACGCCGAGTCATCTCTTACTTCTGATCACACACGTGCAGGAAGAGCTGAATGTGTTTCTGAGCAGGGAGGATATCTCTGAAATCACTTAGACATGTGGCTGGCTGGTCTCCAGAGGTCTCCAGAGACCTTAAGTCAGAAGGAGTCTGATCTCCAGCAAGCTTTTCCAGCACCTGTGCTCCCTCTGCCAGGATTCCTTTATCTCCTGTCTCACTGGACTTCCTCATGTTGCATTGCTATCCTAAGTTATTCTTGCTCCTCAAAAAAGCTGGTCACTATGGTAAAATAGGTTTTAAAACACAGAATTCAGCTGAGCAAAACAGAGACTGAAGTTTCATTTAAGATTTGATTTTATAGCTAATATGTATTCATGAGTTTTGGCAGTGACCTTTTCAGCATCTTTTTTAGATAAATTTCTTATAGGAATTCTCACATTTTATTAAACTAATTATTCAGTAGACTTCACAGAAGGCTTAAAATGAAAAACAGAACTATAACAAGATCTTTTGTGCAAATGATGAGAGGCTTTCTTCTGTTTCAATTTCAGAATGCTTATACCTACATGATGGGCGCGTGTGTGATTGTCTTTAGGTTTTTCTCCATCTGTGGGAAGCATGTAAGTATGTTGTGAAGAATTCTGTCGAACGTTCCACAGACAGGGAAGAAAAGAGCAATGACTGAGTGACTTCAGCAGTCCTTCTGGAGTTCAGGCCTGTACTTAACAAAGTGCTGGACATCATAAGTAAATTTTAAATATTAAAGTGAATCAGTAGCTTAGTTCTCTTATAATATCGTTCCTGAATTTATGTTGTCTTTTTAATTCTTCATATTTGCTAAGTGAATTCCGTCATCAACTAAAGATAACATATCAGGCATGAAAGCAAAAACCAGTGGTATTTCTTAATAGTTCTTTATTTTTATTGTTTTTATTTTTAAAAAAGCAATTTCACTGCAAAGAAAAATAGTCCTTAATGAACATCCATGATTCTATAATCCCAGATTTCTTCATATTTTTTGTGAATGTTCATACATACATTCCACATATATTTTTCAGATTTTAAAGTACCATTTTCTTTTTTGATACTAACGTTATGTCTTGTACTTTCTATATATCAACAGAATTAATACATTTAAGATTTGAGGGTATTTAGTATTTTAGCATTGTTTAGGTTTGTTTTTATGAACATCTGTTTGTGGAAGAATCCCGAATCTACTTGCTACAAGCCAAAAATATACAGACTTTATCATACAGAATTAGGGAGCAAGAGAAGAGAAAACAGAAGAATAAAAAAATCTGAGGGTGGAATTTTTATTAATTTGGCTGAAAAGGCAGGACAGTTTCAAATATGAGTGGAATTTCTCTTTCTAATGGTTTTTGAATAATATTCTGATATAATATCTAATAGGAAGCAATTTTCAAATGATATCGTGAGGGTCACTCTTGTGCCAACCTGCTTAAATGTTATTTACTTCCTATGTTCTCTACAGCTTAATGAATTGAATATTCATATTCTCTCTCCCCTCTCCTTCTCTTTCTCCCTCTTTCTCTGTCTCTCTCTCCCCCATCTCCATCATCTCCATCTCCATCTCCATCTTCATCATCTCCATCTCCATCTCATCTCCATCTCATCCATCTCATCTCCATCATCTCCATCTCCATCTCCATCTCAACTCTATCTCATCCATCTCATCTCCATCTCCATCTCAACTCTATCTCATCCATCTCATCTCCATCATCTCCATCTCCATCTCCATCATCTCCATCTCCATCTCCATCTCCATCATCTCCATCTCCATCTCAACTCTATCTCATCCATCTCATCTCCATCTCCATCTCAACTCTATCTCATCCATCTCATCTCCATCATCTCCATCTCCATCTCCATCTCATCTCCATCTCCATTTCCATCTCCATACAGGTAACACTAAAGATGCTCCTCCTGACGGTGGTTGTCAGCATGTATAAAAGCTTCTTTATCATCGTAGGAATGTTCCTACTGCTGCTGTGTTATGCTTTTGCTGGAGTTGTTTTATTTGGTACTGTGAAATATGGAGAGAACATTAACAGGTTAGTATATATTTTATTTTTCCATTTATTTTTCTATTTTCTATCAAGCAAACTTCTTTAGTAATGAAATCATGAATAAAAACCTGAATGGTTTTTTATCTATTAAAGATACAAGGGAAGGGAGAAGCAATCAGTTGGAAATTGAAATAAAATAAAATGGCCAAATTTTAAATGACATTTTTCTAATAGAAAACAGTATGCATGCTTAGAAATCTTTGAAAATTTAGAAATAAAAGAAAACAAAAGAATCCATAAGTCTACCACCATTCAGGAATAACTAATAATATCCTGGTGAATTCCAGTACTTTTTGTCTTCCATGTACTGTCAAAAAATGACATATTTTTTTAATTAAGTAATTTTGAGGTGGCATTGGTTTTTGTTGTTGTTGTTAGCAAAACGAGGGAAGTTAGAACCCCCAAAATGATTATTACATATGAAAAGCATTTTTCAAAGATTATCTTAAATTTTGTGGAAGCATCTCATAGTTTAAAAGAGAAAAGTCCTTATTCAACAAATTATATACAGATGTGTTTTGTTGCAGAGATGATTTATTTGATGTGTGACAGCTCCACCTTTTATAGCATAATCCACAGGAAAGAAGGAATCACTTTTAATTGTCAACACTTGCTCCCTCAGTCATTCAAGACAAATGGCAAGAAATTGGTGGCATCATGCTAGGGTTGGGTTATTCAGACAGCTATACTTGGGGGCAAGTATAAATAACAAACAAATAAGAGGGTATAACCTTTGGAAATGGTAACTTAGCAACCAAATTTTCTCTAAAATTCACTTATTTTGGCAGTGACAAATCTTACTACTTCATGACAACTATGTTATTCATATTCTTCTTTTTCCCTTGAATTAGACATGCAAACTTTTCTTCAGCTGGCAAAGCTATTACTGTACTGTTCCGAATTGTCACCGGAGAAGACTGGAACAAGATTATGCATGACTGTATGGTAAACATCTCTTCATCATTAACAATGCCAAGCAGATGAAACTCTCTGGCCATGCACTTTTGGCAGCGTTCTCCTATTTAGCAGCAAGACTTGGTGTACAAAACACATACCCTGGCTTTTTATTCCATAAAATTACATTCTTTTACATTACAATGTATGGACATACAAGAAAAGTATCCAGTGAACCCACCTTGAGCTATGTTGTAGTTCCATTTAACAAATATGTACCATGTGGGCATTGTTCTTTCCCTCCCACCGTGTGCATTTTTGGCAGTCAAGTATAAACAGAGGAATTCTGCTTCCTTACTTTATTCAACAGATATTCACTGATCTATCCCCTGGTTTGTAATGAGCCATATACTGGCTGCCAGGTCTTCAGTGATTCTAAGTCATCCCCAAAGAGTTTAGGTCGAGGGCTCTGAGCTGTACACCCCCTTTGGTATGTGTCCTCCCTTGTCTAGGCTAATTGTTCATCATCCTTCAGGTATCACTGTAAACATCAGTTCCTTCAAGAATCCTACCTTGTGCTAAGACTGCCAGTTATATGTTCTTACAGCACTCTATATTTCTCCTTTGTAGCGTGTATCACAACTACGGTGAGTTACTGGCTGGAGTAGTTTATTTCATCTCTCTCTCATCCTCCAAACCAATGCTGTCCAAAAGAAATTTCTACAATGATGGCCATCTGCACTAATTCAGGAGCCACCACCCATATGTGGTTATTGAGTACTTGAATTGTGACCAGTTAAAATGAGGAACTGAATTTTTAAATGTATTTAATTGTATTTAATGTTAATGAGCCTAAATTTAAATAGCTACATGTAGTTAGTGTCTACCATGTTCAAATATACAGCTCTCAGCTGTCAGGAACATGAGGGGGAACAAGGTCTTTGTCTTGCTTACAAGTCTATCCCCAATACTGGGCAGAAACCTAGCACATAGTAGGAGCTCATTCACTTTATGCATGAATGAATGGGGACAGAATGTACCAAATCAAATATAATACTAAGCAGAATTACATAAATTCTAAATAAAGAACAAGTTGAATGCCACGGAAATGTAGAACAAAGAGCTAGTCTCTCTGGCTGAAAGAAACCAGGAGGTTTCTCAAAGGTGTTGGCATTTCATTCAGCCAGTGAAGACTGCAGAGGCTTTTGAGTGTGTTTTATTCCATAACATTCCATAACGAACCATGTTCCAGGAATGACGATTATTGGCTTCTCCTTCCACAAGCCGAATGTGAATTTGCTGTGTATAACAGATCTTCCTTAATCTTAACCCATTACTTAAGTCAGAGAAAAACTTTTACATGCCCTTTTGTTTGACATTCCGCAGTTTGCGTCACAGTGATGACTTGTCATTTGGGGCTGGTGGAGGTGGCGGACAAAGCATCTCTTAGAGGAAACCAGTTCATTTTCATTAAGCGTCTAAAATGGCGATGAACTTGGGATTCTAAAAGCATAACATAAATGAAATACTCTTTTGTATTTTTGCTGTAGATGATGTATCCAATGTATATAGCTTTGGAGAGATTACTTTGAAATTAATTATATTTTACATGGGTTAGGAATATGTTCATTAACTAGTCAGTTAACAAAAATTTGTATTCTTCTCTGCTGTCACTCTCTCCTCCCTGTTTCCCCCACTGCCTCACAGGTCCAGCCACCCTTTTGTACTCCAGATGAATTTACATATTGGGCAACAGACTGTGGAAATTATGCCGGGGCACTTATGTATTTCTGTTCATTTTATGTCATCATTGCCTACATCATGCTAAATCTACTTGTAGGTAAGTGATGTTCGTTGAATATTTTTTAATCTCTTTAAACTCAGGTACTTAGATAATTATGTACAATTTTCAAGTAATTATCCTGGATTGCTTGGGGTGGGTGTTTCGTGGCATTAATTATAAATTGTTGCCTCTCCATCCAGAAGCTGAAAAGACCTTTGAAAGGCATGTAAATGACAGTTGATTGCAATTTCAAGAGTTGTCCTATTTACTATGATCATTAATTTCAAAAGAGCTCTTCTCGTGGATTGAGTTGAACAAATATCAGGGGGAGCTACCTTTAGAGCCTCAAAATGTCACATTTATGTTTTTGAAAGATACGTGTTGTTCACCCAGCTATGGGGCCATCCAGAACTCAATTCGACCTTTAAAAACTGCCCTGGAACTCTCAACTACAAGAGGGAGCCAGCTGGCATGAATATCTACATACACAGAATGTGTGTTTATGCTCATGACCCTCATGTTTTAGAAAGGCAAGAGCTAGATAAACAGCTTAGTCCAAGAGGAAAACATGCCAACTTGGAAATCATATGAAAAGCACTTTAAAAAAATTTTTGGCTTATCATGTAGGTGATAAAATTCATTATTTAAAATAGATGTTTTGCTTTTTCTAAAAAATGACAGATAAGCCTAATTGTCTAACTTCTCAATTTTTCTCTTTTTTCTTTCTTGTTTAGCCATAATTGTGGAAAATTTCTCCTTGTTTTATTCCACTGAGGAGGATCAGCTTTTAAGTTACAACGATCTTCGCCACTTTCAAATCATATGGAATATGGTGGATGATAAACGAGAGGTAGGAGAGTGGGTTGTCGTTTCATTCCCCACCCCAAAGACACTTATTGCCATATCTCAGACATGGTTTTGTGGTTGGCAATTGATGTATATTGAATTTTGAATGGCCATTGATGAATTGCAGAAAGCTGTCACTGACAATCCAGCAGAATGTGCTAGGGGAGGAGAGGGACAGATGTCCTCATGTCCCTTCCAACCACGAATGTCCTTTTCTTCAGGCATTCAGAAGGTCCACAAGGAAAGGAAACCAAGGGAGCTCTGAAGAAGCGAGCCTTGGGCTCAGGGCAGGAGAAAGGGTGAAGTTCAAATTCCGAAAACAACAGTATAATATAGACTGGTGATCACCTCAACCTCAAACTCCAATCCTGATTACAAATACAAAGGAGTTCTCTAGTTTCTGAGAGTTATTATTTTGAATTATTTTGGACTTAGTGTTTGAATGTTTTAATCGTGAAGCTTACCCAGCATTTACTAGAAGTAGCCAAAGCAGCAGCTGCTTCTCCTTCATCCTCCTTCTCTTCCTCCTTCCTCCTAACAAACACTCAGGCACAGTTCTAGGCACTGGAGACATACCAGTGAACACAATGAAAAGGTTCCTGTGTTCACAGAGCTTATGTTCTAATACGAGGAGATGAAATAAAAAGCAAAGGAATAATTATTATTTCTAGAAGCTATAAACACTTTGAAGAAGGTAATAGGGTAGAGAGGAGTTGGAGTTGGGGCAGACTCCTTGAGCAGAGGTGGTCATGAGGCCTGTCTGGGGAAGTGCTGTTTGACCCAATATCTGAAAAATGAGAACAGTTCAGCTATGGGCAGATCTGAGGGAAGATCCAAAAATAGTTTCAGGAGGAGTTGAGTCAGGGCACAAAGACCAAGGAGTCAGAACACGCTGAGTGAATGGGGGCAGGAGGAGTCTCCAGTGCTGGAGTCAGGGCCTACACGGCCACGCATGGCTTTCTCCACCCCCTTTGCTTGCTCTCCGCTTGGTACCCCCACTTCACCCAGGCACCCATCTCACTGTGTTTTCTCCGAAGACAGTGACCTACATGTACAGGCATCTCAGCTGGATCCACATACATGTACATCACTGCTTCCTATGGAAACCTGCTTTCCTCTGACACACACATGGAAGACGCACTACCTCTCACCTGGGAAGATGTTAGTCACTGACAGGAATTCATGGCTCCTCAGTTCCCCTGCCTCTTGCCCAATACCTTAGTTCACAGATATAGCCAGGCTGGCTGGCATAGTACGTTTTGTTGCCTGGAAGGGAGTGACACAGGTGAGATATTCAGATTCTGGAGCTACTCTGACCAGGAACCCAACTCTCTCCTGTGTGAATGTTCTAATAATGGAGAAGACCTGAAAAGGAGTGATCAAGCCACAGAAGAACAACTTCACGATATGCATTTAGAAGTTCCTAGCGTCCGGACTGAGTGAAGAGGAGGGTCGTGTGCATGAGCATGTTCCATGTTGGGGGCTGATGCATTACTGACCCACTGGGCACATGTGTCAGGAGAACACACGAGCAGGGCTGAGTCAGTGGAACGGGCAATGGGAAGAAAAGTTTGGGGAAAAAGTGCTGGGTCCAGGAGAGCTTTGTACCCTCCTTGGCTCCGAATGCTGCATGGTTGTGAAATCCCATAAAACCAGAGAAGCATCGGCAGAAACTCCAAGTGCTCAGCTTTTTTTTCATTCAATTAATTTATTTTAAAGTTTATTTTTCAATTACAGTGGACATGCACTATTACATTAGCTTCAGGTATACATTCATAGGCCTTACAAAGGGCTCAGCTTTTATCTCTTGATCTTCTCAGTGCACATATCCCCACCCTATGCCCTCCACCCCTGCCCCCAGCCTCCAGGGAGGTGAACAATCGTGCGAATTATGCCATCTTGTGAGAAAAAGCTCCAGGTGTTCCGCTGTGAAAGCGGAGGAAGCCTTACGGCCTCATGATGACTTACAGGTACTGTGCTCTGCCACCAGGGGGTGATTCCCACCTTCCGCGTGAAGTTCCTGCTGCGGCTGCTGCGGGGAAGGCTGGAGGTGGACCTGGACAAAGACAAACTGCTGTTTAAGCACATGTGCTATGAGATGGAGCGGCTGCACAATGGTGGCGATGTCACTTTCCATGACGTCCTAAGGTACGAGGGGAGTTTCACAGTTCTGTGTCACACAGCTGAACTGAGTCCAGAAACTGAAGCTGTGATCACAAAAGGCCTTGTGAAATACAATTTACAAGTAGGTCCAGAACCGAAAATGCCACGTCCGTTGTGGTGCCAAGGCAAAGTCACACTTCTCAGGCTCCAAAGAGCCTTTCTCACTGTCCTTTAGTGATCGTGTCCCCTCACAGGACGGGGGAGACACAGTGGCCTAACATCCCTGGGTGCCCTTTACTGAACCAGGAGCTCCTGAAGGGAGGAGGTAGAGGAACCTCAGAGAGCTCGAGCCCACCCTTCATCTTGCAAGGAAAGAACTTGTCCAGGAGAGATGAGTGACTTGCTCCCGAATACTCACCCTTTGTGGCCAAGCTGGAGCTAAAATCCAGATCTTCTCACTCGTGAGTCTGACAAGAGTTTTCCTGGCCAGCTCTGTGATGGTTGCCCCCCATTGGTTGACAAATTATGTTTCCCAGACATTTGATGATACCCAGACAGGACAAAGGGGCAAACTGAGGCCTCTTTGTGAGGTTTCTGTATCAGTTTGCTATGTCTGCTGTAACAAAATACCATGCACCGAATGGTTTACACAATGAATCTATTGTCTCACAGTTCTGGAGGCTGGAAGTCTGAGATCAAGGTGGCAGCAGGGTTGGTTCCTTCTGAGGCCGTGAGGGAGCATCTGTTCCACCCCCTCTCCCAGGTTCTGATGGTTTGCCGGCCATCTTTGGCAATCCTTGGCTTGTAAAAGCAACATCCCAATCTCTACCTTCATCGTTACATGACATTCTCCCTGTGAATGTGCGTATGCCTGTCTGTGTCCAAGTTTTCATTTCTATAAGGACACCAGTCTTGTCGGATTAGGGACCCACCCCATTCCTCATCTGAACTAATTACATCTGCAGTGACCTATTTCCGAATAAGACTCTGAGGTACAGGGGCTTATGGCTCCCAACATATCTTTTTTTTGGGGGGTGGGGGAGGAACAATCAACACAGAACAGCTTCTTAAACAGGAATCCATGGATAATATTCAGAAGACTTGGAAAGGAAAACAATTACATCTTTATTTTCACTAATCATTGACTGGAATATAGTATTTTTTTTTCAATAATGAATAGAGGCAACAAACTACAATCATATTGACAATTCCTATGTCTTTGTCACCAGTGGAAATCATAGATATTTTCAGATCACATTACTGTTCTGGCTGATATCTTAAAATATCTTTTATGCTCACCAGTACTTCCAAATTATGGTAGTCATTTCACCTCAGCTAGATGTTATTATTTAATGCAATAATAAAGAAGCACTTATGTTACTATATCACCCCTTTTCAAGGAAAATCATTTGAGAACTCTATTTTATACGATTGGTTGCCTTTGAAATAATGTGTATTTTATTTTGTGCATTTAAAACATTATTCCATGGGCTCCATTGCCAAAGGTTTTCATGCCACAGAAAAAGTTAAGAACCCTCTACTGGCAGTAGCTATTTTCATCATATTGCACATAACTGACAAGTTAAATGTTGGGTATTGTGTCACACATTTCAGGAGCATTCAGGTGTACTGAAATGATATACTTGTGATTGGAATTTGAAAAAAGACCAGCATAGGAAGGGTCTGAGGAAGTTCTCGCAAGTTATCAATTTTACCACCCACTATTCACTTCTTGCAGGAGGAAGCTAAAAGGTAGAAAAAGGTGGGACAGAAAACACACATGAATAGCAAAGGATGTCAGAATGTCACTTCGTCTTTTCTCCTAGTGAGAAATATCTTTTAGGCTGAAAGTGAGGCACACAGACATACCACTGTCATTAATAATTAATATCCAGCCTCTTTGGAACAGAGTGATACATCTGATAAAATGGACCCAGGCGAAGTCAGTGGTGGCATCGTTGGCCCCTCCCTGCCCTCTTGCCCAGTGTATGATGAAAACAGTTTAGCCATGGTGAGATTCTTTATGAGGCAGGGAAGAGAGGAAGAGCAAGTGTACTTTTCCCTCCATGGTGGGAAGAGCCTAAGCAAAGAAGAGGTCAGTACACCAGTGCAGCATGGGGAGGGGCCTCTCAGGACCGCCATGTTGTGATTTGGGCGGGGGAGATGGAACAGCCAGGGGCAGGCAGGGGCTGAGCAATCACTAAGTTCCTGTGGCTGCCCCAGGGAGCATCAAGCTGCCAGAAGATGCTGCATCCTCCTTTGGCTGTGGACCCCTCAGCCTGAACACATGAGTTGCCTTATTACCCAGAGACCCCCATGCAGCACATCAGCTGTACTGGTTTCATTTGCCACAGTCTGGGCCTATTGTGCCAAGGGCTGAATGGAAGTGAATGTTTCACCCTGGTTTTGCATCCAACAAAATTAAAGAGGAAGATCCAGGTGAACAAATGAGATATATTGAGAGGGAAACGCAGGTGGGGAGAGGAGAGGGATGCATGACCCATAGCCAAGCATATTAACTATCACCAATTAGAGCTGCATGTGAAGACAGTATAGAGATAGCAGTCTTCCTTCTACAGGGAAAGTTCTAGAGTCTTAAGCAGCTGGTATGTAAACCAGGGCCTAGCCTGGATCTTTTGTTTTGCAAATACTTATACAGCACTTACTGTGGTAAACACCTCACAAATATTAACTCACTTAATCATTTAATAAGGTAGGTACCATGACTATCCCCATTTCACAGATGAGGGAAGAGTGACAAGGAGAGGACATAACTAGCCCAAGCCATCCAGCTACTCAGGGTGGCATCAGAATGCCACAGTAGTTGGGTTGAGTGATGTCCTCTCTGGATTTTGAGATCTCTAAGAGTCTAAATCCCATGCAAGTCAGAGCTGCGATTGCTGTTGTATTTCCCCCACCAGCATGCTCTCCTACCGCTCAGTTGACATCCGGAAGAGTCTGCAGTTGGAGGAGCTGCTTGCAAGGGAGCAGCTGGAGTACACCATCGAGGAGGAAGTGGCCAAGCAGACCATCCGCATGTGGCTGAAAAAGTGCTTAAAGCGCATCAGAGCTGTGAGTGAACCAGCAGCATCTGGGGTTCATTTCCTCCTCAAGAGCCTCACGACCAGGGGGATTAGACCTTTCTGTGATTAGCCTTATATCCCTTCAACTGTGTCAACTTCATCCACTTATGATGGTTAGATGATGATCCAAACCTTATCTCCAAATTCAGCTGTATCTTCTTGAGCAGGGTCCCTAAGTAGTTCCTATTAAATCACATTTTTATGTGATCACAGCATGAATGTTTAAGAAGCAGTTTATTGATATTAAAATATGTATGTTCTCCGTTTATTAAACTCAACTGTTCAAAATACCAAAAATCTCAACATATTGACAAGCAATTAAATTTACAAAACTACTATTAAATTGCTCCTAAAAATTCCAACATATCATTGATAATGTTGTGTGGTCTTTAATTAAAATCCACCTCTTTCGAGAGTTTAATGATTTGTTTGCTGCCTCCTGAACTATAAGCTTGTTAAGATTCTCTAACTCATAAATCAATGAACAGATACTGTGTTGGCTTATACTGCATTAACAATGGGTATTTCTGTTAGGTATTTAATTTTATGAAAGTTTTTGACTTATGTTTCATACACACAGCGGGGGGAATCAAATTAATCACTAAACATTTATAAAAGATTTTTTTTCTTATCCTGTTTCTCAGAACAACATCATCTGTAGAAACCCATCTTTCTTTTGGATGAGAAAAGGGATCCAGAGAAATGAAACCCCAACCTCCTATAGCAAGGCAGCTGACACAGCTGTCTGGTCCACCATAGCTCTGCTTGTTCCAGGGATCAAATCTGCCTTCCACAGCCCCTGAGGGGACACAGGGCATGCTGGCTCGCCACCAGACTGCCCTGGCCCCAGGACAGATTGGACTGCTGGGTTGACCTACTCCAGTCCAGAACCAAGACAAGAATGAGGGTTTCACTCTTCCACCCAAGCCTTTTCTGCCTCTTACAACTTAGAGGAAAGGGGCAGCCCACATTGGCTTAATGAGCATAGAATAGCATAAGAAAGGAATAAAACAGAACACCCACATTTGGTGATTTAAAAATTCTATTTTAAATAAAACACAAGCTAGTATCAGTGAACATCACTACTCCAAATATTAGACAAAGGAAAATGGATGGAGTGCGCAATTCCTAAGTCTCTAAGCCTTTCTTTACAGCAGTCTGATACTTACCAGGGAAATTAGTTAAGGATCCTCACTTGGAAGCTCCAAGGAGGTCACCAAGCCTACAGGTTCTTTGGAGAAGAGAGAAGAAAATATGATTTGAATGGTGGGGGGCAGGAGGACGTTGAGCTGATTTTTCTGTTCCTGAAAGAGAATTATATTTCCATAGAAACAGCAGCAGTCATGCAGCATCATTCACAGCCTGAGAGAGAGCCAGCAACAGGAGCTGAGCCGGTTTCTAAATCCCCCGAGTATCGAGACCACCCAGCCCAGTGAAGACATGAACGCTAACAGTCAGGACAATAATATGCAACCTGAGGTAGGTATATGAGGTGTCCTTCATCCCAGGGTATTCTGTGCATTTTTTTAAAATAAAAATAAATTGGTGCTGTTCACGTGGCCATTTCAAACAAAGTGACACTATTTCTAATAGGACGTTTGTAAGTTAAAAAAAAAAAAATTGGAACATGTTCCCGATTTTTTTGTGTTTTTTCCATCCCAGAACTGGTGGAGGTTATTCAAAAGATTCTGACTTGTGGGATACAAAAATAATGTTAATGACCCGAACGTAATAATTCTGTTGTCTAGAGAATTAACATCACCTCTGTAAGGGCACTTTTTTTTTTTTTTTTTACCCATTTTCACTTTTTTCCCCATTGTGGACACTATGGATCCATATTGTTTTTCCCATTTGTTTCCTGTTATGTTTTCTTCCTTTCTTAAAATACAGCGAGGGTCCAGGCCAGTGCAGATTAGGAGGAGAGCACGGTATTGAAGTAACTGGTCAATTCTTCCCCCATGCAGACAAGCAGCCAGCAGCAGCTCCTGAGCCCCACTTTGTCAGACAGAGGAGGAAGCCGGCAAGACGCAGCAGATGCCGGGAAACCCCAAAGGAAGTTCGGACAATGGCGTCTGCCCTCCGGTATGTACATCAAATCCTTCCTCCATTGATTAAGGCCTTTTAAAGGTATTTACACTCCATGTGTTTTTGATCTTAGATTTCAAAATACAGTTCTGCACCTAAAGTTATTTACAGTCAGTGAAACAATGAAAAATACATCCTCTTATTAACAACTTTTCCCTCAAAATAATTTCTCTAAATAGAACCATATTGGGGCTTGTTTTTCAGCTACCATGGTTGAGAAGGCTATAAGAATAGTCAAGATCAAGAAACAAAAGAGGAAAGATATCAAAGGCTGCCTGTGTGCATTCAAATCATTCTCAAACATAGGCAAAATTTACTTAATCTGAGAGAGTGAGCAATATGATCATTTAGAAAAATGCCATGATTCTTAAAGCAGGAATAACAATACTTATATAGTGTGATATGATATGATATGATGATATGATATGATATGATATATGATATATAATATGATACAATAAAAGTGCTATAGCACTTGCTGAATGCCAATCAGTATTATGAGTGCATGTGTTTCCTCACTTAAGCCTCACAATCACACTCATGTCCACGTTTTAATTATTCAAGTGAGAGAATTTTCTTCTAGGGGAACATGGAGCTTAGGAAAGCCAGGATACTCCCACGAAGGGCACTCAGGTGGAGGGGGAGCCGTGATCTGCACAGCCCAGAGTCCTCCATATGTGGTTTTGTCCGTAAATATCTGAGTCCACAGTAAAGCAGGGGGTTCCCAGTATTCTTTAATGGTGCTCCTTCTTCAGCCCAACCCAAGTGAGAAGGCGAACATGGTTACAAACTCTTCTACAGCATGTCTGTTCCTCAAAGCAGAAGACAGTATAACTTAGATTTTGAGGCTAAAAGCTGTTCAGTGGAACTTAATACCAGAGAAGAAAATCATCTTTTTTCATATCCAGTTTTTTTATTCAGGGATCAGAGAGAATCTAGCTTCTGCCTGCTAAAGCAAAGATGGGAGTGCTGGCAAACAAGATTGAGTAGGTGGCCAGGCCAGGCCATGAAAAGCCTTAAATTACAGGCTGAGTGGTTTCAACTTCATCCTGTAGGCTATTAGGAACCAGTAAAGGTTTCTGAGCAAGACGTGACATTTGTAATTCCTGCTTTAAGAAGAGTGACTTGGCAGCAGAATAGAGAAGGAAATTTCTCCCCCTGAGTCTGGAGGCAGGGCTAGGAGCTGGAAGATGACATAGAAGTCATGGCATGAGGTGATGACATGGACAAAGCTGGTCCAGACACTGGAAGGACAAGTAGAAGAGATGACCCAGGGGAGATGCACGATTCTGGGGGTTCACTTAAATGGATAAATGAAATGATGTTGTCAGAAGTACCTGCAGTCCAAGCTTAGGTATCCCTAGTGTCAGAGATGGTGATAACTAAATGACGTGCTAGGGGGGACATGCTGAGTGTGAAGAGGCAAAGGGCAAGGAAAGGCATTTTAAGGAGGTACCAACAATGTACTAGGTGTCCGGCTATGCATTTCTTCTTTGCCCTTTTTTCTTTTTATTTTTCTTGTTCCCCTTTTATTTCACTTTTTTTTTTAAGTATATAGTTCAAGTGTAGAATGTGACATTTTGACAAACATATACATTACGAAAAGATTACTACAGTCAAGCTAATAACATATGAGCATCCCCTTTCACAGTGACCGTTTATTGTGTGTGGTGAGAACACTTAAGATCTACTCTGGCAGCGAAGTTCAAGTGTACAGTGACTATGATCACCATGCTGTACATCAGGACTCTAGAACTTAATCATGCTGCTGAACTACATCTTTGTACCCTTTACACATCTCCCCATTTCCCCCATCCTCATGACTCTGGTAACCATCATTCTACTCTCTCTGCTTCTGTGAATTTTTGACTTTTTTGGATTCCACGTATAAGTGAGATCATACAGTATTTTTCTTTGTGTCTGGCTTATTTTACTTAGCATAATGTCCTTCAGATTCACCTATGTTGTCACACATTGCAGGAGTTCCTTCTTTCTTAAGGTTGAATAATATTTTGTTCTGTGTATGCATATATATATAACATACATACATATATAACTTACATACATATGTGACATACATATATAACATATAAAACATACATACATATATAACATATACATATATATAAAATAAAACATTATTCAACTTTGTATGTATACATGTATATATGTATTATGTATATGTACATATACAAATATATATACATTTTCTTTAATCATTCATCCGTTGCAGTTAACAGATACTTAGGTTGTTTCCATATCCTATTGTGAATAACACTGCAACAAACATGGGAGTACAGATAGCTCTTCAAGATACTGATTTTATTTCCTTCGAATATATATCCAGAAGTGGGATTGCTGGATGACATGGCAGTAGTTTTGCTATGCGTTTTCTTAGGTCATCTCATTTAATCTATTTTAATTCTCATAATAGCCCAGTGAGGAAACTTACATTCTCTTCATTTCACAATTGAAGAAACTTGGGTTTCAAGACATGAACTTGCCCGTGGTTATATCTACAGGTCACAGAATTGGGACCCAAAACCATGACTGTGGCATCCCAAAGCCATCAGTGTGTCAACAAAACCTTCATACACATGGCTTTATTCAGACACATGGTTTGGAAAGTGAATTTCATGAGCATATTTTAAATATGTCCCTGAATCATTCCTTTTTCACTGATGCTACATTTCAATTTGTTTTAAAAATTGTATTTACCCACATCTTTCTTTCCATACCCTCTCTACATCCCTTCTTCTCCCCTCACTGTCAGTTACTCTATCATTTATTTTCTTTTTCTTTATATGTATGCATATAATACTAATGAATCCTGACTCATACATATTTCTATGATATTTATATTTGCCCAAATTGGACTTTTTAGTAGGGTTTTGTTGTTGTTGTTGTTTGTTAGTTTCTGTAAATATCTCAAAGTGCAAGGGGCAACCAGCACTTTTTTTCAAATGATATTGCTAGTTGTCTGTGAACCTAATTTTCAAGTTCATTATGAATATAAAGAATGAAGTGCTGAAAAGGTTTCATAGTTAACAACTGTGGATAAGACTTGTTCACCAAAAGCATGAGATGGGAACATGATGGTTTTTCAGGAATGGCTTGCAATAGAGTAAAACAACGCCATATTGCTCATTGGACTTTGGTTAATTCCACAGCCCCAAAACCAATAAGCCACTCAGTGTCTTCAGTCAACTTACGGTTTGGAGGGCGAACAACAATGAAATCTGTAGTGTGCAAAATGAACCCCATGACTGATGCAGCTTCCTGTGGTTCTGAAGTTAAGAAGTGGTGGACCCGGCAGCTGACCGTGGAGAGCGACGAAAGTGGAGATGACCTTCTGGATATTTAGGTGGAAGTCAATGCAGATGGCAGTCTAGTGGTAAAAACTGTTTTCTAATATTTTCCTCCATTGTCCAGTGAGCATTCCACAATTTATACATCATTTAATTCCAACTCATCATCACATTTTTTAAGTTGATTTTGGCCCTGCCATTGGACAGCATAAAAACTGGTCTATCGGGGCCGGCCCGGTGGCTCAGGTAGTTGGAGCTCCATGCTCCTAACTCCGAAGGTTGCCAGTTCGATTCCCACATGGGCCAGTGGGCTCTCAATCACAAGGTTGCCAGTTCAATTCCTTGAGTCCCACAAGGAATGGTGGGAAGCACCCCCTGCAACTAAGATTGAACATAGCACCTTGAGTTGAGCTGCCTCCCGGATGGCTCAGTTGCCGGTTCGACTCCTGCAAGGGATGGTGGGCTGTGCCCCCTGCAACTAGCAACGGCAACTGAACCTGGAGCTGAGCTGCGCCCTCCACAACTAAGACTGAAAGGACAACTTGAAGCTGAACAGCACCCTCCACAACTAAGATTGAAGGATAACAACTTGACTTGGAAAAAAGTCCTGGAAGTGCACACTGTTCCCCAGTAAAGTTCTGAAAAAAAACAAAAAACTGGTCTATCAAAGCTCTGTATATGATGGGTCATTACCATGTGTTTAAGAAAATTTGAATAATGGCACTATTGGTAATATTAGAAACTAGACCAACACCATATGTACATCATTCAAAAATTCCATATGTTCTATCTATGTAAACAAAGGTGTATATTTGTGCTCTTATGTATTATTACTACCCCTGAAAGAGTGCTAAGCCCAAAGTGGCTAATATTTATAGTACAAGAGCTATAGCTTTAGTTCATGTTTTTCCCACTTCTACTAGAAATACTTCTCTTGGGAGAATTTATTATATAGATTGATCTGAAAAGGTCAGCACTGAGCTCATGCTAAAATGATAGTAATTTTACAAACTACACAGTCTGAATTTTAAAAAGTATATTCTTATTCTCCTATTATTTTTTTAAATATACACACAATATTTAGAGATAAAAAGAAGTCAGTTTCTGTCCTCAATCACTCTAATGAAATTGTTGCCTGCTTCTAAGAGAATTGTATGTGCAGGTACCAGGCAAAGAAATTGACCCAAGGAGCTAACTGGTTTAAAACAAACCTATACGTAGATCCCTTGAGAGACATAGTTACGTAAACATGTTGTTTCTTAGAAAGCATTTTAATAACTGAGTTTAGCAAAAAGAGTAAAACTACACCACTCAGCGTATTTAAAAAAACCTTTACATTTGTGATGCTATCATTGGCTTTATTTTTTACTAAAGATATGTCCATTTTGCCTAAATCACGAAATGAATTGGTGATTTATGAGTTGATCCTAACACACCATCACTGTGTTCAATTGCAAATGACACCCCTGTACCAGAATCTCCTATGGAAGTAATGGTACTGTCAAACTCTTGCTCTGAATTCAATTTAGTTATCCCACAATTCCACTGTATTTGTGTCCTCAAGAAAAATTAAAATGCAAAGTGCTTCCAAAGTACCATTGGGCCTCTTGTGTTGGGTCAACCAAGTAGAATTGCATCTGGGTCTTTAACTACATTATTCTTGGTTGACGATCTGCTATTTAGACTATTTCTTTTAATGGAGTTATTATCTCAGAAGCCTCTGACCCCATCCCCTGGTTGCTTTATGATCTATTTTTCTCTATTTAACATTCTTTAAAATAGCCAAATATCACATTCTTTCTGTATAACAAATGCAACATGGCGGTGACCATCTATTTATATAATTAATTGTGACCATAGATCGTGAGCAATTAAAGTCAGTGCAGCTGAAAAATTTTATTTGGATTTATGTTAGTTTGGAGTTTACATTTTGTACATAATAAAATAAAATAAATATTGGATTTGTAACAGAATTCGAGTTGATCATTTCTAAACCCTTTTCTTGTGAGGGGTTGGGGGTGGGGCCACTAGATAGCTGGCACTTTGCAAACTCTGTATTTGAATATTTTGTCCATAATTAGTTAACAAAAACTCTGTCCCTGATATTCATTTCAGCTCAGCGCCTAAGCCAGAACGTTCCTTTCACTTTTGTGCGCATAAGCCTGAGTGAATACTCTATAGTCCAAATCCATAACAAAGCAGAAAGGATCTTACATGGCTAGAGCATGGGTCTTTACTAGTGCATCAAAACCAGATTTTTGTTTTCTATTTTGGCTCATTACACTTGAGTGATACAGCTTCATTCTCACAAAACTGCTGAGCCTGTCCTAAAATGTCTGCAGTTGATTTTCAGCAGAAAGAACATCACTGCTATTTATTCTGCAGTGAACAAGGGGCAGAACAGCAATGCATTTAAAGCCATAGCACCCTACATTTTCAATTAAATGAAATAGCCAAACAATTCCTGTGGGACTCATCTCTACTATTTTCCTGAAGCCGATAGAGAGACAGCAAGCCAAGAAAATAATTGCCACCTTCTCTTCGATTTTTCACAAACATATAAACAGTCCAGTTACGCAGATGGGAAAACTCTGGTCCTTAGGCCAGACACTAATATTAATCCTGTCATCATACCACCCATTGCCTTTAATTAAAGGATACCATGGGTCCAAGGGCATGAGAAAGCGTAAGGGATGGAACACTTGACACAGAAACCCCAAGGGAAACAGACCACACATGCATTGCACATATGGCAATTCAAGAGAACTCAAAGGGAACAGGGATGGAGAGAATGGCCAGACCGATGTTACATGCTCTATTCTCAGTGGTGGTTCGAAGGCAAGACTCATCAGCAGTGACTGGCCATTTGCACCCTGACCAAGCTGAGGAAAATGACATATAGAAGAAAAACCAGAATTATAAAGCCTGAAGCAAAAGTAGTTTCTAAGCCAGTTAAATGATGTGTTTGCCTGTTTCTTTGTGGAAAGTGGCATATTGTAGATAGGTGATAGGTGGTTTTCCATACATCGTTTAACAGTGGTACTCTTTCTCAGAGTCCTTCAAAGGATTCCAAAATATTAACCAGGCAAAAACAGGCAGCCATAGTTGAAACTGGAGTGAAGATGAGAACCCCACTCACAAGACCTCTTCTCACCCCCTGATGTGGGTTGAATCATGTCCCTCCAAAAGATATGTTAAAATCCTAACTCCTAGTACCTGTTAAAGTGACCTTATTCAGGAATAGAGTCTTAGCAGATGTACTGAGTTAAGTTATGCTGACGTCATACTAGAGTAGGGTGGATCCTTAATCCACTTTGACTGGTATCCTTAATAAGAAGATGAGAGAGATACACAGGGAGGAGAAAGCCACATGAAGACTGTAGACACAGAGGGGAGACAACCATTTGAAGACAGAGACAGAGATTGGAGTGATGCTTCTACAAAACAAAGAACACTTGGGGATACAAGAAACTGAAAGAGGTGGGAAAGGACGCTCTGCTAAGGGCTTTGTGGGGAGCGTGGCCCTGCCAACACCTTAATTTTGGATTTTTGGGCTGTAGAACTGAAACTATGAGATAATAAATTTCTGTTGTTTTAAACCACCCAGCTTGTTGTATTTTGTTACAGCAGCCCTGGAAAACTAATGCACCCCCCAAACTCACTCCTAACCAAAGATAGCCTGAACCATCCAACTGCTTCAAGGAACCCAGTTTGAAAAATACTATTACAGATCAAAGATCATGAGCTTTGAAGCTCAACAGATTTTTTAAGTCCTGAATTTGCCGGTTACTCCTTGTGCAATCTTTGCGTGAGTTTCATACCCAATATGAACCAAAATTTGGCTTCTTGCTCTTAAAAAAGGTAGAAGAAATGAATTTGTTCACTTCACTTACCAGAGTTTCACAAAATCTACAAGATGGGTTTAGCCTGAGCTGATGTGCCACATACCCCAAATCTTATTAGCTGTCTAACCTTCCAACCAGAATCCCCAGTTGACCAGATGTCAAGTGGGCCATTTTTCCTGTCCACCACAGCAGGTTGCCAGCTAAAGCAGGACTCAGTTGGTGGAAGACAAAAGATCTGACAGTAAGTCAAGTCCAAGTTGAACTATTCCAGTTTCTAAATCAAGATTATATTTGCTACCTAAGTGTTTGGCACAGCCAGAGGAATGGGTCGTGGGAGACAAAACTGGTCTATTTATTTGGTGTGTTTGAGCTGCGGGAGGTCAGGCTAGAAAAGACTATAACCTCCCCAATCCAATAGGGGTGTGGAGTTTTATAGGGGGGGTAAACAAGATTGTTCCCCCTTCAATGCTTCAGGGGGTTTTCATTGCATTGTCTCTAGCAACAAAGCCCTCCACCTCCACACCCTGGCCCCCAGGCCTCAGTCCAGACTGCCCAGGCCCACCCAGGCCCGCTGATCACAAGCCCCTGAGAGGCAAACAAAGTACAAAGCAAGATGTTTTCTACATTCCAGGCGGCTTCTCCAAGCCTAAGGCAAACACAAGCTGTCAAACACAAGACAAGGTACAAAGCAAGACAAGATGGCTTGTAAGATAAGAAGGTTCCTGTTCCTGGCCTAAATATGGCCTAACACTAAGGTGACCACTGAACGTTTCTTACACCTACGAGTGAGCTGAAAAGTTGTGGGCTACTGGAGTTCATATCTGAGACCAAGGGAAAATTACTGAATAAATTTTAAAGAGTTGGCGGAAAGCTAAAAGTAAAGTCCGTTTTAACTATGGCATGAGTTGAGCTTGTTTAATATACCAATTACACATGTTGAATTGAAGATGTCTGTTAGACTTCCAAGGGGAAATGTAGATATGGTGGTTGAATAGGCTAGGAGTCCACAGAGAAGGATTCACATTGAGGAATATCAGCATAGCAATGGTACTTGAAACCATAAACTGAATGAGACAACTTAAGAAGTCAATATAGAAAAGAGGACAGGTCTGAGGATCTGTATTAGTTTCTTAGGGCTGCCATAAAAGAGTACCACTGGCTGGGTGGCTTAAACAACCAAATTTATTATCTCAGTTCTGGAGGCTAGAAGTCCATAACCAAGGTATTGGTAGGGTTAGTTTTCTCTGAGGCCTCTCTCCTGGCTTACAGATGGCTGCCTTCTTCCTGTGTCTTCACGTGGTCTTTCCTGTATGTGTGTGCCTGTATTTCTCATAAATTCACTAGTCATGTTGGATTAGGACCCACCCACATGACCTCATTTTAACTTAGTTACCTCTTTAAAGTCCCTATCTCCAAATAATGTCACATTTTTGGATACTGGGTGTTAGGACTTTAACATATGAATTTCAGGGGGCAAAATTCTGCCCATAATAGTCTGTCTCCCTGACAATGGTATACACAGAATAGCTTTTCAGAGGACAGAAATTGTGAGCCTTGCCCAAATCCTAATTAGGACACATAATTCTGAGTTTTTCCCATCCTCAGAAACACACAAGATCAATGTTTCCAGAGTTAATAGGGAGGTCTACTTTTATGAATCAATCCATGGAAAAAGCCACCACAACACTGATACCTTTAATCCCTGTGTGAAGCCTGGAAACTCACAGCTAGAAACCTTCCCAATCAACTCAGCTCCTTTCATGTTGTATCACTCCCACCCTACTAACTCCAAAAATAACATTTTGACCTCACACTCATTTAGGATGACTGTTAACACACACACACACACACACACACACACACACACACACACACACAACTAAATAAAACCAACCAACCAACCAAAAAAAAGAAAGAAACACACACAAAAAAAGTGTTGGCAAGAATGTAAAAAAATTGGAATTTTCGTGCGCTATTGGTAGGAATGTACAAGTGTGCAGCTACTATGAAAAACAGGATAATGGTTCCTCAAAAAATTAAAAATAGAGTTACTTTATGATCCAGCAATACCACTTCTGAGTATATATCCAAAATAATTTAAAGCAGGGTAAATAATTGAAAGATATATTTGTACACTCTTGTTTATGGCAGCATTATTCACAATAGCCTAAAGATTGGAAAAACCCAAATGTCCATTGATGGATAAATAAAATTCATATGCATACAATGGAATAGTATTCAGTTTTAAAAAGGAAGAAACTTCTGACACACACTACAATATGGATGAACCTTGAGGACATTATGCTAAACGAAATAAGCCAATCACAAAAGGACAAATGCTGCATGATTCCACTTATATGAAGTATCAGGATTAGTAAGACTCATAGAAACAAGGTAGAATGGTGGCTCCCAAGGGCTGAGGGATGGGCAAGTTGTTATTTATAGGAATAGAGTTTCAGTTTTACAAAAGGAAAAAGTTCTCAAAATTTATTGTACAGCAATGTGGATATATTTAACACTAGCGAACTGTGCACTTAAAAATAGTTAAAATAATAAATTTTATAATGTGTGTATTTTATCAAAATGTAAATAAAATCTAAAATACATCCTGTTACCTGGTCCCAAAAGCTAGTGGCTGAATGAGAACTTTTAAGACTTACTCTTAGTAATTTTCAAATATGTGATAAAGTATTGTTAACTATAGTCACCATGTTGAGCATCACATCCCCATGAATTATTTCTTTTATAACTCTGTTTGTGTCGCTTAACCCCCTTCACCCATTTTGCTCACCCCCACACTCCCACTTCTGCAACCAACAATCTGTTCTCTGTATCTATGAGCTTGGTTTTCTGTTTGTTTGTTTTTATATTCCACATATAAGTGAGATTATATGGTATTTGTCCTTCTCTGGCTTATTTCACTTAGCAGCATGCCCTCGAGAGTCATCCATGTTGTCCCAATTGGCAGTTTACCTGGTTTAAAGGTAATATTTATTATTTTGCCTCAACACTGTGTCACCCATTCAACTTTAAAATTCTCCTGTACATGCCTAGTAAATATCTAAATCCCATTTGAATGTTTAGAGGGCTGGCATCATTGTCCAGTAAGCCACAGATGGGTTGTTTGGAGACAGATTTGATGTTGCTTCTCATTCTCCTTTCACAGGCAGTGGTGCAATGTCAATGTCAATTTTTAAAGGCTTGGTTACAGAATCAACCAACCTACAAGAGGAATTATGTAGCTTCATTATCTTCCTTTCACAAATTGGTATTTGTCACTCCATTTTCTATAGATGTGGTTGGTGACCCCAAAATAACACTAAGTGGCAACACTTGTTTTGATGCCTGGTTCCTAGCAGTGTTCCTAATGCCTGACTAACCACTGAGATGTTTAGCATTTAAACAAGATCAAACCCACCTGTAGGTGCAGAAATGGGCTACGACCCATGGGTTCTCTGCAATAAATACATATTACAAGATGATATGTTTGCATTCTAAGCCATGTCAAAACCATCTAAAAACACAAATCAGCCACTTGACCAAGGACTGCCAGAAATAGCAGAGTAACATTTTACAGAAAATTATTCTTTAGCCAAGATCTCAAGGGAGAGAGTTGTACGCATAAATTATATTACAGAAAGGGAGCTTTTCGGTTTGAATTATCTGCATACTCTTACGCATTTTTTATTTAATTTTGACTTTGCAGACATAAGAGTATAGAAGTAGGTAACACTCTTGGAGCATAAGGGTAGGTGGGAAAGATTAAGATAAGGACAAAGGATAGGGAGCAGGGCAATGGGAGAAAAAAATATAGTCTCTGTGATAGCCCGCATTCTTGGCAATAGATCATGCTTATCTCATGCTTGCAGACAACTAGGCTAGAGTGTTAGCCAATGCATCTGGGCAGGGAGAGAACTTCATCTGGAATAGACAGAATGAGTGTATTAGTCAGGGTTCTCCAGCGAAGTAAAACCAATATGATATGTACAGAGAGATTTATTTTAAGGAATTACTCAAGCAATTGTGGAAGTTGATGACGAGTCCAGAATCTATACGGCAGGCTGCCCGGCTAGAAATTCAAGCAAGAGTTGATGTTGCAATGTTGAGTCTAATATCTGCGAGCTAGAAACTCAGGCAGGACTTCTATGTTGATAATCTTGAGACAGAATTCCTTCATTTTCTGCAAACCTGTTTTTTGCTCCTAACATCTTCAACTGATTAAATGAGACCCATTCATGTTATGGAGGGTAACTGGCTTTACTTGAAGCCTTGTGATTTAAGTGTTAATCACATCTAAAAAATACCTTCACAGCAACATCTCAACTAGCGTTTCACCAAACAACGAGGCACCACAGCGGGGCCAAATCAACACATATTAATTTAACTATCACAGTGAGCATCATTTCATTACCTGTAGTTGGTTAGCACAAACTTAGATATGGTCACTCATCTGCCTACAGAATCCAAGCAGTTGTCTTTTTTCCCTAGAACAACAAGTAAAGAACTGATTTTGTTCTCTCAACTTCTGGCGTGACAAGGAAGAAGGGAAAGTGAATTGAGAAAGAGAGAAGTTGCACTAACTTTGTTTTGAATGTGGTTGTTTGTTGTCAGAGCACTAATCCTAATTCACAACCTGCGTCAACGGATCTGAGAGATGTATCACCTCCCACAGGTACAGTCTTGACCTCCTCTGTCTTAATTGGTCCCAGGAACATTAGGACGGTTGTCTTACTGTCTTTTCTTTCAGAGTCTGCATTCCACATTAGAAATATAACATAGGGCCCTACCTGGGGAAACTTTAGAAGCTCAACAACAAAACAGTCAACTCGGGAACATCAAGCTTGCCACGGGTTGATAATATATGCCACGTATCACAGGGAAAGCTGTCTCAGTGAACTCAGTTCTCTCCTCTAGTACCAGGGGGCACTCAGCCATGGGCTCTCCCGGTACAGAGGAGAGAAAAGCCTCTTTCTGTTCCTGTTGAGCCAAGAGACAGAAAGGAGTCTGAGCTCTCTTGACACCCTTGGTGAGACTCACAGATTAACTGAAACATCACTCAGGGATTCATTACAAGGGCTGTGTTGTCCTAGTCTCACAAATCGTTGCTTCCTGACCACTGTGCAAGGTACCAAGCTGCCCCACTCCAGAAACCTGCCTTTGCCTCCATGGCTCTCCTTTCCATGGCCCTCACTGGCTGCAGAAGTGCCTCATTTCTGTGTTCTACCCACTGAGCTTCAGAGCCAAATCGGGTATTCTTTTTGATCCATTGACTCTTTTTTCAGGGCAATGAAAAGGGGCCTTGCTCAAGGCCAAGTCAAAAGATAATTGGGAATTCTGTGACACCCTAATGAGCACAGGCTGAAGGTCCTGGCTGTGTTCTCACCTCGTACAGCTACCTCATGTCAACATGTCACACCAGCAACCCTTATTCCCTTATCCAGGGGCCCTCTAGCCCAGGCAGGATCTCCATTCCCCTTCTGCAATTGCCTCACACCCTGATCTAACTGTTAATTAGATGCCTCATTTCTTGGCCTGTGTATGAGCTGAAGCCATCTAATTATTGATCACATCCTTCAGAATATATTGGATTTTATGGAACCCAGCCACAAAAGCAGGTGATGTTGCAGGTAGCTTATTGAAAAGGTTTCTCCAGAGCAAACTTGAGATTACCCAATGTGTGGTGACCTGTAGCCACACACATGAATCAACAAACCTGATAGATTATCATCATTATAAAGCTATGTGATAATAAAATTCAGAATTTCCACCTGAAATCCTTTTACTGTAGTTGGTATTGTGGAAAAGAAGAAAGAATGAAGTGGGCCAACAAGCTACACCGTTACTGAGATCATTATCCAATTATTAAAGTGCTGATTGCCTGGTTTGGAGGTAAACCTGAAGCTTGCTTCTCCAGTCCAGGTTGTGCTTCTAAATTCTCCATAAGACCATAAAGCTTTAAGGGCAAGACTCACCTGTCCATCTCTGTATCTCCAGCATCTCTAAATAGCTTATAGGCACATGTGTGGCTCTCAGCACTGCTCTTTAAACTCAACAGAATCTAATTGCTTTGGATTATTTTTAATTCACTTCTAAATAAGAGTGTCTGATATCCCTGGCATTCATCCCACATACAACATCAGCCACTGGGAAGATTTGTTATTTTTACCACCTGACTCCCTGTTCCATTCCTCCCTTTAATTCAGTTATTTGTGGGACAGCGATGACATGTTCCCAGGCTAAGGTAAAATGCCAGAACAAAGAAAGCAGCATAAATCTTCCCTAGCGCACCAGACATTGTTTGGGACTGTTCTTCATTTCCTGTGATAGAGCTTTATTGCAGAGACTACAGCAGGGTGCAATGCTGCAAGAACAGAGTGAGCCATGGGAAACAAGCCTGAAATAAGAAGGGCCTGGGGTCAGGGACACTGGCAGGTGTGACAGTCAGACCACGTGGGTGACCGAGGACCTTTGCTCCTTAGTTTGTGACCCACCAGATAGAAAAACCAAACCCTGACTTAGGTAAGGAGGGACTTTGTTCCAAAAGACCATAGCATTAGGAAGAAAGCATTAACTGTAAGATCATCCCAAACTGGGTGGGTAGGTGGGGGTGGATGGCATGATCGGATAGTTGACTAGGAAATGTCTTTCCCTGGAAATAGCCAATTCTTCAGATGGGCCATAAGGAACAGTTGTTCTACATTTAGATGCTGGCTCAGGCTTAGGGAGGGTCAAAGTTCAGGAGCCTGGAGGAAGAAGAGAAGTGTGACCAACCTTTGACCACGTCAAGTTAGCAGGTATTTTGTGTCAATTGGTCAAAGAGTTCAGCTAATCACTTGTGTGGCAAAGAATGGGAATTGAGGGTCTGTGTCTGGCCTTGACACAGGGAAACAAGGAGGTCATCAGTGAGTCAAATCTAAATCACAGGGGAAGGGCACTTCTTTGCAGGAAGCCATTTCCCGTAACAAGAGAGTTGAGGGATTTCTTGACCACCGCTGTTTTCCAGGAGCACAGGGCAGGTCTCCCAGGAGCACAAGTCACTTCACCTGTCAGGGCTTCTCTTTTCTGTAAAGTGAGATTAGAATGATACCCGCTTTACCTGACTCTCACTGAGATTGTGAGAATCAAATAAGATGTGTTTGTGAGCTTATTTTACAGCCTGTAAAGCACAGGTGAATAATACCTGCTATTATTATCTCTGATAATGGCTATTCAGCTCTATGTTCACAAAGTGTTTCATTCACCCTCGCTGTCATTACATTCATAAAATCTCCATTATTCACAGCCAGAGGTAATGAGTTGGCTGTATGGGATGCAGTAATGGGACATCCTCAGGGCACCTCAGTATACCTCAAGATGGAGTGCGATTTCTCCTCTGAGCCTATTCCCAGTCTGCAGAGAATTATGAAGAGCTGTAGAATCTCACAAAAGGCACTGTCTAACACACAGTGATAGATAAAGCAAGCACCCATGAGAGCCTTTATATCCTCAGAGATCAGAGTTCTTAAATCACTTTTCTTCAAAGGTTTTCCATGGCTCCCTTCAGAAATTCAGACTACTGTGTAGAGGTCCTAGCAGCAGGTGTAACATCTGCATGGCCCACAGGAGAAGTGTGAATAATACTTCCTAGCCAGATGAAGGTGCCTGGGGAGCAAAGCTTTCTCAGAAACCCAAGGAAGAAAATCAATGCCCCTGGAAAGGAGAGAGGGGGGAAAATCTATAGGAAAGGGAAATGAGTGATATGTAATGTAATTTGAAGATTTTTCACTCCCTTCAAGCAATTGACTCAACAGAAAGTGAAACCTAAAAACCTCTGGTTGGAAATGTGAAGACTGAACAAGGAAGAACCAGCTGGTTCTTGTATTGACTGGTCGCTCATGGGCCACAGCTGGTATCAGGGCCTGATTATTGTTTGTTTCTGTTTTTTTCCCATTTATAAGAGTAGAGCTGACATCGATTTTCCAAAATGGGGCATCAAGGATAGATTTGGAATAAATGCCATGTCAATTTATTAATTCTTTTCCTTGGTATAAATAAATCCCACATGATTATGACCATTTTTGCATTTGAATTAAAGAATGAGTGTCAGAACCTGTTTTTCAATGGTTCTTAAGCACCAATTTGCAACCTACAGAAGCCATTTCATCAGAAACATTCTAGAGAGAATATCCACGTTATGCGTTTGTTTAAATGATTGTGATGGAGGTATATTATGGCCTTCCCTAAATGAGCAAATCTAGAGTGTTAATTCTAGAATATTAATCCATTGTTATTATATTACTGATGGAGGCAATGGTATCTTAATTATCTTTGCCTGCCCACAACTAAGCATGGATACATTCATTTTGAGATCATGACATCAACGGTGCCATTTGTCACATAGACTACTGACCACTCTGGCCCATCTTCTATTTCTTCATCACCATCCACATTGTTCTGATACCCAATTCTCCTTCAAATACATGGTTGGGAAAGACCATATGCTCTCAAACCAATATGAAAAGCACAGAACGATCCACTTAGCCCTCCAGCTTGTTTTTATATTCACCTTGTTTTTCTGCCTGTGAGACCACAGTCGTCTATGGAAATGATAGACAAATGGTGCTTTCTGTCAAATACACTAGAAATATTAATTTAAGAAAGATAGTGCTGTAAATTATAGAGTGGGTATTTACTGTTGTTACCAGCATATACTATTAAAACAACACACCTCATGAAAAATAGAGGGATATATTTCCCAGCTAAATGGATGTAATGATAGAATTCCATGTTTATAACCTGTTCATATTTATCCTTTCAGTTCTCTTCAAATCAACTGAATGTAGCAATGTCAGAAGTTGTCCAAGGAAGTAATGTGGTTTTCCTTTGACGTGTTTGTTCACCAACCAGGAACCCATGGGGCTAACCTTTCTCTTGCGTTCATTCATCCTCCAAGGTCTGAAGGTTCTTAACACAATAACCTGACTAAGGTCTAATTCTTTTCATAATTTGTTTAAATCATAGACTGTATCCCAGATTGAAATAGATCTTACATCTAAAAAAGATGACATGGAAACAGACCCAAGATACTATTGAATATCTAACCTTTATTTATTTGAACAAATGATTGACCATTCTTTAAATATAAAATAACTTCTGAACTGGCAGTGTAGGGATAGTTTCTCACTAGATACAACTTTTGCCCCATGAAGAGAGAAAAAATGATTCAATTATCTGGCGGCTCAGGTGAGAGATGCTCTGTATGCCGGCTTCCTAATTGGCCATGCCAGGAAAACCCTAACAAATGGAAATCATTCTGACCTCTAAAAGAATCTTAACTATTTGATTGTAGGTACAGCATTTCAGGCCAATTTGTTTTCTTTGCATTAGAAACGAGAGAATGAATGGGAAGAGAGTCCTTGGCAGTAGGATGTTTCTATGATCTCTTTTAAGCTTTTTTCTGTGGAGGGCTAACTCCCCAATCCCAAACTTCAGATGTTTCCCCACTGTTTGCAAAAATCCTGTCTGATCACTGCACTGTACACCTGAAGCTGAATAATAATGAATGTCAACTATAATTTTGTATATATAGTTGTTTTTCTGCCTGTTTTTATATGTATATATATGTATATATACATATACATATATATGTGTGTATATATATATATATATATATATATATAGTCAGTCACAAGAAGCGGAGTACAGCATAAGGAATAGAGACAGTGGAAATGTAATGGCTGTGTGATGTCAGAGGGGTATTAGACTGGGGGAGGGGGTTATCACTTTGCGAGGGCTATAAATGATAAATGTATAACTATTACAGTGTTTTGTACACATGAAACTAATTAAAAAAATTTTTAATGTAGCTTTTTATTAAAAATATGTTATGTCAAAAAATATATATATCCTGTCATTTCTCAAAACTAATTACTTGATTGACCTGCAATGTCAGTAAAAAGTTTTCACTTCATGAATTGGTTGTTTTCTAAATTATGTTTAAAAATTCATTGACTATTTTATTTAAGAACAATAATTTTTATGTCTTGCATGGAATATTTCTTTGCATTTGGGCAGAATCCATCTCACGATTAACGTAACAGGTGGGCCCCTTTTCCTGCACAGGGCCCACTGTGGCATGCAGACGTTTGCATCCAATCTGTAATTGCTGTGCTAGTTTCTTTATTCTATCCCAGTAAATTTGTTTCCCAATTAGATAATAACAATGTTATAAGCAAGACATTAGGGAATCGTGATGATGTAAAGGGAAAAGCATGGGATTTAGAATCAGGAAAGCTGTTCTTCACTCCTTAATTTGCTATTTTCTGCCTATAGCATCCTGAACAAGTAATTAAGCATTCTCAATCCCCAGTCTCATCATTCATATAAAGGGATAATCATACCTCATATGGAGTTTATTATGAGGCCAAACAATATAATAAATGGGAAAGCTTGTTGAGAACTATAACGTTCGCTATGACACGTACCTTTCTACCACTGAGAGACAAGTTAGGAAATAGTGTTACTATGAGCTTTGGGGTCAGACAAACCTGGTTCAAAATCTGGTTCTATGACTTACTTGTAAACTGTGTGGTCTAGGCATATGAATAGCAAATTTTTATTTTTTTTTACATTTTCTTTTTAAATTTATTTTTTTTCAGTTACAGTTGACATTCAATGTTATTTTATATTAGTCTCAGGTGTACAGTGTAGTGGTTAGACATTTATATAACTTATGCAGTGATCTGCCCAATTAGTCTACTACCCACCTGGCACTATACATAATTGTTGCAACATTATTGACTATATTCCCTATGCTGTACTTTAAATATCCCCATGACAGTTTTGTAACTACTGATTTGTATTTCTTAATCCTTTCAACTTTTTCATCCGGCTCCCTAACCTTCCTCCCCGACCAGCAACCATCAGTGTTACCTCCATATCTATGAGTCTGTTTCCATTTTGTTTGTTAATTTCTTTTCTCCTTTAGATTCCACATATAAGTGAGATCATATGGTATTTGTCTTAAATGACCCCTGATCTGCAGCCCTAATCCCTGGAACTGTAACCATGGCAAAAGGGATTCAGGAGATGTTGTTAAAGTTACTAATCAGTTGACTTAGAGTTGGTAAAGATAGAGATTATGTTGACAACCTTAATCTAATCATGTAAGCTCTTTAAAAGCAAGGAGTTTACAGTAGCCAATAATACAGGCAAAAGCCTCAGTGTAGCTATTGCTTACCAAGGGTTGTCACCATTCCTCTTCTCACCAGCAATGGGGCCCTAATTGCTCTCTGACTCGAATAATCCAGCTCATCCCAGATTGACTCTCTCTTTTTTTTTTTAATTTATTGGGGTGACAATTGTTAGTAAAATTACATGGATTTCAGGTGTACAATTCTGTATTACATCATCTATAAATCCCATTGTGTGTTCACCACCCAGAGTCAGTTCTCCTTTCACCATATATTTGATCCCCCTTACCCTCATCTCCCACCCCCCATCCCCCTTACCCTCTGGTAACCACTAAACTATTGTCTGTGTCTATGAGTTTCTGTTTCTCATTTGTTTGTCTTGTTCTTTTGTTGTTTTTGGTTTATATACCACATATCAGTGAAATCACATGGTTCTCTGCTTTTTCTGTCTGACTTATTTCTCTCAGCATTACACTCTCAAGATCCATCCATGTTGTCACAAATGTTCCTATATCATCTTTTCTTACCGCCGAATAGTATTCCATTGTGTATATATACCACAACTTCTTTATCCATTCATCTATCGAAGGACATTTTGGTTGTTTCCATGTCTTGGCCACCGTAAACAAAGCTGCAATGAACATTGGAGCACACGTGTCTTTATGGATAAATGTTTTCAGATTTTTTGGGTAGATACCCAGGAGAGGGATTGCTGGGTCATATGGTAATTCTATTCGTAATTCTTTGAGGAACCTCCACACTGCCTTCCATAACGGCTGCACCAGTCTGCATTCCCACCAACAGTGTATGAGGGCTCCTTTTTCTCCACAGCCTCTCCAACACTTGTTACTATTTGTCTTGTTGATGATAGCCATTCTGACTGGGGTGAGCTGATATCTCATTGTGGTTTTTATTTGCATTTCTCTGATGATTAGTGATGTTAAGCATTTTTTTATATGTCTATTTGCCATTTGCATGTCCTCTTTGGAGAAATGTCTCTTCAGGTCCTCTGCCCATTTTTCAATTGGGTTGTTTGTTTTTTTGTTGTTGAGTTTCATGAGTTCCTTGTATATTTTGGATATTAGCCCCTTATGGGAGGCACTGTTTGCAAAAATCTTCTCTCATTCAGTTGGTTGCCTCTTTATTTTGTCGATGGTTTCTTTTGCTGTGCAGAAGCTTTTAAGTTTCATATAGTCCCATTCGTTTATTTTAGCTTTTACTTCCATTGCCTTTGGAGTCAAATTCATAAAATGCTCTTTGAAACCAAGATCCATAAGTTTAGTACCTATGTTTTGTTCTAGGCAGTTTATTGTGTCAGGTCTTATGCTTAAGTCTTTGATCCATTTTGAATTAATTTTGGTACATGGTGACAGCAGTCCAGTTTCATTCTTTTGCACATGGCTATCCAATTCTCCCAGCACCATTTATTAAAGAGGCTGTCTTTCCTCCATTGTATGTTTTTAGTTTCTTTGTCAAAAACTATCTGTCCATATTTATGTGGTTTTATTTCTGGGTTCTCAATTCTATTCCATTGGTCTATGTGTCTGTTTTTCTGCCAATAACATGCTGTTTTGATTATTGTAGCCCTGTAGTACAAGCTAAAGTCAGGGAGTGTGATACCTCCAGTATTGTTCTTTTTTTCTTAAGATTGCTTTGACTATTCAGGGTCTTTTGTGGTTCCAAACAAATCTGATGATTTTTTTGTTGTATTTCTTTAAAAATTGCCATTGGGATTTTGATGGGGATTGCATTAAAGCTGTATATGGCTTTGGGTAATATGGCCATTTTAACTATGTTGATTCTTCCAATCCATGAGCACAGAATGTCTTTCCATTTCTTTGTGTCTTCTTCAATTTCTTTCAAAAATGTCTTATAATTCTTTGAAAAGATTAACAAAATTGACAAACCCTTGGCTAGACTCACTATGATAAAAAGAGAGAAGACACTAATTAACAAAATCAGAAATGAAAAAGGGGAAGTTATCACGGACACCACAGAAATACAAAGGATCATCCAAGAATACTATGAAGGACTATATGCCACCAAATTCAATAACCTAAAAGAAATGGACAAGTTCTTAGAAACATATAGCCTTCCAAGGCTGAACCATGAAGAACTGGAAAATCTAAACAGACTGATCACCAGTAATGAAATTGAATCAGTCATCCAAAACCTTCCCAAAAGCAAAAGTCCAGGACCAGATGGTTTCACTAGTGAATTCTACCAAACCTTCAAAGAGGATCTAATACAAATCCTGCTCAAACTCCCAAAAAATTGAAGAAGAGACAGTACTCCCTAATGCATTTTATGAGGCCAACATTACCCTGATACCAAAACCTGGTCAGGACAACACAAAAAAAGAAAACTACAGACCAATATCTCTGATGAATACAGATGCAAAAATCCTAAACAAAATTCTAGCAAATCGAATACAACAATGCATTAAAAAGATTATTCATTACGACGAAGTGGGGTTCATCCCCGGGGCACAAGGATGGTTCAACGTCCGCAAATCCATCAATGTGTTACATCACATAAACAAAATAAAGGACAAAAATCATATGATTATATCAATTGATGCAGAAAAACATTTGACAAGATACAACATCCATTTATGATTAAAACACTTAATAAAATAGGTATAGAAGGAAAATACCTTAACATAATAAAGGCCATATATGACAAGCCCTCAGCTAATCTCATAATTAATGGTAAAAAACTGAAGCCCTTTGCTCTATGTTCAGGAACACGACAGGGCTGTCCCCTATCACCTGTGCTTTTCAACATAATGTTGGAAGTCCTCATCAGAGCAATCAGGCAAGAGAAAGAAATAAAAGGCATCCAAATTGGGAATGAAGAAGTTAAATTATCACTCTTTGCAGATGACATGATGCTATAGAAAACCCTAAAGACGCCACCAAAAAGCTATTAGAATCAACGAATACAGTAAAGTTGCCGGCTACAAAATCAACATACAAAAGTCCATTGCATTCCTATATTCTAACAATGAAATCTCAGAAAAAGAAATACAGATTGACTCTCTTAACTTCAATTCCCCCCAGAGCTGAGTGCAAGAACTTTACTGGGGAGGAGATCCAAGGAGCAAGAAGAGAGGAAGCAAAGCAGAGAAAGGGCAAGTTGACATAAAGATGTGTTTATCAAGTTGGAGGTGGCCACCACTATAGACAACCTACTGCTTAATTCTGCAGGAACTTTGTCCCAGGAGGAGAAAAGAGGAAGCACCGAGCACTGGCTGCTGTGCCCCTCTGATCACAGGCTGCTCTAGGAGGAATCACTCCCGTGCACTGAGTTAACTCAACGAGTGCTGAGCAGGTCCTCGGGGCTCCTCGTGGGCTGGGACAACAACAGAGAAGTCCAAGGCACAAAGCGAGAGCCATGTGCAGGAGCCTGAGGTGAATGCTACCAGGCTGCACCTGCAGGAAGCTGGCTGGAACTGGTTCACAACAGGTCACCCCACAGTAGCCAAAATAAGAGATGGGGCCTGGGGCGTTGAAGTGGTGCTCAAGAGATGACCAATGCATCTCCCAACTCCATCATTCCCCATGAGCCAACTATTAAATAAAAGCAGCCAGGGAAAGCTTCTCCCCCCATCCTTACCCCCCCAGGTAGGACCCCTAGGAAAGTCCTTGAGAGTGAATGCAGAGAAAGGTAGAGGGAGCCTTCCAGAAATCCTCACCTAGTCCTACCTATTTAGGAATTACAGGCTGCTCAGCAGCCCCCGTTACTTTTGGCCATGCACTTCTTGAAATGCTTGTTCTACCCTGCACCTCCAAGATTCCACCCATTCCTGGCTTGTCTCTCCCTTTTCTGGCTTCTGCTTTCCTGTTTTGCAGGTTCCTTTTCTGAATCTGAAATGTTGGTGTTCCCCAGGTGTCTTTCATAGGTTCTTTTTACTTCTCATTCCAAATGTTCTCCCTGGGGAAATTGATATGCACATTCATGCTTTAACTACCACCTATGGACAGACAACTCTAAAATGTATGTCCTCATTTGTCAGAATGACCATTAGGCACCTGCCCATCACCTCCTCTCGCACATCAACAGAGTAGTGGAGTCATAATGGTATGTATCTGCAAGAGTAGGCCTGAAATGACACCCAAGAAACCAGATCAGCCAGTAAATGTTTTCCTCTAATTAATGCAGCCCCAGAGGAAGGAGAAACACATGTATCTTGTACTGAAGAGTCACTTGGCTCTTTCAGCAACCTGTGACCTGGCCATCTCTGCCACAGCCTCCTCTAGGGTTTCTCCTCTGTGAAATGTTCTGAGGTATCAAAAGAGATTTTTCATGGAACTTACTGGATTTTGCTTAATTCAGGCATGACCAAATAGAGTTTTGTTGGCCTCCTTTGAGAAATAGGTAGGAAGTTGTATATGAAAGAAGAATGCATTTTTGCTTTTAATAATGAGAAAATGGTTTGGAGGTAGGAAAGACTGCACGTGCGAGCGTGTATGAGAGAGAGAGAGAGAGAGAGAGAGAGAGAGAGAGAGCCGCCAATTTAAATTACTATCTCATCTGACACAGGAAATACAGAGATGGTGAAAAAGGAAAAAGGAGTAAGAGGGAAAGCGTCTGTAATTTATTGGAAAATAAAATACACGTCTCTTATGGGCTAAATCATGTCCCGCAAAATTCATATGTTGAAGGTTCAACCCCAATACCTCCAATACCTCAGAATGTGACTCTCTTTGGAGATAGGGTCTTTAAAGAGGTCATTAAAGTCAAATGAGGTCATGAAAGGGGACCTTAATTCAATATGACTGGTTTTGTTTTAAGATTAAGACAGACACACACACCAAGAAAAGACCACGGGAAGACACAGGGAAAAGACAGCAATCTACAAGCCCAGGAGAGAGACCTCGGAAGAAATGAACCTTGCAATACCTTGATCTTTGACTTCCAGCCTCCAGAACTGTGAGAAAATAAGTTTCTGTTATTTAAGCACCCAGTCTGTGGTACATTGTTATGGCAGCCCTCACAAAGTAATACAACACTTTACCTCAGGGTTCTTCAAATTCAGAGATGACCTTACTGGAGAGGACATTTCTTTTCTAGTTTGTTCATGTACAGAAAGGATTTAGTTCCCTGTTGAAATGTAGGCTGAATAGAGTCCCCAGAAAATCTAATACTGAAAAATTCCAATTAAAACTTCCTTCCCCAGTTCATGACTCCACAGCTTCAGGTGAGCTGGAGGGTACCCTTGTCTCCCACACAGCCCTGGGGGCCAGAGCGTCACCCCAGCAACAACCAGGCAGACTGGGAGGCTGCAACCTCCTGGGAACCTCTCTGGGTATAGCTGAGACTTATTACGTCTCTTTCTCTTAAATAACACTGTACTGCCAGGGTCTTCTATAATCTGAAAACCTAACTCTTTCAATGGGATGGATTAGGAAGTCAATGTGGAAAACGTGACAACCAATTACTGCAAAAAACTCCCCCCTCTTTTCCCCTTTTGACTTCCCTCATTAAATCAGACAGTTTATACACAGAATCTTCCAATGTTTGAAATTAATTGTAACTGCCTGAAGGAATTGAAGCCCTTAACATTTATAAGGCTGCACAACCAGAACAAAACAGAAGGACTGTTGACTTCCAAACCAAGGCAACTTAATTTCCCATTATCGTCCTTAGGCAAATTGTAGATCTAGATATAACATATTGTAATCTCTGCCATTTTTCCTCAGGGCTGATGCGTCAATGCCTTGATCTCTTGTTTTCTCTCTTCTGCTCAAAAAAGCAAGGGTGAGTAAGGTGATCTAGATGCTTGTCAAATAAGACATTGCTAAATTAGAAGGGAAACTTGTAAGACGTTACCCAGCCAGCAGCAATGAAGAGAAATGGTAGGGTTTGAGCTCAACACGCCCTGGATGCTGGGAAGGAATTAATTAATGGTTCTGAATTTAGATCCTTTGGGCAGCATCTCTGAGTGGAGTGACGATGGCTGACTCACAAGAAGCCCAGTGTATTATTTCAGGGTGACACTGATTGATAGACAATGGGCCCCAATAAGCATAATGTGGATGGTAGCTGAGGACAGTCCATGGAGCAAGCTGGGATCTGTGCACTTCCTGAGAAAGACCCCCACACTGTTGGGGGTGGGAGTGAGATCCAGTAATGACTGAGTGTGACTGACTACTAATTCTGTGCTCCAGGGAGGACACTCCCTCTCAGCTGAAACCTCTGACCTCCAACAGCTTCCTGCAAATCTCCCACTGAAGTCCTGAAGACATCTTTCTCTTAACATAATCCAGAACCATCTAACCTGACTCCCCAAATGTTCTATGTTCAAATAGCTCTTGACCCATTACTATCAAGGAAAACTTTTAGGGTCTGTCAAACCCCTCCACATAGCGCTCTAGCTGCTAAACTCCTCTGGTAACCTCCCTCTTTCCCACTAACCCACCTTCTCAGCTTTCCTGATACTGCATTTTGGTTTTAAACCGGTTTTGCCAATGTGGTTTGAATTTACATTCTAGGCTTTGGTCTCATGTTATGGCTGAATTGTGCCTCCTATGCCACATTCATATGTTGAAGTCTTAATCGCCAGTACTTCAGAGAGTGACTCTATTTGGAAATAGCATCTTTATAGAGTTAATTAAGACTAAATGATGTCATTGAGGTGGGCCCCTGTGGGGACAGAACCCCAGAAAGCAGTTTCCAGGCTCTTGGCCTCACATAGAAAGGTGCTGGCTCAGGTAGTAAATGGCCATCAACTGTGATTACATGGCCATCAGCTGTAGCTAGTTGGCCCTCAGCTGTAACCAGTGAGCCAATGGCCACTAATATAACTGCTGTGGATACGCTAGCAGAAAGTGGGGGCTAGCAAGAAGATGGTGGCTGGGCCTGCAAGCGGCGGCGCAGTGAGGGTTGCGAACAGTGTGGCTCCTGCTTCCTGTGTCTCCAACCCAGCCACCAGCGAGAATATAATAGTACGACTCCCCTACCTATGGCTCCGTGGGTGTTCCTTTTTGGCTTCACCATGTCCTGCGTTCTTATGTGGGGAGCAGGAACAGAGATCCCGCATGACACCCCGCAGGCCACCCTGCATGACAAATGGTGCAGCGAGCAGGGTACGGTGCCGGCCAAAGCTCCCCAAAGGGCGGTGGAGCAGTTTGTGCGAATGAACACCAAATCTCAGGAAGGCCAGGAGGAGCAGCTGCCGGAGAGCTGGACGCCCGTGGAGGGGTAGGAAGACGTGGACGGTTCCCCAATCAGCATAGGCCGGAGAAAGAAAAGGTAGTTGCGACCTTGTGGGCTGGGAATTGCTTGCTGAGGCCCTCACCCCCAGACTGGGGAGGACTTGGAGCCCTCGCCCTGCGGAGAGGGCACACATTGTGAGGCTAATGCACAGCCCTGGCGAATGACTGTGGACTATGGGGAATGGGTTCCATCCCTAATTTAATGGACCACTTGACTGTTTGGGAACATACTACCATGTAGTGGAACTGGCGGATGTTTGCTTTTGTGTCTTGACCGGCCACCATTGAGAATATGTAAGCCCCTTGACTGTGAGCCACTGTTGTTCCAGCACTGTACCCTGGAGGCCCAGAGAGAGTGGCCATGCCCTGAGAGCCCTGGCTGTGTCCAGGAAGTCTGGTTGAGACCAGAGAGTGTGGTAGTGCCCTGAGAGACCCTGGCTGTGCCCAGGGAGACTGGTAGTACCCTAAGAATCCCAGGAAGTCTGGCTGTGCCCAGAAGCACTGGGGGTGCCCTGAGAAACCCTGGCTGTGCCCAGAGACCCTGGCTATGTCCAGGATATTGCATTCACCTCCAGGCTCCTCGCACAGGGCCCCTCGCGGAAGATGCTTGTCGTGTAGATTGTGAGGCGAGAGCCTGTTGGGGTGGAATGTGGGGACAGAGTCCCAGAAAGCAGTTTCCAGGCTCTTGGCCTCACATAGAAAGGTGCTGGCTCAGGTAGTAAATGGCCATCAACTGTGATTACATGGCCGTCAGCTGTAACCAGTGAGCCATTAGCCACTAATATAACTGCTGTGGCTACGCTAGCAGAAAATGGGGGCTAACAAGAAGATGGTGGCTGGGCCTGCAAGCGGCGGCGCAGTGAGGGTTGTGAACAGTGTGGCTCCTGCTTCCTGTGTCTCCAACCCAGCCACCAGCGAGATTATAATGGTACGACTCCCCTACCTGTGACTCCGTGGGTGTTCCTTTTTGGCCTCACCATGTCCTGCATTCTTATGTGGGGAGCAGGAGCAGAGATCCCGCATGACACCCCACAGGCCGCCCTGCATGACAAATGGCGCAGCGAGCAGGGTTCGGTGCCGGCCAAAGCTCCCCAAAGGGCGGTGGAGCAGTTTGTGCGTATGAACACTTGTCTCAGGAAGACCAGGAGGAGCAGCTGCCAGAGAGCTGGACCCCTGTGGAGGGGTGGGAAGACGTGGACGGTTCCCCAACCAGCATAGGCTGGAGAAAGAGAAGGTCCTTGCAACGCTGTGGGCTGGGAATTGCTTGCTGAGGCCCTCACCCCCAGATTGGGGAGGACTTGGAGCCCTCGCCCTGAGGAGAGGGCACACATTGTGAGGCTAACACACAGCCTTGGTGAATGACTGTGGACTATGGGGAATGGGTTCCATCCCTAATTTAATGGACTGCTTGACTGTTTGGGAACATACCACCATGTAGTGGAACTGGCAGATGTTTGCTTTAGTGTCTTGACCAGCCACCATTGAAAATATGTAAGCCCCTTGACTGTGAGCCACTGTTGTTCCAGCACTGTACCCTGGAGGCCCAGAGAGAGTGGCCGTGCCCTGAGAGCCCTGGTTATGTCCAGGAAGTTGGGCTGTGCCCTGAGAGTGTGGCTATGCCCTGAGAGCCCTGGCTGAGCCCAGGAAATCTGGCTGAGCCCAAAGAGAGTGGCAGTGCCCTGATAGCCCTGGCTGAGCTCAGGAAGTCTGGTGGTGCCCAGAAGGACTGGTGGTGCCCTGAAAAACCCTGGCTGTGTCCGGGAAAACTGGTGGTACCCTAAGAAGCCCAGGAAGTCTGGCTGTGCCCAGAAGGACTGGTGGTGCCCTGAAAAACCCTGGCTGTGTCCGGGAAAACTGGTGGTACCCTAAGAAGCCCAGGAAGTCTGGCTGTGCCCAGAAGCGCTGGGGGTGTCCTGAGAAACCCTGGCTGTGTCAGGGGAGACTGGTGGTACCCTAAGAAGCCCAGGAAGTCTGGCTGAGCACAAAGGGAGTGGCAGTGCCCTGAGAGCCCTGGCTGTGTCCAGGAAATCTGGCTGTGCCCAGAGAGAGTGGCACTGCCCTGAGAGTCCTGGCTGAGTCCACTAAGTCTGGTTGAGCCCAGAGAGAGTGGTAGTGCCCTCAGAGACCCTGACTGTACCCAGGGAGACTGGTGGTACCCTAAGAGGCCAGGAAGTCTGGCTATGCCCAGAAGTACTGGTGGTGCCCTGAGGATCCCTGGCTGTGCCCAGGGAGACTGGTGGTACCCTAAGAAGCCCAGGAAGTCTGACTGTGCCCAGAAGTACTGGTGGTGCCCTGAGAAACCTGGCTGTGCCAGGGAAGACTGGTGGTACCCTAAGAAGCCCAGAAAGTCTGGCTGTGCCCAGAAGCACTGGGGGTGCCCTGAGAAACCCTGGCTGTGCCCAGAGAGCCTGGCTGTGTCCAGGATATTGCATTCATCTCCAGGCTCCTCGCACAGGGCCCCTCGCGGAGGACGCTTGTCGTGTAGATTGTGAGGCGAGAGCCTGTGGGGGTGGAGTGTGGGGATAGAGCCCCAGAAAGCAGTTTCCAGGCTCTTGGCCTCACATAGAAAGGTGCTGGCTCAGGTAGTAAATGGCCATCAACTGTGATTACATGGCCGTCAGCTGTAACCAGTGAGCCATTAGCCACTAATATAACTGCTGTGGCTACGCTAGCAGAAAATGGGGGCTAACAAGAAGATGGTGGCTGGGCCTGCAAGCGGCGGCGCAGTGAGGGTTGTGAACAGTGTGGCTCCTGCTTCCTGTGTCTCCAACCCAGCCACCAGCGAGATTATAATGGTACGACTCCCCTACCTATGGCTCCGTGGGTGTTCCTTTTTGGCCTCACCATGTCCTGCGTTCTTATGTGGGGAGCAGGAGCAGAGATCTCGCGTGACACCCCACAGGCTGCCCTGCATGACAAATGGTGCAGCGAGCAGGGTTCGGTGCCGGCCAAAGCTCCCCAAAGGGTGGTGGAGCAGTTTGTGCGTATGAACACTCAGTCTCAGGAAGACCAGGAAGAGCAGCTGCCGGAGAGCTGGACCCCTGTGGAGGGGTGGGAAGACGTGGACGGTTCCCCAACCAGCATAGGCTGGAGAAAGAGAAGGTCCTTGCAACGCTGTGGGCTGGGAATTGCTTGCTGAGGCCCTCACCCCCAGATTGGGGAGGTCTTGGAGCCCTCGGCCTGCAGAGAGGGCACACATTGTGAGGCTAACACACAGCCCTGGCGAATGACTGTGGACTATGGGGAATGGGTTCTATCCCTAATTTAATGGACTGCTTGACTGTTTGGGAACATACCACCATGTAGTGGAACTGGCAGATGTTTGCTTTTGTGTCTTGACCAGCCACCATTGAGAATATGTAAGCCCCTTGACTGTGAGCCACATTTGTTCCAGCACCTTACCCTGGAGGCACAGAGAGAGTGGCCGTGCCCCGAGAGTCCTGACTGTATCCAGGAAGTTGGGCTGTGCCCAGAGAGTGTGGCAGTGCCCTGAGAGCCCTGGCTGTGTCCAGGAAGTCTAGTGGTGCCCTAAGAAGCCCAGGAAGTCTGGCTGTGCCCAGAAGGAATGGTGGTGCCCTGAGAAACCCTGGCTGAGTCCTGGGAGGCTGGTGGTACTGTAAGAAGCCAGGAAGTCTGGCTATGCCCAGAAGTACTGGTGGTGTCCTGAGAAACCCTGGCTGTGTCCGGGGAGACTGGTGGTACCCTAAGAAGCCCAGGAAATCTGGCTATGCCTAGATGTACTGGTGGTGCCCTGAGAAACCCTGGCTGAGTCCAGGGAGGCTGGTGGTACCCTAAGAAGCCCAGGAAATCTGGCTGTGCCCAGATGTACTGGTGCTGTCCTGAGAAACCCTGGCTGAGTCCAGGGAGGTTGGTGGTACCGTAAGAAGCCAAGGAAGTGTGGCTGTGCCCAGAAGCACTGGGGGTGCCCTAAGAAACCCTGGCTGTGCCCAGAAAGCCTGGCTATGTCCAGGATATTGCATTCACTTCCAGGCTCCTCGCACAGGGCCCCTCGCGGAAGACACTTGTGGCATAGATTGTGAGGCGAGAGCCTGTAGGGGTGGAGTTTCTGGACTGAGTCCCAGAAAGCAGTTTCCAGGCTCTTGGCCTCACATAGAAAGGTGCTGGCTCAGGTAGTAAATGACCATCAACTGTGATTACATGGCCATCAGCTGTAACCAGTGAGCCAATGGCCACTAATATAACTGCTGTGGCTACGCTAGCAGAAAATTGGGGCTAGCAAGAAGATGGTGGCTGGGCCTGCAAGCGGTGGCGCAGTGAGGGTTGCGAACGGTGTGGCTCCTGCCTCCTGTGTCTCCAACCCAGCCACCAGCGAGAATATAATGGTACGACTTCCCTGCATATGGTTCCATGGGTGTTCCTTTTTGGCCTCACCATGTCCTGCGTTCTTATGTGGGGAGCAGGAGCAGAGGTCGCATGTGACATCCCGCAGGCCGCCCTGCATGACAAATGGTACAGTGAGCAGGGTGCCCCACATGACAGCCCCCATCCAAAAAGATTTCTCTCTTTATAACAAGAGGAGACAAGGACACAGACACAGACAAAGGGAAGACCATTTAAAGGCACAGAGACAAGGCAGCCATCTATAGGCCAAGGAGAGAGGCCTCAGAAGTAACCAACTCTGTTGGCACCTTGATCTTGGACTTCTAGCCATCAGAACTGTGAGAAAGTAAAATTCTGTTGCTTAATCCCCCTGTCTGTAGGACTTTGTTTTGGCAACCCCAGCAAACTTATACACTTCAATACCCTTCTGAATTAATTTCTCATCCCTGGAACTAGGGGTGATATTCAAAATATTTAAAAACTGTTTTGGCATGGGCACTGCCCAACCAGCACAGATTCCAGTTATAGCAATGGAGCCACCACTACCCACTTATTAATAAATTGTGAGTAGATCAAGTGATCCCAAAGGAGGCAATGGTGGCTGGTTGACTTATAATAGCATGGGACTTGTGATAGAAGCTATTTACCATGCAAGTATTTTAGTATTTACATAACCTGTCCTCAGAAGAGACAAAACATTGCCATACCTGCATTCTGAACCAATCTTCTGGCCTCAGTGGGACGTATGTACTGGAAGAGGATACGACTGGAGGGCATGTGGGAAAATATGATGAGTTCAGCGTTGGACATGTTGAGTGTGAGGTGGAAATGTCCAGTAGGCAGGCAGAGGTAGGGATCTGAAGCTGGAGAGAAAGATGTGAGCTGCATACATAATTTTAAGAGTCATCAGTGTACAGCCGTTCTCTTTAGCCTGTCGCCTACTACACCTTCCTAATACCCTGCACTCCAGCCACACCAGCCCACTCACATGTCCCCCAAACACACTGGGCACCTCCTTGCTGTTCTTCCTTTACCTGTAACAGTTCTTCTGCCAAGTATCACCCTCCCCATTTCCTCTCTCCTTCAGTCTTCATTTGTCAAAATTCTACTCATCCTTCAAGACTCATCTTCAATGTTGTCTTCTCTATGAAGCTTTATGAGATTCCACGAATCATCATCAATTGCTTCCAGATTTTTTCTTTACACCAAAAACTATACCATTTTTCCTCACTGAAATATTTGTTCCTTGAAGTTGCTGATTTATTTCTCTACCTCTTCCTATCACAATGTCCAAAAGAGAGTAGGGGAACAATAAATTTAGTGGAAGGCCAAGATCAGCCTGTGAAAAACAAGGACTGGCAATTGAGTCAGGGTTTAGTTAGAAAAACAAGAACCACCCTAGGTCATTGCAATACCGCAGGGAATTGGTTAAACAGGTAAAGGAAAATTTGAGACGCCAAAAGAGATGGGCAATGGCAAGGGAACCTAGAAATTATCTATAGCCGAAACCTCTTCTATTCCTCAGCCTCAGGAATAAAAGCAGTATTATCACATATCCCAGGAACTGGGCTCACCTGTTAGATGAGCCATAGCAGAAACTGCATCCTACCAGGAGCTAGAGCCACAGATAAGACACAGCTGCTATTGGAGAGGCCACCCAACATAAAAAGAGGCGGGGATGTTCCCTGGCTTCTCCCTCTCGCCCACCCTCCTAGCTCCCACTAATGTGTCCCATTGGCCAAACCAGACAGAAGCCAGTTGACATGGGAGCTTAGGAAACACACCCTGTGGGATCTGCCATCTGTGAGAGGATGAAGAACAGAGTAGAGGAAAAGTGAAGAATGGATCTGAGAGCAAACAGAAATATGGCAAGCCAGGCTAGTAACAAAATGGCAGTTCATTCCGCAAGTTGAAGAAGTTTAAGGAGCTTATTGTCTAATAAGGAGAAGAGACAAATGCACAAACAACAACCTCAAAAATGTTTGCTAGCTAAGGCAATGAGCTGGGGCCTGGAATACAAAAGGAGACACACCTCACTGCTTAGCAACTAAAGCTTTATCACAAGGCACATGGACATGGAATGGAAACATAAGAGAGTCAGTAAAGGCCTAATAGTGAGAGGATATTTGAGATGGGTTTTTAAGAATACCCAGGAGTCCTCAGATAGATAGACCATCATAAGAGCCATTAGAAAGATATAAACAAAATGTTATAGAAGTTGAGAAAAAAGAGGAAATATTTCTAGCTGAAGTGCTAAAAAAAAAATCTCCATAGAGAAGTTAGAATTTTGATCTAGCCTATTTAAGAGGTGGAAAGTGAGGTACAGAGGAAGAAAAAAAAAACTAAGAAATGAGCAAAAGAACATACCTTCAGAGAAATGCTCAATTGTTTATAGAGAACTGGGACCTTTGAATCAAGCAAGTGACTCTCCCTCTTTTCCCTTCCAGAAATAAATGCTATTTGCACTCACTGGCATGCTTTGCTGAGAAAGTGGTCCCAACTCCTGTGATTTGATCAAACCTCTAATATGAAATACCCAGTTAACCTTAACAGAGGTCTCCTTTTCCAGGGCTATGCATGAGCCAGTGAGTCTAGATTGCCCAGCAAGACAGATACCAAAGCACACCAACATCTTCACGGAGCTGTGGTGTGAGGCAAAAAACGCCCCCACACTGGGGCTTCCCAGCCACTGTCACTCCATGACAAAGCACCACACACCTACATGTCTTCCTGAAGGATACCTGTGCACTTATAGCATGGATACTTTTCTATACGGTGCTATGCTTTGATTAAAAATTAATTTTCAAAAAGAATGCACGCTGACTATGTTTTCATATTTAAAACAAAGAAGGTAGATTCCAGCAACTGCAGACTAAAGATACTTGCATTGATTTCAGGGATGAAAATAGTAAATAGAAGTGGAAATCACTTGTATATTATAAATGTCTTTAATCAAAACTACTTTCTGATGGACCCTGTTTCTATAGACAATTCCACTTTGAGCAGTATTACAAAACTGAAAACTAGTCAGCTTTAAGAAAAAGAATTAATTTAATTTATATAACATGGTGCAATTAACTCTAAACGCCTATATCTTATCGCCCCAGAAGTGAACACTAGGAGTGACCCAGACTTTCTGAGATGTGTTCAGAGCACAGAAAGTGAAGTTACAGCCTCCTTTCTGCCTGTCAAGTCTGTTTCATTGCAAACTAAAGTCAAACAGTTACTTTGAATATCTGTTGTATTTTCCTCTACATTTCTTTCTTTTTATTAGTTGCAGAATGAAGGTTGGTTGTCTTAGGTTGGTGATAAGGGGGTCCCACAATCTCACTCATCTGTTTCTTACAAACAAAAAGATAAATAACTAACAGAAAATTGGACAAAAGACTTAAATAGGCAGTTCACCAAAGACAGAGAGGATAATGATAATGGCTGGAGAGTTCAGATATTCCTAGGAGGTGGGCATGAAAAAACAGGTGTCCGCTCAGGAGGAGTGGGCCCCAGCAAAAGGTCAGGCCAAGAATACTGAAGGAAACTGCATGTAGGAATATGGTGTATGGACTTCAGATGCAGTGACATGATGTTGAGAGCTTCCTTTTCCATTTTTAATGTCCTTATACTACCCTCCAGTTTCCCTTGGGGAAGTGGTGGTGGAAAACTGCTGTGATCAGAGAGAACCGGGAGCAGCAGTTGACAGGAGCTGAACTACTTGGATGTTGGTAGCTAGCAGAATGCAAGCTAGTCCTGAGGACCCTTAGAGGAGCATAGTGAGGGAGGGGAACCCCAATCATGTGGGACAGGCGCTCACACTTGACTGCCACATAATAAATGGAAGGGGTCAGGAACACGAGACTTTTATATATAAAGAATCCTGCACATAGTAGCTACCAAAAGCAGGGAGCTATTCTTATCATCTAGTTCATGCTGCAAGAGTGTCATGAAAGCCTTTATAACGCTGTTCAAAATGGAACAGTCTATCGGAACTATAGGTATACATGCAAACCCTGTCACAAAATAGCTTCGATTAGTGATATCTTACAATGTAGAAGTTGCGATATAACTGAGGCAAGTCACTGTTTGAAAAATAAGACATTTAGTGCAAAAATAATGGCTTTCAAGAAAAGTGTGGAGGATTACGCCAACAAGGAAAATGCAAGTGGAACCTGGGAAGAATTTCAGAGGGAGCTATACCCACAAACTGTCAGTGTTGTGGAAAATTACACGTCACCATAGCGATGCAGCTCTGTGAGTGTTTCTTTCTTGCTAGTCCTCCTTTAATAGGGAGGATGCAAGAGTGACACATGACACATCTGACACCTTTTGCAATATGACACTGCCAGGAAGGAAAATTTAAGATGTTATCAAAGAGCATAAAATTCAAGTTTTCAGTAGACTAAATTACAAAATTTCCTTCATACAAACACAAATACCTTACTCCACACATGTTTATTGTTCAGTGTTACGGGGGTGAAACTGATTCCTTAAGTGAGACAAGGCCATGGGCACAAGATGAGTAGCAGGTACATACAATACACTGGTTGGTGCTTAAGAGATGAGCCCTACATAACGTACAACATGAGTAGAGTGTGCTTGTGGCTGGTGGACTGTACTCAGCTGTAGTTACATGAGCTCTACAAGACAGCAGAGACAATGAGAGGTTACTGGCCCACTGACACGGGGCAAAACTAGTAAGTGTGTCTATGATGGTGATACACTTAGAACTTGGAAGCATGTGCATGCAAGCGTAAAAGATCTGGGTTGGGGCCATCTTAATAAGTGTAGGGGAGCTGACTGGAGGTAACATCCAAATGAGAAACATAGCACTGGAGTTAAGCTCAGTTCCCATCTTCCATTACCAGATCCATGGTAGCAACGTGGAATTTCAAAACAAAACCAACCCAGAAAAACTATTTGCTTGGCCTTGAGCTTGTCTTTTCAAGTATTCTGTGTGATGTCTGGTGCCTCTGAAAGCATCATCTTGGGAGGGGGGTTATATTCTTCTATCATGGCATAGGGGATGGGCATGCCAGGGAGGTCGGCTCTAATGAGAAGGCCAGTGAGATGCTGAGCTGCATGAGATGCCCATGTCTGTACCACAGGGTCCAACATACAGCCTGGCACATGCATGAGCCTTCTATATGTGAAGGTGCTGCACGGCTTGCCTACTGAGATACCCCCTGTCAATCAACACTTCCTTTACTAAACAGCTTGGAAGCCCTGTTTCATAATTTAACTGTTTTATGAATTTAACACATTCATAATGTAACTCACCACATCCTTAATGGAAGGACTACTATAGCTCATAAAATCTCGGATCAGTTTTCTATGAAGAAATAACTTTGGATTAACAGACATCTTGAAAGTCTTCTTTAGCAGTGATTTGTCCAAGTGCCTTCTAAAATAATTCCAAAAGATTCCTTGGAACGTGTTTCCTTATTAATCAGCTAAGATAGGTCCCTTGCTAACTCTTATTATTAATGCAATAGTAATTATTATTGCAATTGCTATTTTTATGGCTTTAGATCATTTTAGTTGCTGTAGTTCTACAATATTGATTATTAATAACAACTAACCACAATCATTCATTATTGTGAACTTCATTGCACACACACAAGAAATAACACACAGACTTCTAAGTCCAGAGTTTAGAAAGGTGTTAAATTAATTAATCAAGAAATCAATTAGACTGAGGTGACTTGAATACCTTAGTAAGCTATATAAGCAAACCAAAACCAAAGTCTGAAATGCCTCATGGTTAAGAAATCAAAACCTAAGGATAACCAATCACAAAAAGCCAACTAGGCTTTCCCCAATAATGCAACTGCGTAAGCTATAGCTAATCAAATAACTTCCGCACTTTGCTTTCTCCTCTTCTCTCTAAAAGCCTTTTCCCCGGCTCATGTTGGTAGAGATCTCTTAATCATATTTAGTTTGGTGTTTCCTGATTAGAATTGATTTTTGCTCAAATAAACTCTTAAAATTTTTAATGTGCCTCAGTTAATATTTTAACAGAGGCAAACTATAGTGGCTTTCCAAATGATTTTTAAATTTTTATCACCTTTTTGTGGTTATGTGAGCTTTTTCTGCTGCCATCTTAATTTACACATCTACAATACCCAGTCTTAACCGTCTGATGCTATGGTATAATGCAAGAAGCTTGCTAAACTTAAATATGCAAATCACATGGTAGGGGAAAAAATGCAAGGGATCCCAGGCTCTGACACTTCAGAGCAATGTGTTTTATAATACCTCCCTAAATACCCCTGAATGGGCAGAAGATAAATGTCAGATCTGAGGATTGTTTTGTGTGTTCAATAAGCTAGTAGATGTGAAATACTTTGTAAAGTAAAAAGTGCTAAACATTTATGCTTGTATGGTTAATATGTCATATGCCACTGATCAATAGTGCATTGCACAAGGCTTCATAAATTCTATACATTTTACTCTTCCCTAACTCTTTACACTAACTGTTGGTGAAGGTGTGCTGTTCAAGTAAAATGCAATTACCTTGAACTTTGATTCAAGTATAACAGGTGGCTGGTTCAATCAGTCACTTTATGATGCTTCAAATACAATTTCATCCTATTTCAGGTTCAGGTAAGCATAGTTTCTATAATGAATTTTTCACTGTCAAAGGAAACAATTTAAAGGACTTGACCCTTATTCGATGTAAAATTATTCTTGTGAAAATGACTTTACTTTTATCATATAACTTGGATGTTGGCATTTATGACATGATATTTAGACATATTTGAAATTTAAAGGAAATTATATCAATCACCATGAAACTTCTCTATAAATATATTTTATGAGAGGCTCCCTACAGTCTGAATGCATGTGTGAAAAGAATAATTCATCCTTCTAACACCCTACCCATTCATGATATCAGCTCACTGATAAAAACAAGCTCTTACTAGCTTGCAATCATTTAATCTTTGGCTTAGCTGACAACAAGCCTTTTGACTACCTATGCTTACAAGAAAACAAGAAAGATGGTCTCATATTTTCCCTAAAACTTTATTATGGTGCTAACATTTCAGCAAAAAATGGTTATTTCAGAAATGCCACATGCATTTTAACTCTTGTTCTAGTTACTAACAGCAAAGATGACCTATCAAGAAAAGACAGGGAGAAAAGAGCGTCATAACCCAAGTAATAACCTCAGTCCTTCAGGATCATTACGGCCCCATTTTGCATTCAGACCAATGTCATTTTATTTGTCAATTCACTCCAAGAAATATTATTTTCTATCACTCTTAGATAATTAATGTATCTTGGAAGACTAAATTATAAAGTCCTATAAAAGTTCTCACTTTTGGAATCTTCCTGTATCTCTTTTCCTAAACTTTCTCTTGTCAGGTTGATCAACAAGAATTGCTTCCGATCATCAATTTCTGAGCCCAAATTCACATACCAGAGAATTAAGGATGAAGGGGTTTATTTCTCCTTATCCATGAATATTTCTTCAAAACATTTTCAGAGATTCTAAAAAGACAGCAAACTTTCTTGTCTGTTCTAGTCTAAAGAACTATCTATAGGCAAGATAATCCATCCTATTGCACCATTCAGATTTGGGAAGCACATAACTAGCGTAGTGAATAAAACAGCCTCTTGCTGAGTCATGCATATCAGCCAAATCAGCCCTGACCACTAACTGGATGATAGTTGAAGCTTTTGATGTGGTCAAAATTTGGAACTACCAAGGGTTCATATTCAAGGTCCTCATTTTAATAAATATTCAAACAAATGCATTCAGGTTTTTTTCATTCATCAGATACCAATTGAGACATAAGTATTTATGTCAACCACCAATATAGGTAGTAGGAATAAGAGTAACCAAAAAGCCAAGTCCTTGCCTTTACGGCCCTCCCATTCCTGATGGGGCTTAGAGAGAAAGAAAGTCGAGTGAGGGGGCTTTGGAGTACTTGGTGTTAGGGGATGCTGCCATTTTATATTTGGTGGTTAGAGAAGTCCTCTCTGATAAAAAATGACTGTCTCAGTCCTATTTGGGCTAGTATAACAAAAATATCATAGACTGGGTAGCTTAAACAACAAATTGTTCTTCCTCACAGTTCTGGAAGCTGAAAGTCCAAGATCAAGGCAGACTCAGTGTCTAGTGAAGAAGCTCTTCCTTGTGCATAGACAATTGTCTCCTCCTTGTGTCCTCCCATGAATGAAAGCGGGGTAAGAAAACTCTCTGGGGTCTCTTTTATAAGGGCACTAATCCCAATCCCACGGATTCTCCCCTCATGACCTAATCACCTCCCAAAAGCCCCACCTCCTAACACCATTACCTTGGGGATTAGGGTTTCAACATGTGAATTTTAGGGGGACACAAATATTCAGTCTTCTGCTGGAGTGGATAGCACGTTTATTAAATGCCTATGACATTTAATGCCAGGAACCCTGGTAGGTGCTTAACATACATTTCTCAATCAACACTCTCAATAGTATGTGATATAACTGTTTATGTCTTTATTTCATGAGGGAAATATGTCTCAGAGATGATGAGCAAGGTGGCACACTGTGGGGAGCCATGGTTGCAGTTAACTTTAAAGCCTTAATGGCTCAGTTTATACTTAACCTATTTCCTCCCACTGAAGCAATTGTCTCTGCCTGCATCTGGAGAGTGCTTGCATGCTGCTCAGGAATGTGGTGGGAGTGGCCAGTTCCCAGAACAGAAGGCTGATGCCTATCAGGGCTATTGATAAGATAATTACATTTGGGAGTTTCAGTAAATTTTGTGTCTCCTGTGTTAAAGTTAAAGATTCACTGTTAACTAGGTAATGCATTTTTGTACTTGTTAAACTGCACGTCCACAGAAGGTATAAATTCTGGGGACAGAATAAACTCAGGGTCTCCAGGAACACTGGGGTCCGCGATCGCCATCATCAAAGTGTGAGTGCCTTTTTTCATTCCCACTCCCCTTGTCAGGAACCGTTCGACTCGTGGCGGCTGGCCCGCTACAGCACACCTACTAAATGACAGCCCTAATTCGGACTTAAGATTGAGGGACTCCAAAATCTGTCTTCATCACAGTTTTTTTCTCTAATGACTGAAGAAGACGACTCTGCCATAGTAACCATAAGTGAACACACCCCTTACTGGTCATAGTGGTTCCACTACTGACCCCCCTGCCAGATATCCACAGAGCCGCCAAAGTGATCTTTTTAAAGCATTACACATTCATTCACATCAATTCCCTGCTCATCATCCTCCAACCCCCTTCTACAATATGGAAATAAAGTCTCAGCTCTTCTCCACAGCCTGCAGGCCCTGCGAGTCTGGTTCCTCTACTCACCTCCTCTCATTCTCCCCTTGCTAACTTCTCTCTTGTCACACTGGGCTTCCTGCTCTTCCTGGAGGGAAAAAAAAATAGGCTTTCCTGTCTCCAGACTGCATCACTTTCTGGAACACCTGCCCCTATGCTTTTGTGTGACTCATTCCCTCACTTTATTTGGATTTCTATTCAGAGCCACCTTCTTAGAAAGGTCTTCCCAAGGACCCTGCCTTCACACTCTGTAACACCTTCTTCTGCTATAGCTCTCTTCATGGCACTTGTCGTCATCTGATATCAAATTATATATGTATTTGTTCTTTTATTTATCTTCTGTCTCATTCAAAAGCATGAGCCCCATGAAGGCAAAACTTTCTTTCTCTCCTTCACAGCTGTCATCCAGATCCCAGCGTAATAAACAAATGGTTGAAGGGTGGAGGGAGGAACATACCTCCTAGCCAAGGAAATTCAAGGATTCACTTCTGGACTTACACTTTTACCTCAGAGGTGTATTTGGTATTCTTCCAGGTCTGTTGTGAATTCTTTCACATGTAACTAGTTCTTTGAGCATTGGGAGAAAGCTGGCAAGCATCTGATTCATGTCTACTCTTTTCCCTGGCACTGTCATCGTCCACAGAGGCCACCTCCATGTGTATTTTGAACTTTCACTAAAGCATCACTCTAGCATTCTTTTTCAAGTTCAGCAAGCACTCACAGAAACTTGCTATGTTTGAATCAAAGGGGGAGACATTTTTTTTTCTGGTACTATATTATATTTAGATTTTAAATAGTATTTATTTCACAATTAACCTCTTTGAAAAACCAAATAGTAATCATTCTCGGATTAGTTACTCCTAAAGTTTTTCAGAATGGCATATAAGATCTGAGGAAACCAAAAAAATGATCACCTTGTCGTTAAATTATCATTGTTCTAGTGGTAGAAAATATACGGAAACTGGATTAAAAAAAAATAGTTGGGAACATGAGCTCAGGAACCAGAGAGCCCAGGAAAGGCTTCTCAACTGTGGCACTATTGACATTTGTGCTGGATAATTCCTTGCTCTGGGGTCTGTCCTGTGCATTGTAGGATGTTTAGCAGCTCCACTGGCCTCTACCCACTAGATGCAGTAGCCCCTCCCTGAGTTGTGACAAGGAAATTGTGGCCACATGTCCCCTGGGGAGGGTGGAGGTAAAGAACACCTGAAGTTGAGAACCACTGGCCTGGAGTTTAAATTCCCATTCCATCACTTACCAGCTGACTGATTTCAGACAAGATGACCTCACTGTGCCTCAGTTCCTCATTTCTAACATTGGAAAAATAATATTCCTTTCTTACATAGTTCCTGTAAGGACTTAGTGAAATAATACATGCAAAGTACTTAAGACAATGCCTGGCTCATCCTAAGTGCTCAGCAAGTCAGCTATTCTTTGGGAAGAGAATTCCAAAATATAGTGCAAGGCTGACTGGGCTTGTCTAATGAAGAAGTGACTGTCAGAGTGGAGATTTAAATGCAGAGCTTTAGGTACAGAGGGTATTATACAAAAGAACTTAGCAAATATTAAGTACAAAAAGATTCTACAAAAAGAATCATAATAGGTGAACATACTTTCCGAGTGCTTACTAGTACGTAGTTGTCAAGTACTAGGCTAAGAGCATTACGTATTTTTCTCATTTTTGTCCTGAAAACAAAGTAGGAAACAGATCATCTTAGTCCCATTTTATAATAGGAGGATTTGGGGCTCATGCGGATCAAGCCGCTTATCCAAGCTCACCCAGATTGAAAGTGGCAGAGCCAAAACTTGAACCCAAGTCTGTCTGATGCCAAAGCCTGTGCTCTTATATGCTCTTTTATGTCATTTTAAAGTGAGATGGAACAAGTTTTGGGAAATGAAATCCGAGATGTAGAGAAATGAGTGACTTGTTTGAGTTTCATAGCTAGTCAGAGGGCCAGACGTCAATGGCTGTACTCCAATGATTTATCACCGTTGTCATGCTATTTTATTCATAGATTTTGTTCTTGTATGTCCATAGCCCAGTAAATGTGCCAGGGCCCTCTCTTAATTTGCCACCTAAGGTCTGTCCTTTCTAGAACGTGTCATAGTTGTAGGGCCACAGAATCTAGTGTCCTGTTCATATGCAGACAACGCCGATGGGCAGAGACCCTGACTTCTCTCTAGCCACTCACAGTGTAAGAGCAAGGCTAACTGCTCCCTCTCTTGTGGGTTAGTCAGTGTCTGCAAACATTTCCTAAATCGGCTACTTCTGTGGACTGTGCACAAACACTAACGACGAAACAGAATTACCTCAATTCCCAATTTTCAATCCATTTCAAGGGAACCTGTTAAAGTTAAGGATTCAAAGTAGGAAAGAACTACGAAGTACTGCCGTAAGCATTTGAGTTGCTACTTTTGTGAAATTAGCCATAACAAACTATCTAAGGCAAGACTCATTCTGCACATACTAGCTAGTGCTACATTTGTATTTTAAATGTGCTCACATCAACTTGATCCTGGTGACATATCTATGCATTGAAAACTTGTAGGGTAATAAAAATCACTGGTCACATTTCTGAAACCCTTGCTCATGAAATTTCTGGAGCTCACCAATGTGCCCTGATATAACATGAATTACCACTGGAACATGGAGCAGTAATATTTTGCATAATCAGGCCTCAGGAGATCTATGCTATTATAGGAAATAGGCATTTGGATCTTGCCTCTGGATCACATACAAGCAAGTAAAGCAAGAATTCAGCTCTGGCATATTCTGCTATTTGCCATTCTAACATCCATTCTTGTTCCTCTTTCTTACTAACAGAACCTCAGATTTGATCAGCTCTGCAGCGTGCCCAGGCAAAATTTAAGGATCTGATCTAGGTGTCACTCCTTCTTCCTTGCCCTCCCCCTTTATTTTTCCCTGGAATGCAGACACAATGACTGGCGCAGTAGCAGTCAACATGTGTCCATGAAAACCAAACTACGCACTAAGAATGTGAGTGTAGAAAGGTAGAAAGAGATAAATATGAAGGTCAGCAAATCCAACCTGCTGCCTGTTTCTATACAACCTGCAAGGAAAATGGTTTTTACATTTTTAAGTGGTTGGGAGGAAAGCAAAAGAATATTTTATGCCACATACAATTATATGAAAATTCAAATTTCATATAAATGTCCATAAATAGAGTTTTATTAATAGACAGCCAGCTCATTTGTTGCCCATGGTGGCAATTTATTTGCCTTTTATTATTTGCCTATTGTCTATGGCTGCTTTTGCATTACAAGGGCAGAGTCGAGTGTTTGTAACAGAGTCTGCATGACCTTCACAGCCTACAATACTCTCAGATTTTTCACAAGGTTTTCCAAACCCTGCTTGAATAACATCTTTGACCACCTAACTCCAGACTTTTTATTACGTGAGAAAAATAAATCCTGTGTTATATAATACACTGTTTTCTCAGCTATTATGTCACTTGCAGCCAAAGGCAATCTAACTGGTGCCCAGCTAAATGAGACATGATGCACTGGAAGAACCAAGGTTGGGTAATGCGGACAAGTGGCTGGAGGCCATTCTGCTCTTAACCTATTTTCCTATAATTTTCCAAGAACTTTCAATCTTTCCTCGCAATGGACTGTGGCTATAAAACTAGAGAGGCAGTAAGAGGTGAAAACTCTAAAGAAAGATAAATCGCTACAGGACTCAGCAGCCAGGTGGATGTACAGAGTCAAGGAGAAAGGAGATCGGTGCAGTGAAATACTAATACTTCAACATGTCAGTTATCTCTTGCTGCAGACACCACCGCATCTATTATCTCACATTCCCTGTAGTTCAGGAACCTGAGCATGGTTTCGCTTGGCCCTCTCCTTCAGAGCTTGAAGGAGAAATCAAGGGGACAGTGGGCCATCGTCCTCTCAAGGCTTGCCAGAAAAAGGATCCACCTCCAAGCTTACGCACACCCTTACTGTCAGGATTCGGTTCTTTGCAGGTTGTTGGACTCCTTACTGGCCTTTAGCAGGACGCTGCCTTGCTACGTGGGCCTCTCCACAGGGCAGCTCGCAACAGAACAGCTGGCCTCGTGAAGCAGGCAAGTCAGAGGACAAAAGAGAAGTGGGAACAGGAGTCATAGTCTTTTATAACCCTACCCAGAAGTGACATCCCAGCACTTCCGTTGTTTTCTGTTCATTAGAAGTGTCATTGAGTGCAGCCCACATTCACGGTGAGGGGACTAAGCAGAGGTGTGAATACCAGGCCGTGGGGATCCCTGGGAGCCTGCTGGGAGCTGCCAGCCACACTCAGCAGAGTTAGCATTCAGGGCATCCAGGGCTTATGTTCACTTGGATCACCTTTGCTGTGGGTGAAAAGCCAAGGAAGTGGACCCAGGACCATAATGGAATACATTCCGATGGCAGCTATGCCTCACAGAGGGCAGCCTGTGCCCAGCTCCTCCAACACATAGGTAACCCACCCCATTCCCGCCCCATTCCCACCATTAGAGTTCCTGGAGAAAAATCTAACCCTGTCACCTACACTGTAGATAATTTTTGAAAAGTTTCTCCCTGTGAGTAGCAGACTTTTTACCTTTTGTCTTAAAAATATTTGTTGGTTTTCCCATGATCTGCAGACTGTTATTCTTCTGAGTACCTACTGCCAATAAAAGCAAACCAAGAGTCCTTAGCTTATGTCTCTTCCCAGACTTGACTGCGGGCTTTCCCACTCTCCCTCACTTTCATCTTTAGCCCTCCTTGTCCAAAAGAGGGCTCCCTCACTTCACGTTCCCTCCTCCCAGTGAGAGGCACTTTCTGAAATAAAGAAGCCTTTGCCCAACCCTAAGATTGCTCAAGTGGCCACTTATGACCAAATAGTCTTCACGTTAGTGCTACAAATATCCAAGGGCCTACGAATTAGACTCTTTAAAATGTGCAACGCTTCTTTGATCTTGGCAGACAGCAGCCCTCATTTGAATGCCCCCTACCTCTTCTTGTAAGCAGACACTTCAGCTTCTCATTGCTGAGCTGAACCAAAGAGTTAATCAAACTCCTGAAATGAGCCCCAGGGAGAGAGAAACATGGCATAATGTCCTGCCTGCCTATTTTGCAAATTTAAAGACACTGGGCTTCCAAAGAGCTGAAATTTGAGGGTCTTTTAAACATCCAGAATACTAAATGAGTTAAGGGGTTTTCTGTCATTAGCCTTGACCAGCTAAAAGAGGAACATAAGAAAGAAATGTAAAATATTTTAGATTCTTCTTTTGGCCCAGTCCATTTCTGATTTAAAAACAGAATTAGCCAATAGGTTCAAAAAGAAAATTACACACAAAATTATATCCAATAGTCATATCCAATTTTTTGCAGAGCTTTTTCACCTTAATTCATCTTTTTCTTTTGCTTTTCTTTCTTTCTTTCTTTCTTTCTTTCTTTTTTTTTAATGTGTCATAATGGGAGACCTATTTTTCCTGGCCACCCAGGGGCAGTTCACAGGAGGCAGCCACCAGTAGACAAGCTTCCATGAGAACGTTATGGCCCTCAGGAAAAACAGAAATAGGAAAAAGGTTTTGAGGACTGATGAGATTAAGACTTTATGGGGAAACCTGTAGAGATAATTTTACCCCCAAGTCTCTACAGGAAAGGTGTCCCAAGAGAACAAGGGGACTTGCTCCCAGGTAGGAAGGACACCCATGAGTGAAGGTACCATCCTCAGGAACAGATTAATGATCAGTAGGGAGGGAGGTATTTCATGTGACTGTGGAGGGGGCTACTATTCTGTCTTCTTCCTTGAAGAAGGGGTCTGTTTAGGAAAAGTGCTCCTAAAAATAAATAAGCAAACAATAAAAGGAGAGACTGAATATGCAAATGGACAATGACCAGACCATATGTACAAATAGGACTCTGAGCCTTAACCTGCAGCAGCCTGGCCAGGAAACCAGCCCTCTGTCTACACTGAACAGCCCGGGAAGCCAGCCTGCTATCAGTCAGACTGGTAGGAAGCCAGACCACTCTCTCTTAGTGACAATCCAGGAAGCTAAACAATGACTTCCTTACAATTGGCCCTAAATGGCCAAGATTTAATTAATCACTGACAGCTTCCCAGATTTTTGATCTCATGTCCAAGTTGGGACCAAGCAGAGAAAGGTAAATATGCACCCCTAACCAAGCACATAGGACACCCTGATACTAGTTAGCTGCCCCTAGCTTCCGCAGGCCAACAGCCTCGGATCAAGGCACACCGGGAGCCTTCCTTTTTATCCTCTGCGCCCCACTCTTCTGCCTGCCTTTGAGTCTCTGCCAATTTGCAAGTAACAGTGGCTGACTCTCTTGCTATAACAAGCTCTGAATAAATTGCCTTTGTTTTTCTTATGTGGGTGGTTTTTATTTTCATGCAAATCTGTAAGGGCTAAGGTATATCTGGGGAGCCTAATAGAAAGAGCTCTAGTAAAAGTGCAAGAGAACCTCCTGGGCGGGACCTTGGGTGAAAAACACTGTCACTCTCACTATAACTGTAAATCATATCTCTGTCTCTGTCCCCAGGCCTAAGGCAGCCTCAGAAGGAAACCGAAATTAATTCAGCTCCATGAGTTCAATACTGGTTCCTCACCTTGGTTTAGCTCCTGGATCTTAGTGTATCTTTGGCAAGTCTCAAAACTCCCCAGCACCTCTTGTAACAATACTTTTTAGAATTCTGAACATTAACTTACACAGTGTGTGTACTTAAATTATTTATTTTTGTTTTTTATATGTTCCTTTAGTATTGTATTATTAAACATTTATTTTCCCTCCTCAATTAGAGACCCCATTAATCTTAGCCTACGACCACCATCCCTAACCAATATTTTCAAGAGTAATTTGCACACTGAGACATTCTGAACACTCATATTAACTGACTTTTAGAAAAAAACTTGTCTTAAGAAGGATTTGGACTACATGACTCTTGCAAATGTATAGAACTTTGTTTTAACAAAGGTGAATCAAAATTGCTTGCCATGGTGAGTAAAATGATGTCAATATGTATTAAATTCAGGCATGTGCTGGTTTAGAGTTTTTGTTAAGGAAGAACTAAGGATGCAACAAAAAAACCTAAATCTCAGTGGCTTCAGAGAATAGATGTTTATTTTGCTCACATAAAGCTTGTTTTCAGTCATGGGCAGATCACCTCTAAGCAGGGATTCAGGGACCCAGGCTCATTCAATCTATGGCTCCAATTATCTTCAATACCAGGTTCTCCAAGTTACCATGTTTGTCTGTGTCAAGCCAGAAAGGAAAGACCACGGAGGCAAACCTAGAAGTATGCGCCTGCCTTCTAGCACATTCAATCCATCAGATCTCAGTCATGTGGCCACACCCAGACAGGGGGGCTGGAAAATATGATCTAACTCTGGGCTCAGCAAGAAGAAGTATATCTGGCTAAGAGCTAACCAGTTTCTGCCATATTTATCAGGGTAAAAAAATCTTCTCTTCTATGAAGACTTTCTTGAAAATATCAGTTGCCAGTTCCAAATACCTGGCTTCGTCTCTCATATATCAAAGGATACAGTCAAGCTCCTGATACCTTGGGCTTTTCAAACATGAAGGACAGTTAATGGTGGCAAGAGCAACAACAGAAATTCCCACCAATTCTCCCTGCCTCTTAAAAGGAGACCACGCTTTAATTTTACTGCTTCTAGAAGCATTACAGCTTTCATGAACCAGTGAACTAGTTAATTGGCTGTAGTAATAACTAGGTCTTGGAAGGTGACACTTAACCAAACAAATAATAAGAAACCGACTCTGGAATATGAGCTTTCAAGGATGAAGAGTGTGTCATGGTTCAATATGATACCATAGGTGACAGTTAAAAATAAGGGAGGAAAGGACATTTTAAAAAGGGAAAAACTGGCAACACTTAGATTTGTCTCACATTCGAAGTCATTAAAACCATAAGGTCCTATATGGCTGACTTTTTGCTACAGTTAAAATATATAAAAAGAGGTGGTTTCTTGGCTTGACATTCTGTTTGCCCTTTTTGTCCCACTTGTATGTACAACCCAAGCAAATCCAATGAAAACAAGTAATCAAGAATTTGGTTCTAATGCAGATCTTGATTTATTTTGACTTATTCACAGAGTCTAGCAAAATAATCCATGCCTTTTTATACAAATAAGATGTCAGGATACAAAGAAAGCTGTGTCCTATCCATAGACACCCACAGCCTGTCTCCCAGCCATTTCCTTGAAGGACAGTCAGGATCGGTTCCCCTTTATCAGGATGACATGTGCCAAATAAGTTTCACATCCAGTTCTGCAGGAGTCAAAGTTGAGAGCCATACTGAATTTTACATTTCCCCTGGAGTTCACCGAAAAGTAAGGTCTATTTTTCAGGTAATTCAGAGAAAAATCAGTCACAGAAAAAAAGTAGTATGGCAATTTTTTAAATGAGAAAATGAACATGATACACAGACATGGATCAAATATACCACCAGCCTGTTTTCCACTGTAGTTGGCCATAAATCAGCTCTCAATTTTCTGCTTGTTTTATTCTCTAACACAGCTCTCCCTGCCTGTGCCAATGTCCAAAATGTATACTATCCCTGGATAATCTTGCTTCACCATCTTCCCCGTCCTAGGCCACAGACCACTCCAGTTGAATTGTAAAGTTATTAGGGCAGATATTCATAATATTTACAGTATCTAAAAGACATGTATGCATACGCTGTCTTTTTCCTACACTCATCTCTTATTATTCACTATCTTATGTTACCAGTGCCTCTTCTCCCCTCCATTAGCACTGGTAAATTGCATTTGATTACAGTTCACTTCCTTTTCTAGTGGGTTAAGTGCAGTAAAATGAACAGAAAAGTAGCAAAGACGGCCTCGGGATGACATCAACAGCCTATAATAGCTTATTTTTACCTCCTATATTTTCACAGACAATTCTGTCTGAAATTCTCTAATTTGGGGTAATGATGCTGAAAGTGTGTAATATGAGAAACTGGGATAGAAGCAACAGATGATGATGATGGTGACAGAAGGGTTATGTGTAGATTAAAAACCCAGTGTTGTGTGAAAGGCTTGTCAGGGGCTAATAACCCAAGTGTTAAAATGAGTCTTGATTCTATGGTTCCATTAGTAAGAAGAATGTTTTCAGGTTTACTTTAAAAATGTACAAAGCATATATCTGACAATATATGTAGAAATGAGGGACCTGGCTTCTGAGTTAAGAAAACCATTCTAGCTATAGCTTTCCAGTGGCACAGGATTCTTTCATTGGAATCACCACCTTTTTAGGACCCCTCTTGTTGTGCATTAGAATATTGGACTAAATGTCATGGGCCTCTTAGGGCTGATGGGATCACCAGATGTGAGTCCGTATTTATACAACCATAAGGACAACTGCTAAAGAACATGAAGGACTTGTCTTTTTATTAAAATATACATATATATATGTTTATCCCAAGTTTTCATTTCATAAGGAGTTTTATGTGGAGAAAGTGTGGTCACAATAAAATATTCACTCTGGGGTGAGGGGAGTGAGAGAGTTGAAATTTAGGAAGGACCTGAAATCTGCACCAGGGGCTACAGAAAGCGTGGCCTGGTATGTCTCCCATTCCCTGCATGGACCAAACATGCTCCCTGCCGACCCCAACCCCTAATCCCTTGGACCCTCTCTAGTCTCCAATTTTACATGTCCCACTCGACTTCAACTAATTCCTGCCAAATAACTGGAGAATGCGTAGGGCTATGTGTAAAAGTCCTCTACAACATCCTGGAATTGCTCACCTTTTAGATTTTTACTTATTTTACATTGTCTAGGCAAGCCTTCTCACCACTTTCTCTCCATTTCACCCTAGACTCCAAGCACTGTATCATAATACCACGGTAGCATGCCATTGGGGCCCCCCACAGATTCATGCAAAACTTTTATTCTCTTTTTTTTTTTTAGATTGTTTTTTATTGGGAAAGGGGAACAGGACTTCATTGGGGAACAGTGTGTACTTCCAGGACTTTTTCCCAAGTCAAGTTGTAGTCCTTTCAATCCCAGTTGTGGAGGGTGCCTTTCAGCTTCAAGTTGTTGTCCTTTCAGTCTTAGTTGTGGAGGGCACAGCTCAGCGCCAGGTCCAGTTGCCATTTTTTTCTAGTTGCAGGGGGCGTAGCCCACCATCCCTTGCTGGAGTCGAAACCAGCAACCTTGTCGTTGAGAGGATGCACTCCAACCAACTGAGCCATCCGGGAGCTCAGCGGCAGCTCAGCAGCAGCTCAGCTCAAGGTGCCGTGTTCAATCTTAGTTACAGGGGGTGGAGCCCACCATCCCTTGCGGGACTCGAGGAGTTGAACTGTCAACCTTGTGGTTGAGAGCCCACTGGCCCATGTGGGAATGAACCGGCAGCCTTCGGAGTTAGGAGCATGGAGCTCTAACCGCCTGAGCCACCGGGCCGGCCCCACATCAGTGATTTTTAATTTACTAAATCCAATAGCCTCATCTTCCTTCAATATTCAACATTGTTAATTCCCTTCCTTACTTACATCATAAACTCAGTATTTCAGATTCAGTATATACTGATCTTCATTATCATCTTTTCAGTGACCCATCTCTCTTTCATCCCTCCAAATTTGCAGCATTTTTCTTTTTTTCTCTACAGCCCCCCCCACATCACCTGCTTTACTACAGCTTCAACTATCAACCCTTTGAATATCTTTTATTTTCTTAAGTTCTAATTCCTTCAATCCTTGACAATCAGAGGAGTCTTCTTTCATTTTATTCATTTACTCATCCATTTGTTATTTGATCCTTTCATAAGTATTTGTTGATTACTTACTGAGTACCAAGCACTTGAATAGAAGACAGAGATATAAATTCTGATAAGAAATGGTCCTTGCCCTCTGTTATAGACTGAATTGTGTTCCCTTCCAAAATTGATATGTTAGCGCCATAACCCACAATGTGACTGTATTTGGAGATAGGACCTATAAAAAGTTAATTAAGATTCAATGTGGACATAGGGATGGGGTCCTAATCCAACATGACTGGTATCCTTATAAGAAAAGGAAGAGACACCAGGGACTCTTTTGTGAATAAAGACCATGTGAGGACAGGGCAAAAAGGCCGCCATCTACAAGCCAAACTAAAAGGACTCAAAGGAAGCCAACCCTGCCAACAGCTTGATATTGGACTTCCAGCCTCCAGAACTGTGAGAAAATAAATGTCTGTTGTTTAAGCCACCCACGTGGTATTTTGTTATGGCAGGCCTAGCAAACTAATACACCCTCAAACAGCTCACTATCTTGGGAAGACAATAAGAAGCAAGTCAATATTTATAATATAATGTGAAATATACTGCAATCAAGTTTTACAGGGATAACATGGAGGCACAGAGAAAGAACCAAGACAAAATGATAAGTATAAGAGGTGATATAAGACATCTTCCCCTGGGAGATGATGTCTACATAGAGTCTAGGGGAATTAGCAGAGGTAATCTGGGCAGAGTGCAAGGAAGAGTATTCCATAGAAAGGAACCTACACGTGCAAAAATAAGGGGAGCACGGCATATATTCATACGCCAAAACTAAGTAGTTTAAAATGGGTTGAGGATTGGCTGTGAGAGCATGTAGAATCAAAAGATGAGTCGAGAAACATGCAATGAAAAGATTCTACACCTTGATAGGAAGTAACTGAATCAATAAATCAAGGAATCCATGACTGTATTGAAGTAATGCTGTTTACTTTACTGAAAAGATCATAACTGAGTAAGAGATCCTGTTTTAGTACCAAAACTAAGGCAGCCATATGTCCTGGGTTTTTCGGGACTCTACTGATTTAAAATATTTTGCCTTATCAGACCATGTGTCAGAACACAGCCCGATTTAGGGTTAGGAAAATTTTGTTACCATAACTTCGTTCCATCCCACACACCATATTGTTTTCTCTAAATAAATTGTAACATTGTTTCTGGTTGGTAACATACAGAAAATAATCCTGATTTTTGAGTTTGCAATTCATACTTATGAATATTCAAATACACAACACTAGTTAAAGCCAGATCTAAAAGCCTGTACTACAGGCAACAAAAATAGTCTTCCCATAGCTACGTTTATTTTATTAAAAGTTTGTAACCTAGAGTCCTAAGAAAAAAGAATTAATGTTTTATTATAATCTTGGAATTTTGCATCTAATTGAGTGGTTTTTCTCATTCCTTTTTTCATTTACTAAAGTATTAGGGATTTGCTACTATAATAGCAGAAACTAGCTACGATGGCAAATTCAGGTGTATCTCTCATATATTTAGGGGCTTCGTGTGACTCAGTCTCCACAGAGAATCAAATGCCTTGAAATCAAATCCAACAATCAAAATAAATTTAGGTGGAATTCCAAACCTTAGGTTTATCCAAGGGCAAGTAACAGTTCCAATTCACAACGCACAGCGGCAACACTTCTAAGAAGCTTCCTTCCTCCACACCTTGCATCCCACAACTGCTCCAGGGCCTCTCCATTGCCAGGCCCTTGATATTCACCTCCTCTCTCCTACCTTAGCTTTTTATTATGGAGATCCTTAGTTCTTAGCTTTACTTGCACTTTGCCTGTTACCTGAATTCTCCAACACAAAAGGATACCTAGTGCTTAGCCATGCCAGCAGGAAACCTTTTCATTGTCTTCCCACCGTTTGGTTCTCTCTGTCCGTTCTCCTACTTCTACTTCATAATCAGCCTGGGAGTTGAGAAGGCCAAGGTCAAGCACTCCTTAGGAGATGAGGAAAAGGTGAGCAAAAATAAATCAATGAATTAATTAAATAAGAAGAATGGGATATGTTCTGGCAATTCCACTTCTAGGAATATACCCCACAGAATTGAAAGCAGGAGCTTGTACACATATTTGCACACCGAGATTCATAGCAGCATCAGTCCTAATAGCCAAAACTACTCAGGCAGGGTTAGTGTTAAGGTTAGAGTTAAGGTTAGGGTTAGCTATTTTGGTGGAAGCAACCCAAGTGTCTATTAACAGATGAATGGATAAACAAATGTAGTTTTACATACAATGGAATATTATTCAGCCATTAAAACAAATACAATTCTGATACAGGCTACACCATGGATAAAGCATAAAGCCATTATACTAAATAAAATAAGCCAGACACTAAAGGACAAATATGTATAATTCCACTTGAATGAGGTAGCTAAAATAGGCAAATTCATAAAGACAGAAAGTAGAATAGTGGTTACCAGGGGCTAGGGGAAGAGCAGAATGGGGAGTTCTTGATTAACGGGTACAGATTTCAGTTTTGAATGATGAAAATGCTGGGTTATTATTTATATTTATAATATGTGTTTCCCAAGTATAACATTTTTAAAGAAGTTAGAGAGGCAACATGAGCAGAATATTTTGTTTCCATCTCTGTCCACAATTACAGAAATTCCAGCCAGTCTAAAAACATACCTTGAAAAACAGTTCTAGGAATCCCCAACACTCACTTCAGCTGTGCTCACTAGTATCCAAGGCCACCATTTTCCTCCTTTTTTATTTTTACTATTGGGATGATGTCTCCTATTGCTATGGAAGCTATTGTCTCTGAGTCCACAAACTTTACGTGTTCAAGGTGTCCTTTCCTGCTTTCTTCTCTCACATGAAAATGGTCTAGCAAGTTACTCTTACACAGTATGTACTCAGCATAATAATTTTAAGATTTACCCACGTTTTTGCATGTATGGATTGTTTGATCCTTTTTATTTCTGACTCGTATCCCCTTGTACAGACATATCACATTTTGTTTACCCCTTAACCTGTCAATGGACATATATAGGTTGTTTCCAGTTTAGAGCTATTACAAATAAAACTGCTATGAACATTCATATAAAAGTCTTTGTGTTGATGTAATTTTCATTTCTTTTGGGTAAATATCAAGTAGTATGGGGTTGAGTTATATATTAGTGTATGTTTAACTTTTTAAGAAACTGCCATACTATTTCTAACTTGGCTGTATCATTTTACATTCCCATAAACAGTGTGGGAGCATTCCAGTTACCTCACATCCTCGCCAACACTGGGTATTGTCAACCTTTTTAATAATATCCCTTTTATTAAGTATACAGGGGTATCTCCTGTGGTTTTAATTTGGACTTCTCTGATGGTTAACAATGTTGAACATCTTTTTATGTGCTTATTGGTCACTCCTACATCTTCATTTGTAAAGTATCTGTTCAAACCTTTTGCCTACTTTGCTTGTTGGGCTGTTGTCTCATTTTGTAGTTATGAGATTTTTGTTTTTTGTATTCTAGATACAAGCCTTTTGTTTGATGTATGTATTGCAAATATTTTCTCCCAGACTGTAGCTTGACCATCACCACTGTGCTTACTAAAACTTTGCCCTTTGTCCTGAAGTCATTCAACCACAGGAACACTTAATCATTGAAAGAATGCAAAGAGAGCCTGGAACATGTTACCAAATTTGGAAGGAGCTCCTCCAGGTTTAAACAGCATTTCTTGTGGGGTTTTTTTGTTTTTGTTTTTTTTAATTAAAGCTTATTGGGGTGACAATTCTTAGTCAAGTTACATCGATTTCAGGTGTACAATTCTGTAATACATCATCTATTTATCACAGTGTGTGTTTTTATGGATCAACATATGAAGAACACTTTCTGAAGTTTCAGTAGAGGTGTTATTGGAAAGTACATTTTCCATGCAGCTATAATAATATCTCCTCTTTTATCAGATAATGGAGATAATATTATGCTATTGAATATGTGGGTAGACATGAAAACTCTAGCAGATGGTTTTGATTCAGGTGTTGTCACTGTGGGGGGACACTGAAAAGACGTGGTAGGTAGAAGGTCAAGGTGTGTTATGGGTTTATGAGGGAGAGAGTTTTCAAAGGCAAATATGCCAGAAATTTATCTCTTCCCAGAAAGAAAAGAAACAAAATAGCAACTATGATAGAAGTCACAATTGGGGGAGGGAGTCAATCTGCCAGTGACACACACACACACACATGCACACACACTCACACACAGAGAAAAGGAGTGAGAATACAAGGAAAAATGAACTGCAATCTGCTTTCCTTTTTTCTACTAAAATCATGCATGTCCTCCTACTGGGAGATTTCAGTATATTCTAGATATTAGAATACACGGCTGACTATTACACTACTTTTGAATCCTAAAAATGTTAGAGAAAATGTCCAAGATGAAGACCGTGGGGATGACAAAATAAACAAAGCCAGAGGTCAGAGAGAAACCCAGGAAATCTCACCACATGTGCAGCCAATGTCAACGAAGACGAAAACATTTTTTTTCCATCGGTGACTTAGGCATAACTAAACATTTTGTAGACTCCCTGATCCCTTATTCACTTAGTGCTCTGGGATAGGTGAGGTAGGTGAATGTTGGCATTGAAAGACCATGGGCTTTGGCATGAACAGACCTGGATTCAAATTCTAGACGTAAATGTTTAAATGACTGTGAATTTAGTTAAATTTCTTAAATTTAATTTATTCATCCATAAATGAAAGATGCTAGCACATTGGCACATTGACATAAATAACATCTATCTGATAGAATTATTGAGAGTACAATGAAATCAGATATGCTCATTTCCTAAAACAGGTGTCAGTGCAAAGTAGGCACTCATGAAATTTAATCAATACTCCCACCCTGGCTTCTACTGGCTCTTAATAAAAATGCTATTTAAGAATTCCATGCCTTTTTTAAACTTAAAGAATTATTGGGGTTGTACTGTGACAAGCAGGAGAGGCTTGGCCAGCAAAAGTCATATTCCATAGAACTACAGGGATTATCTCATTTAATGCATCCTTATTTTAACCTGGCTTTCCAAGAAACTATAATTAAACAGTAAAATCATAGGAACTAGTGAAGCCTGAGATTTTGGTACATTTATTTGTTTTTCTAGCCACATGATAATAATAACTTCTATTTTTAAATTTGTGCCAGTGTGCTAGCATCAAGCTAAGTACTTTGTTACAATAACCCAAGATGCAAGTATGATTGTTATTTCCAGTTTACATAAAAAGGACCAAGACTAAGAAAGGTTAGTTTTCCTAAGACATCTGGCTTCAAAGCCTGTTGTTTGTAATATTGCTGCTACTACATACCTTCTAATTTTGACTACTACTTTTAAAGTGTTATTATCACTTTATCTGATACTGTGTGCTGCTCAAATCTTTTTGGAAAGTGGGAGTGATGTCAATTATCAATAAATATTTCCAAGACAGACAAACTATCTGAAGCCCAAAACTCAAAGCTGGAAGAAAGCAAACTAAGCAAGCAGTGAACTGGACCTGGACACTAAAAGCACTAATCTGAAAATACAAACCATAGGTCCAATTCTCAACCAAATGCCTAATGTTCACAGCTACGAGCTGCATTATTAATGGAAAACAATTCAGGACCTATTTTTTCCTAGCCAAAATAGCATGTAAGGAATAAAATCATAAAAAAGATCAAACCTGAGATGTGAAATCAATACACAAAGTCTAGAAAGACTGGAAATATTTCTGATTCTGTCCCCTAGATGTCACAGTGTTTGGAAAGGCCATTTGCTTTATTTGTCTTTCTTGGCTGGTACCAAAAATGGCATTACCTCATTTCTTCAGCTTAAGACCCTGATTTCTGCAAAAATGCAAATAGTCGTGGGAGGGCTAACAATGTTCTATCATTGAGAACTTCATGATAATAACATTTCCTCCCTCAGAACAGAGGGTTTCAGAACAGAGGAGCATGAGACATTGCATGACTCTGGTACCTACATATAGGGAAGAACTATTTCTCAATTTTGTCTGGAGTAATCTCAGGTACACCTTTGCTTGTTTGAGCTGACATTGTCCAGCCCTCAAGCCTTCCAGGAAAATAAGCCATTTGATCGAGGGCTAAAGGATTCTTATTTACACAGCAAAATGCTGCCAATAACTTTATATGCAGGTAGGATGGAAAACACTGATTTAGGTTTTCTCGTTTTGTGATACTTTTGTTAGAATATTTGAAGATTGACTAGAAATAGCAATTCTGCAATAGTGGCCACAGACGTTATTCTGTCCAGTAATTCTGCTACATTTGGTTCAGAAACAAGGTCACAAAATGGCAACCTAAATATACTTCAGTACATTTATTTTAAATTAGTTTTAAATGAATTTTCTGCAAAATATGATTGCAGAAAAAAAGGACAAAAGGAACATTTGAAAAAGGGCACCTTAAAATATGTTAAAGGAATAAAATAATTGAAACATAGTTTGAGGAACTTCCACAACTAAACAGGGGATCCATGAGTGAGGGGGGAAAAAAAGTTTGTTTTATGTCACTGAGAAATAGTATGGTTATTTGTTACACAGCATTATTGAAGCAAGAATTGATTAATAGAACCCACAACATAAAATTATTATGGGAGGAGATTGGTCATTTGACAGGAAATTTCAATAAGTCCTGTCTGGATGTAGGCTGATGAACCAAGGTAAAGGAAACCATTGCCCAGAACACAGACGGAGGAGTGACAGACTCACCTGAAGATCTCTAGAGATTCTCTACAGGTAGAGATACTAGGGACAGCAATCACAGAGATGAGACATGGGCTAAGACGTGGGACTCCAAACAGGGACAATTCAATTGCAAGTTGTAGATAAACTCCTTCACTCACAAGTTGCAGAACTAGGTGTCTACTCTCCATGGAGAAAGAAAGAAGAGGAATAAGATAGAAAATGGAAGTGGGAACAGAAAAAGGAAAGAAAAAGAAGAAAAGATAAAATCACAGACTTCTTCTTTTTAAAAAATTGAATCTTGGAAAAGCCAGGGCAAACTATGGGTATAGATGGCTGAAAGCAAAGCCCTCCACTTTCTGTATTAATATATGAATGTTGCCCTTAATATATTGGCATGTCTACCACCATGAACTGAAGCCTAATAGCTGACATGACCCAAATATCTTAAGACAAACTTGAACATGGCAGATTTCCTTTTTTAAATTTTTATCAAAAGAAAATGTCACTGGTAAATATAAAAGCTAGTATTATCATATTTTTACTTTGTAACTCCTCTTCTGCTTTCATTGTGATTTAAAACACCATGTATAAAACAATAATTACAAATGTATGCTAAGGGACACACAGTGTATAAAGATGAAATTTGTGACAATAACAGCATAAAGGGAGATAGAGAGTTGGATAGGAGTAGAGTTAATGTTTGTTGTTGAAGCTAAGTTGGTATCATTCAAACTAGATTGGTATTAATTTAAGATATTAACTGTAATTTCATTCCCATGGTAACAATTAAGAAAATAGATTTTAAAAATATACAGTAAATGAAATGAAAAGAGAACCAAAATTGTTCACTAAGAAAAAAAAATCAAAAACAAAAGAAGGCAGTATTGGAGGAAATGAGCAAAAATATAGAACCTATAAAAACAAAGGCAAAATGGTAGAAGTAACTCCTGCAACATCAGTAGTCACTTTAAATGTAAATGAATGAAGCTCACCAATTAAAAGTCAGAGATGCCAAGATAGGTTTTAATAAAATGAGCTAACTATATGCTGTTTACAAGAGACTTTCTTTAGACTCAGAGACACAAATAGGCTGAACATAAGAGGATAGAAAAGATGTTCTATGCAAATAGTAACCAAAATAGAGCTGGGTTGGCTATATGAATAGCCAATATAATACATTTTAAGTTAAAGATGACAAAGAAAGACATTATATATTGATTAAAAGTGTCAATTCATCAAAAATATATAACAATTATACACATCTACACACCAAGCAAAAGAGTCCCAAAATATACAAAGCAAACATTAACCAAATCAAAGAAGAAATAGTTCCACAATAATAGATGGAGATTTTGATACCTTCCATTTTCAATAATAGATAGAATATATAGACAAAAGGTTAATAAGGAATTAGAGAACTTGAACAACACTATAAACCAACTAGACTTAGTCGCCATATGCAGAACACTGACCAACAGCAGCATAACACACATTCTTCTCACGTGCACATAGAGCATTCCCCAGGATATACATGTTATGTCCTAAACCAATGAATTAAAAAAGATTGAAATCATCAAAGTATCTTCTCTAACCACAATGAAATAAAGCTAGAAATAATAACAGAAGGAAAACTGAAAAATCACAAATACAGAGGGTGCCAAAAAAAATGTATATACATTTTAAGAAAGGAAAAAACTGTATTAAAATTGTGCTGATGGTAACCACTTTGAGCACCTTTTGTAATTGCAGAAGTCAAACATGACTTGTATTCATCTTTTGGTATTGATATAGATTGAGTATTACAATTTTAATAGCTTTTTCCTTTCTTAAAATTTGTATACATTTTTGACACCCTCTGTATATAAAAATTAAACAATACACTCTTAAACAACAAATGGGTCGAAAAGAAATCACTAAGGAAATTAGAAAATACCTTGAGACAAATTCAAATGAAGTACAACATACTAACACTTATAGGATGTAATAAAAGGACTCAGAGAAAATTTATGACTGTAAACACCTACATTAAAAAAGAATTAAGAGCTCTAATCAACAATCTAATTTTACATATTAAGGAACTAAGATAAGAGGAACAAAATGAACCTAAAGCCAGAAGGAAAAAAATAATAAAAATTAGAGTAGAGGTAAACAAAAAAGAACATAAAGAAAAATAGAATCAAGAAAATCAAAAGTTGGTTGGTTCTTTGCAAAGATCAACAAAATTGACAAACATTTAACTAGACTAAGTAAAAGGGAGAGAGAATGAAAGTAACTAAAATCATAAATGAAAGTGGGGACATTATTACTGACCTTACAGAAATTAAAAGGATTATAAGAGAAAAAAATGAACAATTATACACCAAGAAATTAAAATCATCTAGATAAAATTCTTAGAAACACACAAATTACCAAAACTGACTCAGGAAGGAATAGAAAATCTCAACAGATCTAAGGATCTGTTCTTAGGGAACAGAGGATAATGAGCCCTGTTCAGACACACATAGGAGAATAACCACTCTCCAGAAACCGCCACAGAAGTAAAATCTGAGGTGGGCAGGTGGAAGCAGGGGTACACAAAGGCCACATTGTGAACTGGACATCAAGGAGTTGAGGAAATCAGACTTCTGAGGCCTGTGTCACGTGGGACCACTGAGCTCTGGAGGCTGAATTCATCATTATCAGTCTGAGTCTGGACCCATTACTGATGTTGCCTCGGATGTCTTCATTTAGTTTCCTTTGACTCTGCTCCAAAAATCATCTCAACACTTTCTGGAGAAAGCATAAACTACACATCTGGTCCACCCACTGACAAGACTCTCCTGAAATCTGTGTCCAATGGGTTCTCTTTTCCCCATTTTCACAGCCCAAAACCACGCCCACCCCCACCAAAAACATTATTTCTGTCTAGACTAGTGCAGAAGGTCATAAGTGCTGCCACCCATCCCCACCCCACCTCCAGTTCGGTCTCCACTCACCATCCAGAGCAATCTTTTAAAAAGAATAAAATCCAATCAAGTCATTCTCCTCCTGCTGGACACCTTTCAAAGGATTCCTCTTACTTCTGAAATTATTCAGAAGTATAGACCTGCATGGTCTAGCCACTCTCCCTTCTCCCCCACACCCCCCAGGTTTATTGGCCTTCTCCTTTTTGCTATGAAGCTCCAGGTCTGTTGCTCTTCTTTTCATTCCTGTTCACCCCAGGATCTTCACACATGTCCTCCCATTCATCTAAACGTTTGTCCCTCACACAAGCCCCACCTCTGTCATTACCTGGCCTACTCCTTCAGGTCCTGAGTGAAAGGGCACCTGCCTTGGAAGGGTTATTGCAGCCTCTTTCCTCACCAGCCTGTCTCCTGCTGTCCAGTGTCCTGCTTTTCCTTTGCAACATTAGCAGAATTATAACTCAATTGTGTGTATTTGTTTGATTTCTCTCTCTCCTGCTAAACTGTCTACTCCAGGAAAAAGGGTAGGGACTAGAGGATTTGCAGGCTACTGTTTCTTCATCGTTTAATACAGGATTTTACACATAGTAAATGCCTTATCGATAGTTATTGAATGAATAAATAAATGAGTAAAAATCATTTCTCTCCTCTCTAGAAAAAGCCTTCTATTTATGGCTGAATACTACTTTGGCAAGTAAAACTTTTTACTATATATGTAAGCTGCTTAAAAATCTTAATTAGGGTTAATAAAGGCACACAGCACAATGCATAAAGGTAGAAAACTCATTTAAAATGAAGAAGAACCCTTTAAAATAGGATTCTTGAAATTGTAAAGCATCCGTGAATCTGCTCTAATTACAAATCATTCATTTGAGGAAATGGTGATTCTGCTGCAAATACTTTTACTAAAGAACTTATTTTAAAAATTTTAAACCACAGGTAACAATATTTTTGAACTTCAGAGCACAATCACATCAACACACGGTTGGATCACAAAGCCCATAAAAATATGACGTGTGGTTTTCAATATTGCAAGGATCTAGCTGTCTCGTTCTGGCAGCCACTCTCACAATGTGGAAAGTTTCAATAGCAATGACTTTTCACCAAGAGTATGTAAACATTGAAGCTACCTTGTCCTTCCATGGTCCAAACTTTTCCTGGTTCAGTCAGACTGCACCTACACATTAGCCCAAAGCTAGAATTTAATAAGACTTTGTAAGGATAATTTTTTCGAGGAGCAATACTGAAAGTGTGGTCTGATAGGCAGGGCAGCTCCAGGCCTGAGCAAAAGCCCACTGTGCCATCCACGACCTCTGCAGCATTTGCCCTTTTACCACATTATATCATAGTGAGGTCTAGTTTTTGGAATGTTTTCATGAAAATCTCAGAGTTACCCTGAGATCATGAAGTACGAATTTCAGAACCTAGTCTCTCCCTATGTGAAAAAGACAGACTTTAGGAGACAGAAATGTCTTGCCCAAAGTCCTACAATGTCAAATCCTATTCTGGAACCAGGATTTTCTAGCTTATTCACTCATTAAACTAATATGCAATGAGTAGCTACTATTGCCAGGCACTGTTCTAAGTTTCTGGAATACGTAGTTTCTTTAAAAAAACACAAAGACATCTATTTTCATGGAGGTCACATTCTAGTAGAAAACTATGCAGGGTATAATTTTAAATAGGGTGGTCAACACAGCACTTCTTGAGAAGGAGACATTTGAGTAAAGACTTGAAAGAGGTGAGGAACTAGCCATGTGAATATCTCTGGGAAGCACATCCAGGCAGAAAGACAAGACAATACAGAGCTTCAAGGCACTAGTCCACACGTAAACAATTTTTGATGGTGGTGATTGGCGGTGGGGGACGGGATTATTGGCAGTGAAGATGATGAAGAGAGGACCTATTAGACACATATTTTAGAAATAGAACTGATTTGTTTCATTGATTGACTGGATGGATGGGTTATGTTTTCTCCAGGTGTTGTGATGATTTTTCAAACATACTCAAAAGACACGATATGAAGACACTTGATGGAACACCAGTGACGAATCCAGACCCAGACCAATGCTGAGTAGTTTTGGTGGTGGAGATGAAAAACAAAGAAGCCACTGCAGCTAGAGTGGAGGAACGGAGGAGCATGGTTGTCACAAAGACCATAGAGGGAACAGAAGTAAGACAGTGGAGCCGGACAGGTCATTGGAAGGACTGTGGCTTTTACTCTGAGGGAGACGAGGAGCCAGTAGTTTTAAAAGAGGAGGAACATGATCTGCCCTTGGTTTTAACAAGGCTGCTAGATTGATAATAGTTTGTCCAAGACAAGGATGGAAGAGGAAAGACAGTCGGAGGCTATTGTAGCCATCCAGCCTTCAGATGATGGTGGCTTAGACCAAAGTGTTAGCAGTGGAGGTGCTGAGAAGTGACCAGCATCTGGACGTATTGTGGAGACAAAGCCAACAAAATATATTGAGGAATTGGGTATGAGGTTTGAGTGAAAGAGAGGAATTAGGGAAAGCCCTCAAGTTTTTGGCCTGAGCAACTGGAAGCATGGTATTACCAAGCACTGAAGACATAAAACTATGTGGACACATCTGGGAGGGAGAAACAGAGGGTCAGTTCCAGACAAGCAGAGTGTAAGAAGTCCACCAAGGAGGACATGTTGAGCAGGGTGTTGGGTGTACAAGTCTGGACTTCAGCAGACATTCACTGGCTGAGATATGACCTTCTGGCATGGTATTCATCCCAGCTTGACATACTTCCTACAGCCAAAGCTTGGATTTTTCTAGAACGTGAAACATGGTGGTCAAGTTAAATCCTCAGCACCCTCTTGCTGCCCACAAATCTGCACTGATCTTATTTCCAAGAAAAATAACCAGTCACCCTGCATTTTACCCAAAAGGACCCTCAATCAAGGAGCTCCTTGCCCAACTTCATATGGTAGAAACTCTATTACAGAACTTCAGACGCACTGTAAGATGAAACTTTATTACTGACATTGCAATTGATTGAATATGTTACCATTTCTCCAATCTCTATAGTATATTTAATCATTTTTTCCCACTTTACAGAAGGATGCAGTTTTGTTTTTTATATCCTTGTAGAAGAAATTGTTTTAAAGCCTGGAGAAAATCACAAGTAGCTGAGTGATCCAAACGAGCCACATTCGATGCATCTAAATAACCTTGTCTTTGGTTAACAACAAATGGATGCCAGTGGAATTATCATATTCTAAACTTTTCCTATAAATGTGACATCTCCATGTGTCAGCATAATCTGTGCTGAAAACATTTCAATGAATGACAAGTTGATTGGCCCCAATTTGAAAAGCATAGTGTATAAAAACATAATTCTGGGGTGGCCCACATTATGACAGATTCTATATTCTGCTCTCACACAGAACTGATTTGAACTGTTTGGGGAATTTTGATAGTCTGTGAGTGCTTTCTGCAAAGAAAATTGGCTGGATAGGAGAGGAAGGGGAAGGAAGAAATGAAATTAAAAACTGTTGGGTAACTATTATCAGCCAGACTTTATTTGAGAGAAAATGGTGGGGTAAGGGGCTGATTGATAATCATTGTCTTTACAACCCAATGAACAGCATGATACAGATGAAAAGAATGTCGCTTCGGAAGTAGAAAACCTTAGTGCACATCCCAGCTTTGTCACTTACTGTGAGATGTCAAAACAATATTCTCATTTCTCTGACTTTTGTGCTTTGCATTAATAAAAGAGGGATAACAATAGATACTTTCTAGGTAGTTGTAAAAATTAAAGTAGGTTTTATTTGTGTACACACACAGACACATTCCCTATTTGTGTACACACACAGACACATCCCCTGGCTTAGTTCTCATTTCACTCTACTAGAAATAGTGTATTAGGGAGAATCCAATATAGGCGAAAGGTTTCCAAACCACTCAGAAAGGTAGAAACCACAGTTTAGATGACCAAGAAGAAAGCACGGGTCATTTCCACTAAGATGCCAGCCATGGTCTTATTGAGTCAACAGCTTACAGACTTGAAAGAATAAACAGAACCCAGCATAGGTCCCTCTGTTCTGTCCATTATATAATATCAGTGACTTAGGACTTTCTCCTGTGGTCTCCTCATTCATTTTAATGAGTTTATGTCAAAAGCTGTGGTCTTGTTGGTTAAAAGCCACCAGAAGAAATTCTGATAGAAAATAAGATACAGCAGCGAAAACATATCTTAATTATTTGGGGAATAGAAAGCATAAAGAACCTTTCACATAATTTTTCAACAGTTTTCTATCAATATACATCTTGCTCCATACTAAAGAGAAGTAAGAGGTCTGCTCTGCAAATTGCTGACCTGTAGGAATTCAAACCCCTTTATTACTTTCATTTCCTTTAACCTGCTGTGAATAACAGTGAGGACGAGCGCCAATTCCAGATCCTAGATCCCAAAATAAAAAGTCCAGAAAAATGGATGGCATATGGAGACTGGGGATTAAGCAGGAAGATGAGATGGCAACAAGAATAAAAACCCTGGAGAGAGAGAAAGGAGATGGGCCAAAAAAGAAGGAATCTTGGCTTTCCAATTTAATCCCACAGAGACCTTAACTTTAAATGAGAATGGTGCCTCTAATTTGCTCTTGATTATTGATAGGGTTTTTCAGGCTGGCTCTAATATGAGAAATTCCATGGCTCTGCTAAAAGGGAAAGTGGATAGACCAGCTCCTTTTCTTTCGAATTTGCCATCAGAGCCAGATGAAGACATAAAAAGTAACATGTGAGGGGTTTGGGGGGAGTAAGTGCTTCAAATGTTTTGTTTTGTAGTACTCTTCTCTTACCTAGCAAAATCATCTCAAGAAATATTAGCATCTATATTTGGGGAACTGAAGAAAGAAAACGGAAGTACAAAGTTTTTTGTTTGTTGGTTTAAATTCTGAGCTACATAAGGTGAACCTCACTGGGGAAAATGAAACAACTCCCGCAGGACAAAGAGAACGTCGACATGACCTGTACAGTGGCACAGGCTAGGAGTAGCTAAGAGCTGAAGGCCACAAGCAGGCACATCTGAGGAGAGGTGTCATACAATAGGGTCAAGGTCAAGGACAAAGAGCTATGGTGCTGGTACCGTAGCTTATGTGTGATCAGAGATGTCCAAAATCTGGTCTCCATGTGGACAGGCCTCTACTTCTGGAGCATAGCCTCAAGCAGCCTCCTGCTTGGAAAATGAAAAGATGGGCCAGCTCTGCTGTGAGTCTTAGAGGGCAATTTTTGCCCTTGGTGCACTTTTCCTTGTGCCCTCTTCTCCCATCTCTTTTTGTCCTAAGAGGACTAAGTCAAAGGTAAGGTCACATATAAAGTGAGAGGGAAGGAGCCATATTTAGCAGAGATCCCATGCCAGAGAGACAAAAATCATCCTTATAACTTGCATGTACTCTAGACCAGCTCCCGGGGGCTGTCTCTACACCTGGAGCAACCCATGAGAGATGTGGAGAGGCAATCAGAATCACCTGGGGGGATATCTCTTAGCAAGGAAAGGGACGTGTTCTTTTCACCTACCAAACTGACCACACACACATTTCTGGGCTTTCCATATTGTCTACCACAATCATATTATTTTGACATCACAAAGCTACAGTAAGTGCCATAAAATGAAGAAGAGCTAAGACACTTAAAACCTAAAGTATAGGTTCTTACTCAGCTAATCTCACTCCACAATTTTTCAGATTAGCATCTCTCCCACTGCTTCTGAGGTTTGAATCAGTCAACAAATAAATGCCATTCATAGTTCATTGTGAAATATTCCTTTATTACCTTTGGATTCTGAAGCAGATACAACCTATCTTAATATTAGCACGTCTCAGACTATGAATCAGTTGGAACTCACTATATGGTTGCTTTTGTTGTTTCCTCTTTAACCAAATCTTGAAAACAATATTTTTCAGTTTAAATATGTACAAATAGATATATACCCCAAAGAATTGAAAGCAAGTTCTCAAAGAGATATTTGTTCACCCATGTTCATAGCAACACTATCTGCAATAGTCAAAGAGTAAAAGCAACTCAATTTCCAGCAGCAGATGATTGAATAAACGAAATGTGGTATATACATACAATGTAATATTATTCAATCTTAAAAAGGAGGAATATTTTGACACATGCTACAACAAGGATAAAATCTTGAGGACATTATGTTACGTCACGAATAAGCCAGTCACAAAAAGACAAATACAGTGTGATTCCAGTCTTATGAGGTATCTAGAGTAGTCAAATTTATAGAAACAGAAAGTAGAATAGTAGTTTCCAGGAGCTGGGGGGAGGTGAGGATGGAGAATTATTGTTTCATTTCCAAAATAAGTCACAGTATTTACCCAGTCCTACAATACAATGGCTCAGTGTTTTACAGTAAGAAGTCTCTAAGGAAACCCCAAATATTGAAGTCCCAGATGCAAAAGGAAAATATTAAAGAAAGAAAACCTTAAAAGAGAAAAAAAGGAGGGAAAATATGAAGACTAATGAGAAGACTATTTCAGTTTTGCAAGATGAAAAGACTTCTGGAGATTCATTGCACAGCAATGTGAATTTACTTAACACTAGTGAACTGTACACTTAAAAATGGTTAAGATTATAAATTTTATGTGTATTTCACCACAATTAAAAATAAAAAATAAATAAAATGTACAGAGTATAAACTATTGATCTATTAGATGAAAATGACTTTGAGGTAGAAGTGAAATTTCAGCAGGTAATCCTTGACAAAGAGTGGAATTAGGGGTTGGAAATCTTGGGAAGGGATTTAGAGGTAAAGGAAGCAGCATTCAGAAATCTGTTAGGAATCCATTGGCATGCTCACAATGGATTCCTGACATATTGAGGAATGACACTAAAAATAATGTGTACACATTTACAATAGAATGTTGGATAGGTCCAGAAGGTGGGAGACTATATATAGAGAGGGAGACTATATATATATATACAAACACACACACACACACACACACACACACACACACACACATATGAGGGTCTTGAAGCTAAGGGGATGGAGTTGAGCATGGATGGACACGAAGGGTAATAGCGAGCCACCATAGGGGTTTGATGAGCGAGGTGACACTGTCAGAGCAGCAGGTGAGAAAAATGAATTTGGCAGCTGCATGAAGGATTGACTGCAGGGGAGCCATGCTAGAAGCGGGGAAGCCAGTGAGGAATGGGTTGTGATTATTGGTCTTGGAACATAAACATTTCCTTGCCATTAAATTGATCTCACCACAATAATTTACCCTGCCCTACAATACAATGGCTCAATATTTTACAGTAAGAAGTCTCCAAGGAAACCCCAATATTGAAGTTACAGATGCAAAAGGAAAATATTAAAGAAAGAAAGCCTTAAAAGAGAATAAAAAATAACAGGAAAAATATGAAGACCAACAACATATCAGGGAAAGGACTCACTAAACAGTGATTTGTATGAGAGAACTAGCTTTCTTTTCTTCAAAAATAGCTGGACTATTTAACTCTAGCAAAAGGCAGTTTATCAACATTTCACACATTGATGGGCATTTCTTCCTAAGACTGTTAAATAACCAAAAACTCCAATAAGACAGAATAGTATGCACATACACGCAAACAAAGCACAAAAGAAAGGACCAAACATCTTATGGAACAGAAAGGATCCCATTCCCAGGAAAGCATAGAGCATGAGTGAGTTAGAAGACGAGGAAAATATGTGTGTGTGTACGCATGCATGTGTGTGCATGTCTGAGCACGCACAGGGCCTGTAAGTGTATAGGGGGGGAAACACCGGATAGTGCCAAACACACCCAAGGAGAATGTGGCAATATTGACTTACACAGAGACTTTATTGTCAAAAATATTTGCAGGCAAAAATAAGCTCATGAAAGGGCATGAATGTGGCTAAAAATAAACCTATATTTGAACCCCAGCTCAGAACATTCTTTGTGCCTTGGACAGTTAACTGAACCTCATGAAATTTCAATAAATACATGTCTGAAACAAGATGACCACACTTAATGAAAGTGTGGAGAGGCTTAGAAATAATAGTGCCTGGAATAATGCCTGACATGTAACAGGTACTGAAAATAATAACGTCATAATGAAAATAGGACTGCATTACTTATATATGTATACATAAAATATGATTGTTTCAAGCAAATTTACCTCCTCACATACCTTTAAAATGACATACATTTACTGAGCATCTATTATATGCCAAATGATAGGTACTAAATGGCTATGGCTGGGTCTGCCCATAAGAGCAAACGTAGCCCAATATATCTGTGTATTAACTCTCCTATATAGAGCCTCCTATATTGATATGAAGAAGGCCAAGTGCACAGGGGAAAATCTCAGTTGATGGAGGATGGGAGACGGCTGGTAACCGTCCACCACAGCGCCCAGGTCAACGTGCTGGCCAGCCTGTGGAAGTGCAGCATTGCCCTCTATTGGAAAGAGCACTGGATGACCAAGGGGTCTTACATTTCCCGTCAGAGATGGGCCCCCCAGCGTGCTCAGCCGTGGTACTTCAGAAAGTGAGAAAGGAGAGGAAGAGCAGAATGAATATGTGTGTCATTGATAAGGTCAGGAGTGGCCAGCTGACCCAGGGAGGAAGGACATCTGGTGGTTGTCCCTTTGTAAACACTAGCATCCCAAACCCATAGGTCATTCTAGCAAAAGGGTGCTATTGCCAGAACAAGAGGCCCAATGTGAAGAATGAGTGAGTCTCCTCACCCCCACAGGCCAGCCCACATCACTACTTGACTCAAACAGAGAGTCAGCAACCTCTAGTGCCTTCCGATACGGACCATTTCCATTCAGCCAGCCAGCTATGTTCATGTCCCCTACACTTGATCACCCCACCATGTCAGATGCCCCCACCTCCATCACGGAAGGTAGAAGACAGACATTGAATAACATAAAATGTCACATGGTACTGTCCAGGGGACATTAACATTAGGTGGTTCATTAAGAGAAGCCACAGAAGGGTGGTGAGGCTTTAACTAGGCCTCTAAAGAAAAGTACACATGAACGAGGGAGAGAAATGGAAGGCTAGTGAGTTTATGGGGAAGAGGGAACAGAAGAGTACGTAAGGAGCCAGTTCGCAAAGCTATATAATGCCATGCTCACTCTGTAGACAGTGGGGTTCTTTTTTTTTAATTAAAATTTATTGGGGTGACAGTGGTTAGTAAAGTTACATAGGTTTCAAGTGTACAATTCTGTGATACATCATGTATATCTCACATTGTGTGTTCACCACCCAGAGTTAGTTCTCCTTCCATCACCATATATTTGACCCCATTTACCCTCATCTACCAGTGGGGTTCTTTTCTGAGCTGAGTATTATCATGCAGAAAATGGAATTTGAGGAACATTTATTGGTCAATATCAACTCGAGTTACCCCAATTAAATTTTTCTTCTTGTCCATCCCATTTATTATCTTCTGCTGAATTCATATCTCCCTTAATAACCCCACCACTTCCTCGTACCAGTTACCCCACATAGACACTTGGAAGTCATCCTGAACTCTTCCTTGGTCCTGATATTAATATGTATGCAGACACTAAGTCCTGTCCGTACTGCCTTCTCTAAATATGTCTCCAAATCTTCTCTTCTCCATCTCTGCTAGCACCTCTATAATTCAGACCCTCATTATCTTTTGATCATCTTTGCCTCAAATTTAATGCCCTTCATTTTATCCTTTGCATTGCCACCAAGCTGATTGCTCTCAAATTAGACTATAACCATGCTACCACCTACTCACACTAATTTATCATCTCCCCGTTGCTTTCATAAGAAAGTCCTTGGCTTGTCACATACGATCCTTCATGAGCTAGTACTTACTTACATTCCCTATCTTACCTACAATTCCCCTTTCTAAACAACTTTTTCTCTAGCCTTATCAAACTACCTGCTGTCCCTTGTCCCTAGAATGGGCCAGGCTATTTCACACCTCAGGGTCTTTACATGTGCTGTTTTAGCCTCAATGGCCCGGACTGTTTTTTTTTTACCTCAGGACCTTTGCATGTGCTGCTACATCTTCTTGGCCACCGTTCTATTCTCTGCATGTCCCTCATCCACCTAGTACTTACTTTTTCCTGGAGACAGGAATCTAAGCGCAAGCATTACCTCTTATAGGAAGCTCCCCTGGCAGCTCAGGCTGATTTTAGAATTTTTCTCTTTTCTCTCCATGGTGCACTCTACTACCTTCATTATAACACACCCCATACTGGGTAAACTGTGGACTTTCTGGTTTTCCCCCACTGGGCCTTTTTATCCAGCGCTGTGTCCCCAGTGCCTATCAGAGTGCTGGCTTCATGGTAGATGTTTAATAATTGTGTTGCATTTAATATAAGAGGAACATTAATAAGTGATAAAAATCTGTTCCACACAGAAAGAAAGCTTGGAACTCTCAAGAGTTTATAACCTGAGCATCCCTCTAAATGGAAACTTCCAAAAGCAAAATGAAGCCACAAGCTGGAGAGAAGTTTCACTGAGGCCCAGGTGATTTGGACCATTGTATACAACCACTTGTAGGGTTAGATTGTAAAGGTAGAAATATTTATGTGCCCACATATATGTGAGTTCACTTTATTCTGATTTTACTCTGTCTTATTGGGATTAGCATGGCTCCCAAGTATTTTAGTTGCAGATATGAAGGAATTGAAGTTATCTTGAAGATACCCCAAGGTGTCTGCTCAGAATCTTTCATCTAGCCAAATTAGTGCCCCATTGAGCCCTCATTCCCACCTCTGCCACCAAATGTCCTTCCCATCCTTGGACATGGAAGTATACCAGAATGTCAGGATAGATCTCCTCCTACCAGGCAGGGCTCTGAACCATCCCGCTATTTTACAGAGCCAAAGGGCTCCCTGCGTTGCCTCAGGTAGTTCAAATGAACCCAGAAAGACAAGTGGAGGGCAAACATAACACAAATATGCACCTGTAAAAATAGCCCCGTGATAACAGCCGCCCATGAGCTAGGTGGGAGCAGTAACAGATGGCTATGTCTGTCTAATTTTCCAATCCCTGAGGATGTACCTCTCTGCTTCCCTTCCATCTCTTTTCCTGGAACACGGTTTTGGCAGGCAGTGGGTCCCTTGGAATCAACAGTATCCTTCAAAGTCATTCCAGAATGGTACAGCAATCAAGGCCAACCCACATGCTACCCAGAATCAGAAACCCAGAGTAATAAACATGAGTCATGCCCAAAATACATCAGTAACCTTGTCAGGGCATTCCTGCATTTTAACAAAGCACTTTTGTTGATCAATGTTCCTTTTTTAAAGTAAAGACAGAGAAAACTGTGCTCAGATGAAAGTCAAGAGATATTTAGGCAATGTGATTGCTGATTGCTAGCCAGGTTCCTGGGCGCAGACGGGACATGCTGTCCTGATCCCTGCTGTCTGCCCTCCTCTAGGGCACCACCTGTGGCCAGTTTCCTCAGTTAGAAAAGAGTCTGGAACTTTAGATAAATATTCACTAATACTGATCATCCTAATAGACATTCCCCAGAACAGACTACCAGTGTCCTGGAAGTTAATAAATGCTTGAAATATTTTACAGTGACTTAAAAAATGTAAAACACAATGTTTTCAAAATGACGAAAACTTATTTTTGAATTCTATTTTGATCGCATCCTCTGTAAACTTCCTGAGCCCAGTAATTGAAGGAGATTATAACTTAAAGTTTTATACAAGTAAAATATTTAATGTATTTCTCAATATTTAATCGTCCTTACCATATAAGGAAAGAAAATGCACTTCATTTTTTCACCAAACCCCATGTTGATGCCCCCCAAATGCCCTTCAGGTGACCCTAGTATTCCATACAAACATCACCACTTTCTGTAAGTACCAGGAGTGAACAAATTTGGGGGTAACATGCTGAGAAAAATGGGCTTAACCTATCAAACATTTTTTGAGCATGAGCGCTTTCTAAACATTGTACTAAGCCCCCTGGGGGACATTATATTGACAAGGGTGTCATCTTTGCCCTCACATTTCTTTTCTTCTAATGAGAGAGAAAAACAACTAACTCTGATGCCTATCAGGATGCAAGAAGTAAGGGTGTATTTACAGAGCACTGAGCGTATGCTGGTCGCATCCCAGCCTCCATTTCACTGAATCTGCATCCACAGCCCTCTGATTTGGATATTATCAACTTTCCAAAGTGGAAAAATTGAGGCTCAGAGAAGTTAAGTGACTTACCCAAGGTCATGCAGAGTAAATCACTGACTCTTCATCAGCCCAGGTCTGCCTGATTCCATGTAGCCCATGTTCTTTCTCTAAGCCAAACCATGTTTATTCTCAGTAAAAGTAGTAACATGCTGGACTGACTAAGCAAGAAGAAGTTCATTCCAATGGTGTTGCTGGAGCGGGCATAGGTATCACAGAGGGCTTTGTGGAGGAGGTGGCATTTGAGCTGAGACTTGAAGGAGTATGAATTCAATAGGAAATTCATGGGGAAGAAAATGTCAGACTAACGACACTGAAGGCTTGTGAGCTTCTTCATTCATTCACTCAATACAAATTATTTAGCACATATGATGTGCTGAACTCAGCTCCGGGTGCTGAGAAAACAGATGTGAGCAAGATGAGCAAATACCTTCCTTCAAGTCACTGAGGTTCTAATGGAGGAAAGAGGACTAAACAAACACTATAAAAATTATGGACACTATAATTGTGGCTATCAAGTTTGCACAGAGTCATGCTGAGAGTGATGTTGGAAGCAGGGAGAGGAAGGGACTATTCTAGATAAAGTGATAAGGGAGGGCTCTCTGGATCATTGACATTTGAACAGAATGCTGAATGGAATGAGGAACAATGGAATGTGTGGATATCTGCAAGGGGAGATCTCCAGGCAGAGGCCATGAGAAGGGAATGAGCTTAGTATAATACAAGGATTCCAGTATGGTGCAAACAGTCTGACCAAGGGCGACATGGTAGGAGATAAGGCAGGGATATGGGCAGGGGCTGACCCCAAAAGGCTTTGGATTTGTCTCAGAATAATGAAAAGCTCCAACAGGGTTTTGAGTAGGAGCACGACATACTGTGATACATTTTAGGGAGATTCCTTTCGTAGCTGAATGGAAAATTGACTATGGGGGCAAGAGGAGAACAGGAAGCTGATTTACAAGGCTATAGCAGCCCAGGTAAAAGATTATGGTAGCCTGGGAAAGGTGCAAGCAGAGAAGTGGGAAGCTTTGAAATATATTTGGATGGTAAGTCCTATCAAGTTCCTGGTCTGTTGAGGAAGAAAAGTTGCTAAGAACCTAGGACAAAAGATGGATTCTACATATCTGAGATGAAAAGATTGACAGTGAGCTCAGGGGCTCCCTGAAAGAGAGGAGTGATCAGATGGTACTGTGGAGGAGTAAAGATCTGCAAGTTACTTGGGGAGCAAGAAGGACCCCAACCCAAATTAGAGTGTCCACTTGAGAGGGAAGGTTTCATTGAGAGCCAGGAAATGAATGAAGCATCTGTGACTAGGTTAAGGGGGTATATGAAGTCATTTGCAATGAAGTAGAGGATCTGAAGTGTATAGTGGGAAACATTAGGAGGGGAACGATTACATCTGGTTTAGGTAAAAAGAAACACAGATCCACAAGGGGTTGGGACTTCGGAAAGGATGGTGACTGGAGGAGCGTTTTTCAGTTTGAACAAAAAACATGGATAAGTTATAGGGAAAATAACTGGCCTGGAAATTTCCACAGAACTAGACCTGGAAGTCTCTGATGGATTGAGGTTGCTGATGGATTGAAGGACGTGGATCTCTCTGGAACAAGCAAGCTGCTTCTGGAAATTCTAGACCAGGTGGGCTGGCAACAGGATTGTTTGGTTCCCAGGAGTCTCACCAAGTGCTAGAAATAGCATTAGCTCCAGATGGATGGGAGGCCTTTCTGGATGGAATCCTTCACAGCTTGTCTTAACTGTGACTCCAAGGGAATAAATGGGAAAGTGGCATCATTGATCTTTAAAGTAACTCTAGGTGAGATATTTGCCTGTACTTTCTGTTTCCCTTTACTCAGCTCTTACTCACTTCTCAATCCACAGAGATCTAATTTCTACCCATTTGAGTTCATCCAAAAAGCTCTGCTCAAGTTCACTAGTGGCCTCCATGTTGTCTGATCCCACAGGCATTTTTCAGCCCTCATCCCACCCCACATCTCAGTCCTCCTGACCGACCCTTCTTCATGAAACACTTTCTTCCTTTGGATTTCCACAGTAACACAGTTGATTGTGCTCCTACCCATCTGGCCACTCATTTGTTATGTTTCTAAAATCCTCTTTTACTTACTTAACCTTTAAAATGTGGAGGTTCCTTAACCCTTGACTATAAGCCCTCTGCCCTTCTCATCTGTTGGCCATCTCGTTCAGATCCAAGGTTCCAACTGCCTGATGTAATGGAGGCCGGTGAAAACTGCTATGGCAGGGTACAGACGTATGCATGACCAAGGTATGTGGGAGGTTGTTTGAATTGGGTCATTGCTACTCAGGTGGAAAATGTAGCCTTAGGGTGAATAATGAAGCCCAAGGAGAGTATTATGTAGAGGGAGAAAAGAGAATCCAAGCTAGAATGCTGGGGAAAAGATACTTTACTGGAATGGAAGATGAATAGGCACCAATAAATAAAAGTAATTGCTGTTGTCATTCATCATGATTACCTTATTCTACAAGTTAAGTGCTTGTCTGTACATTTCAAGACCCGCATTTATTACCTATGCATTAAATGTATTTCCTGCATTCCACCCATCTCCTTTATCCAAAATATTCATGGCTACCTTTCTCACTCAGCATACCACCAGCATTTGGTTCATCAATTAAATCCATCAACAGTAATTCTTATTGATTGCCTTTAGGGCGTATGGTGATGTTTAAAGCACTGTAATCCATCTTTATCCTCAGAGATTTTGATGGAGTATTGTAATAATCCTACTGTTGTCAGCTTTTCCATCAGCATCAATTAGAAAAGACACAAAGAAACTATATGTTTAATCAATTATTTTATCAAGGTAACAAGTATAGAAGCATCACTTGCAAGCAATCAACAATCATTATTGTATGCAACTAACAGGAGTATGTTCTACTTTTTAAAAATCCACAGTATAGCCAACTCACAAGGAAGTTATCTATAGCATACTCATGGCAACCCTGCTGTTAAGCTTATTGATCTACTCTAATAAATTACCTGCTTTGTGAACACCTGTACTCTTCAATTCCAAAGTTAACCACATATTTCCTTGATAGTCCACCTCTCCATTTCCATTTATTTGCAGACTCTTTGAAGAGACAATCCACTGTTAAGGGCGTAACACTCACCTTGGGGCCAGAAAGTCTTGGTCCAAGCTTTGATTTGTAATTCATTCAATCATGCAAAAATCTCATTTTCCTTATCTCTGTATCTATGTGAATAATTTTGTAAACCTTCCTCACCTCCCCAGAAAAGACAGGTGGTAAGAGTATTACCATTACAAAAAGTTTGGAAACCCAAACACAGCTTTTCCGTTGCTCAGTGGAAAGTTTGAGAGTCATCTGTTCTCAGTAGCTTTATGGCATGGACAGTAGGAAACTGCTTCATGGAAGCCACCAATAATTTATTACAAGTGTATTTGCAGAATGTTAGACACACCTAGCTTCAGGTCTAAACCTGTAGACATGTTCCATCCAATTGGATCCTCATAATTGCCCTGAGAGATAAGGAGGAAAGCAGCTACTGTTCTCACTTTGCAAATGAGTAAAGAGAGGCTCCAGGCTTAGCACACTGACCAAGATCACGCAGCTAGAAAAGGGTCCAACCAGAACCTAGTTTTTCAAATTTTCTAGTTCTGAGTTGCACACCTTTCAACACCTTTAACAAGAAGGAAGAAAGCAGTGCATAAATCCCTCCTCAGTGCAAGGAATGACGATTTAATAACCTGACAGAGTTAATGTACCTCCAAAAAGATTCATTCTCCCCTACCTACACTGAGTCAGGTTTATTCAAAATTCTCACAAATTGATTTAAAACAATGATGAGAAGGCTCGTGAAGCTTTACCTATACAACAAAAATAATAATACTTAGCATTCATGTGTAACGTCATATTTTGTTTATATTGACAATAGTAATTAAGAACTTATTTCATAGATGGCTATTATAATTATTTCACAACACAAAACACCTAGACAGGCTTCCTTTTTATTGGACAGAAATGTTTTAAAGATTAATTTAACAATACCATTTTAAATGTGCAGAGCTCTGAGCGTCTTTCTTGTGGGACACGTTCTCACAGTCTTGTGCATTTAATTTACAATGAGCTTTGATACAGTATTCTCTTTGGCTGTCTCATGTGATAGAAAGCACATGCTGAAACTTAGCTATAGACAAAACACTATACAGTGCATTCTAGTAATTTCCAGCTTGGGACATAGAAATTCCAAACCCATGATAATTAAATGTTGACAATCTCTTTGACCCAGTGAAATGAAATGCTATTGATCCAGTTCAAATTCAGGGACAGAGAGTGATTGCAAAGCAGCTCTTATAGGTATTTGTCTGCATGAGTAAGACATTACATAACTGTGATGCTTGCAAGGTGAAGGATAGGTTTGAGGCAAGAGGATTTGTACGTGCAAAGTGGTATGGACCAAGAAAGCCACATGCATAAGCTCTGTACATGTGACCTTGCCAAATCTTGGCTTGGCTGCACAAGCTGGTTTTTACAGGTGTTCAGATCATTGACAAATGAGATAGAAGACCCAAGCCCATCTTTTTAATTACAAAATGCTTCTCCCTCCTCCACAATCAGACTTCTACTTATTTCAGCACTGAAAAAAAAAAATTCATGACAATTCCTAGTAGCTTGCTTCTGTTTCCGCTTCAGTAGATATCCTGTAGATGGGAAGTCACAGAACAGCTTTGCATCCCATCAAGTTGCCGCCACCCAAAAACAGCTGCAATGCTTATCTAATTAAACCCCAGCGCCAAACTGTGAGCTTCTGCATCTATCATTAATATTGTATTTTGGATCACTTTAAATTCTGACTGAGGGTACGTGGCTCCCTGCACACTGGTCTCCAAAGGAGATTTTTCAAATAATCTTTAAGCGGCATTGAAAAAAATAAAACAAGCTGCCTGCTGTTTGACGAGAGTTCCACTACCCTGCTTCACCCTGATTAGCTGTTAATGCTAATTGAGAGATGAATATTGCTTATTCCAAAATGCTAAAGATTTGTTTTATTATTATGGAAAGGAAAATGCAGTTCTCCTTGCCTCAAAAATGTGGCTTCTTTCCCACATTTTAAATGGCACTAAAGAATGGTGGTTTCTGGGTCTCTCGTCTACAGTTTGCAGAGTCATTATACGGAATCACTTCTTTTCTCTGGGGGGCCATCCACAAGCTAGTGAACTGTGATCTCCACGTGGGATTTGCACATTCATACCCTACATCTGGAACGTGTAAATGCTGTTCACAGAGATCTGATGGCCCAGAAATATTTATGTAAATGTCTGTCCTGCTAAGGCACATGTTGATGCATTTGGGTTCAAGCTCATAAACCAAGAGGAACAGTTTCCTACATCGCTATTCTAACAGACTAAAGCCAGCAGTCCAAGCCAAATGGGACAATTTAGACAAAGAGAGACTGGCAGAAACCAAATGAATGTCTGCTTCCTCCTAGCATTCTAGGAAAACTACCAAGCAGCTGTGCCAAGGCACACTGCTCTTCTTTGTTTGGAAAAATACTGACCTACTGGAAATCAGGGGATGCAGTCAGCACCAGGTTCAGTAACTATGTATGCGAGAGAGACATTCTAACAAAGAACAGTCGACTGCAGAAACACAACATGCACCGAGCTCATCATAAATACTGCTCAAAAATCATAGGGACATAGGATACTGTGGGAACCCTCAGGTTCTCATTCCCTAAGCCGAGAATGACTGGGCCTTTGCCAGGTTATTGTTGGCACTCAGCCACATCAACTACAGAGTGATAGGGAGTCTCAGAGAACACAAGGAAGAGAAAGAGGATGATTCAAGAGTGGCAAACATATAAGGAAAAAGACATCTTAGGATGGCATACTGCAGAGAAGAGCAGGCTCAAAGATTTAGGAACCGTCTGAAAGCTCATATGAAAGAGCCTCATGAAGGGAGTAATCAGAGGTGTCTCCCAAGCCTAATGAACAAGTCAAAACAGATCAGGGGGTGGGGATCAGGACTGTGCCCATTTAGATAAGCTGAAACTACATTTCCCAGAATTCATGTGTGGTGTGTGTGTGTGTGTGTGTGTGTGTGTGTGTGTGTAATTCTAAAGGGAGGGCAAGAAACAGCTTGCAGGTGATTTGGAAGAAGGAAGTGAAATAGCAGTCATGTTGGTTTTTAATCTTTGAAGGTCAGAACAGGGCTGCAAGCTCTGTTGCAGCCCCTGACATTTCTAATCTGCTTGTTGGCCCACAGCAACTCTAGGTCCTGCTGAATCCCCACCTTCAACTTCTGTGACTCTGAGGCCAGGAGAGTAGTTAGCTCATTGACAAAGTGTGTCAGCTGCTCCCGGTCGAGGTTAAAGGCTATGAGAGACCAACACAGATTCCAGTCCATCCTCCTGGAATCCAGCTAGGATCCATAGCTCCTGGTTCATCCTTGCTTTTCCCAGTTCACATCCATCTTCCCTCCGAGCCACTAATTCCACACACACTCCTATCAGTGGGGCCTCCTTGATCACACTCAGAAGGAAAAGTAATTTTCTTTGACCTATAATGGTTTAACTACAACATTTTATTTTTTTATTTCTTTTTAGCTACAACATTTTAGATAACTCACCATGCAGCTCTGTAGGGATTGGAGCTCAGGTATAGGTACTACACTGCTTTGTAATAAACCGTCTCTGATCTATAGACCTCATGTATTTTTCCTGTCAGCATATATATGAATGTGCCAGATTCTCTGCTTTTACCAAAATGAACTGTTCAGGGATGTCTGGAAAATGGAAAACTCCCATCAGTGTTTGACCTTTCCTCTGTACCATTTCTATAATCCACATGAGGAAAGAACACTCTGTGTCCTTCTTCAAGAAAGTTCTTCTGCAGTACCCTACCAGAGTAACATTGCTCCTCACTAAGCATTCTGCATTAAGGCAGAGAGCGCCCAAAGTGAGAATCAATGGACTCCAAACCCAGCTTCATCACCTACCAGCCCAGTAATGTTGAGCAAGTCATGTCACATTTCTGAGCTCCAGCTTCCTCACGTGAAAATTTGAGATGATGCTGCTTGCTCTGCCTACCTTACAGGGTTTGGGCATCAAGTGAAGTGATGTATGTACTAACATTTCATAAATATGAAAGTCTACAGGACCCAACACATTCCAGCTACTGAAAAAAGTTTTGATTTAGTTGAGCAATAAGTAGGGAATCTCCACCAAGCTATCATTGGTACAGCTGGTGCCTGTACGCCAGCAATGAGCTTCTCAACTGTGACAGGCCCTGCCCTTTTGCCTCCTCATTTCAAGAGTCCACTTATTTCCCTGTATAGTACTTGTTTTCCCCTGCTATAGGACAGAACCTAACCTTAAACCTCAACTAGCATAATTAGGGCCTTCAGATTCTGCTAGTTCTCATCAGTCCTTTCTGTAGAAGACCAGATTCCACATTTAGTGTACCCTAGCTGCTTGATGAGTTATTTTCCATGCAAAGACAAATTGCCCTAGATCATACTATTTTACTTTCATTTGCTGTCTGACCTATCTCCATTATAATCATGGTTCCCTACTGCTGAGTTAGATTCCTACCTTCTCTTCTGATATCAAAAAGACTTTCTAATAAAGAACCATGGACTGCAGAAACACAACACGTACCTAGCTCAGCATAAATACTGCTTAAAAATCATAAGGAAATAGGACATATTGTGGGAACCATGAGGTTCTCATTCCCATAAGCCAAGACTGACTGGGCCTTTGCCAGGTTATGGCCTGGCACTCAGCCACATCAGCCACAAACTAGAATCTGTTTTGGTCTCTTGATTATCTCTTCTAATTTGGAAAGTTGTGCTTGATTCTTAGTTGAACACTGGATCTTGGATTACCCAACTGTCTGTCCTTCATGGGCCAGTGTTAGAGGTAATATCCTTTCCAACTTTCCATCTGCATATCAATGACACGAATGTCCCAAATCCTTTACCTATCCCTATATTCTCACTTGTTAGTGAGCAGGGTATTATTCCTCACCCCTGGACTTGACCGTGGAACTTACTGTGGCCAATGGAATGCTTGCCATTATGACACAGAGTCTTGAAAAGCACTTGCATGTTGGAACTTGCTTGCTCTTGAGCACTGCCATGACCGTGAGAGTTTAGCCAGGCTACCCTGCTGGTAGACAGGAGACCTGTGGGACAGGACTAAGTTGTTCAGTGATCCCAGCCATGGCTGTCCTAGAACAATGGACAGCCAACCAATCTCCAAATATACAGGCCCACCCAGGAAACTAAATGCATAAGTAATAAACACGTTATTTAAGCCACAGAGTTTGGGGCTGGTGGTTATGTAGCACCACTGTGGCAATAAATAACTGACTCAGAAATCAATACACAGAGTGAGGTGTTTCTATGACAAAATCCTAAAGTACATATGTGGCATTGACTTTATGACTAGGTGGTAGGTAGATCTAGAAAAATGGAAATGAAACTGTTGAAGAAACCTAGAAAATGTGGTAAGAAAACTGTCCTCTTATGGATGGAAAAATTGGTGATTCATGCTCTTGTAGTAGTAAACTGTACAATGGAAGAGAGAAGATATTGCTGATGAAATTCTGGACTTCAGCAAAGAAATTTCAAAGCAGAATATTGAAAGTATCAGCTGGCTCTAACTAATAGTGCATAATAGAATATTACAAGAAAAAAGATGAACTCAGAAAATAACTGCACAACTTGCGAGTTGAACTTAGAATATAGAGATGCTATACTCTGCTAATTTAGAAAATAAAACTGCTTTTAATCTCCAGCCTTTTAAGCCAGTAAAATATTCTCAGATTAAGACATCACCATGGGTAAAGACCAAATTCAGTTTGCCTGCAAGATCTTTCGTTAAGGCTTCTTGGCTCATTAAGGTGGTGTGTTGTAGACTAAGTTCAACAAAAGGACCTTCAAGATACTTAAGGACATTGTCCCATGGTAACACAAAAGGCACCAAACATTGGGATTAAATATGTAGAGAGAATTATGTCTGCAAAGAATTGTGGATTTGGTTTTTGACACTGAAGTACCCTGGAGGAAAAGGAACCAAATTCAAAATGAAAAAAGGTTACTGCTTCCTGAACTTTCTATGAGCAAGAAGCAGGCTGAGAAAGTTGTCCAAAGGGTACATTTTCCAACCCCTCTTCAGAAGCGGGCAAGGAGTAAAAATAAGGACATCTCAGGAAAGAAATAAGAGTTGTGGAGAACAATGGACTTGGGAGCCACTCATGGAAAATCGAATCTAGGTTTAATCAAGGCACATTTCCCATTCCCAAAGTGGGTTTGGCCTTGCGACTTGCTTTGACCAATGGTATTAACAGGTATGTTGCAAATAAAGTCCTAAAAGCACTTGTGCATTGGTGCTTGCTCATTCTTGCCCTCTGCCATCATCATGAGAATATGCCTGGTCTGTCTGATGGAAGGTGAGAGACATATGGAGCAGATCAGAGCCATCCCAGTCATCCGAGCTGAACCCATTCCAGATCTCCTGATAGTTAGTCATTCACCCCAGAAACAAAAGCAGTAAATTCTTACAATTTTAAGCCGTTGAGTTTTGGAGTGGTTTCTTGTTCAGCGTAATTCTGAAATAAATAACAAATGCACCGTTCCTCCTGGTTCTATTTGCTTTCCAAGCAGCCAAAGTCATAATGTGTCTCTTACCTGTAGTCACTTTCTTCATGACTATTATTCTTATCAGCTATTATTATCACTATTACTATTATCACTTCTAGTCTCAGAAATTTTGTTACAGATTTACACATGCTTAATATATAGGCCTACCTCTGCCACCTTTCTATGTTTAATCGAGGTACACCCCTCCCCATGGTTCCTACCTGTATAATCGAGGTACACCCCTCCCCATGGTTCCTACCTCTGCCACCACATCCCAAGCTTGTGTCAAGTCCTAGGTAGCTGTAGGACCTTGAGAATGTTGGTGAAACTCTCTAGGTCTCATTGTCCTCATCTGTAAAGTAAGAATAATGGAGTACACTTAGATACAATTTATATTTATTTAGCACTCCCTACGTAATCATGTTAAATGTGTTTTTATGTCATTTATTGTCTTAAAACAACATGTGGTAGATGTTGTTATTTCCATTTTACAGATGAGGAAATATGGGGCATAAAAACTTTTCCCAAACTTTCCCAATTTTCATTGCTAGTCATCTAGCAAACAAGTGGTAGAATTCAAATTTTCTTAGCCCTGCAAAAGAGAGAGAGAGAGAGAGAGAGAGAGAGAGAGAGAGAGAGAGAGAGAAGAAAGAAAAGAAAGAAACTAAAGTGGAACAATAACAACCAAAAAGAAGGAAGGAAGGAAAGAAGGAAGGGAGGGAGGGAAAGAGGGAGGGAGGGAGGGAGGGAGGGAGGGAGGGAGGGAGGGAGGGAGGGAAGAAAGAACTGGCAAGTGCTTCAATAGGAAGAAGCCTAAGCTTAATTTATTCATCTCATAATTAAAGACAATTTGTAATCTTTGGCAGTAAGAACTATAATATGCTTGAAATTTAATAGACTTGGAAGATGTAATAGCAACAGCCTTGCTTGCAAGTGAGCATTTTCTGTGAGTCAGGAATTTTTCCTCTGGGCACTTTTTCCCCACTACAAATAATAGAAAGTTAGAAGTTGGCAAACAAGTCCATTATACCAAGCATTGCTCTTTCACTCGATTGTTCATTAAACACAAATATTTATTGATTATTATCTATGTGCCAGGTATTGTGCACTCACTCTCCCAAGCATGCAGTTTAGAGCCAGACAGTCTGGTATCTGAGCTTTTAAGGCCAAGAATCAAACATTTGTGTCTGGCATTTTCTAATTAAGTCAGTCATTTTTGTGCAATAATTGAAGGGTCTCAAAATACAGGGCAATTGGTGACAAGCTGACTGAACTCAAAGAGAAGTTGCTGTGAGATTCCCCTAAGACCAGGCTCTATGAGGAGATGATTTCCAAGACTAATTTTTTCACTCCTGTGAGGCTGGGCACCAAGCACAATGCCTGACCTACAGCTGGCAGCTGTTTCTCCCCACTTACTGTGCATTTGAATCTCCTAGGGAACTCTTTCAAAACAGAAGTGCCCAAGAGATGTCATCCAGTGGACGAGAGGCTGGGGAGAGTTCTCTGTAGTGTTTGAAGTCCTGCAGGTGATGCTCACACACAACCAGGAATGAGAACCACTCAGTGTGCGCTCTATACAGACATATCTTCAATGTATAAAAAAATGAATAAAAATATTATTATAGCAAATGGACACTGTACATTTTAAAACCATTTGGTACACTACTGGGTATAAATTCTAAAGGCAAGAGAGGAACAGGAATAGCAGTATGTATAGGGACAACATATACTATAGTAGGGAAAAATCTTACAGTTAGAGGGAAGTAACATGGAGTCTCTTAGATTAAAAATGAGAGTCTCTTTAACATTTTAACCCTTAAAACATTTCTTAGGTCCTTGTAAAATAGTATTTATACTTTTATAACTTTTTTTTTTTTACCAAGAAAATACAATCAAAGCAAACCTCTATGGATTTAGTAATGCTTTCAAATAATTTGAATTTTATTCATTTTAAATGTCTACTTACATTTGAAAAATGCTAATCCATACATATGCGTGACATTTTTTATTCAGCTTGCAGACAATGATTAGTGGATATGTGGACTCAGGAACTAACTCAGTGATGCACTAAAATTCATGGCCTGCAAATCATGAACGTCAGACATAGACCACTTAACCAGCAATAAGAGTAGAAGGAAATATTTACTCAAAAGAGAAAGAGGCAAAATGAGACTACTTAGTGGTAAGGTAGAATTCTACCTAGTGGCAAAATAATTTACTAGGACCAAGTGAAAAATTGGGGGCTTTTTTGATGAGATAAGTTACCATTCCATAGAATAATTACAGTGTGCCAAAGGAAGAAACAAATTAGACCAGCCTCTGAGCAATAAAAAGTGACTCAGAGAATATCTGAGGTAGAACAAGCATAGGATCAAATTCAATATATGAATATCTGGAGGGACACGACTAGAGGGAGAAAAACCATGTGATTACTCAGTTTTGGAAAAGACACTATTATAAAATAATAGCATTGATTGAGGAAACAAATGCATGACTGAGAAAAGTAAAAAAACAAATATTCCATAAGAAGTCAAAGATATTTTTTTAAATGTGTCAAAGTACAGGCGAAAAATGTATGTGCAAGATGAAGATCAAAAAGTGGTTCTTAAATAGAAACCATCTGTGATTAAAATGCAAAGTAAAAGGGGCTGTCGTAGAGAAAGAACAAGGCATCTTACTATTGAATGAATAAGCTGCTGAGACATGGAAGTCACAGAAGGTCATGATGTAAAAACAGAGCTGCTGCTCTCACTTCTCTTGTCTTCATGCTTTGCTGCATGGCCCTGAGCTGTTCTCAGGAAACTAGGAAGCTAAAGAAATGAGCAAGGTGGTAAGATTAGGACTCAACAACACCCAAGGCTCATGAATCATAACCCCACCTTTCTGCCACACACACTTCACAATATTAGTGGCAATCATTTCAGGGACTATATCTAATCTCCTGTAATATATTTCTATTTATACGGAATCCAAACCACCAATAATCCCAAGCAACCAAAAGGTCTTCATTTTCTATTCAGCAATATTTCCCAATATTGCTCTGAATGTCAGTCAAGATACTCCACAAGGAAAAAAAAAAAAAAGAGGGTTCTGTGAGGAAATAATTAGCATTGTAAAGATTCTGAGAAATCTTACATTTACAACATCTGTTTAGCTGTGTTCATCCCATCATTTCTCAAATATTTTTGACCTCAGATTCCCTTTATCACGTAATAGTTATTAAAATTCCATAGAAATAATCTTCCATGACACACAGTTTGGAAAACCTTATTGCTCATGACCCTAAGATTTTGAAATTTGCCCCTTCGGTAAACAAATGCACTGAGGTTGACTACATGCCAGGAACTAGTCTAGCTGCTGGGGACACTGCAGAAAATAAGACAGACACAGTGCCCGGGTTCTCACAGAACTCTCTTTCTAGAGAGAAGAGGCAATAAGGATGTAATGCCATAATACTCCTGATCATGTCAGGTTGTGTTAAGTGCTATGGGGGGAAAAAAATCCAGACTGGGAGTAGAGAATGATTAGAAAGAGGGTGGGATGTGAAAGGAGATAGGATGGTCAGCAAAGGCTTTCCCCAGAGCTGATGTTTGAGATCAGATCGTAATGACGTTCACTCATTTTAATATGAAATACATTTTTAATTTTCTTTTAATAAAATAAAACTAGATTAAACAGAGTGCTCATTCCCCATCCATCCCAGTTAAACAAGCGTATATTGCATGTGGATTAAAAACTTGTATCTATCGGGCATTTCACATCCAGTTCTCAGAGCAGGTGCAGTGAGAACATCTCTGAGTTGAAGCTTTAGGTGGCAAACCAGGGTTTGTCACATGACCCAGAAGTCTGTCCCTTCTATGGGCACTGCAACAATTCTCCCTCTTACCCTTCTCGGAACCAGATGCATACACACAATCAGACTCTCGAAAACCTCCGTATGGCAAACTGACCCAGGATAATCATTTTAGTGGCTGATAATTAAGGAGAATGGTAATGTTGGGAAGGCAAGTTTGATGGTACTTAAACTACCAACCACTTTTCACTAGCCTCGATTCCTGCTGATTGCTCGTCATAACGACTCCAAACATTCTTGGGAAAGCAGCGCGGAAGGTTGCGCAAATGCCTCTGTATTGTTAAGGCACTGTTTAATGAAATACTTCTTTCCCATAGCAACAGATCTTTTCAATCCAGGAAAATGTTTTCAATAAATGTTATTGATAAATAATCTTCAGAATGATCAGTGTGTTCTTCGTTAAAATGGTGTTGAATAACAAAATTCCCTCCCCCAAAAGATGCTCTATACAATAAAAAGGCACTAATTCAAAAGGAGGCTGCTGTTGTTTTTAATTCCAATGTGTTTCTGAAATAATCCACTTAGACATTTGCAATAACAGTGGAAAATCTTTAAGCAGACAAATGAAAATTTTCATCTCATTGTGTTTTGAGTAGTCAAATTGCACTCAGTATTGTAAAATAAAAGTGCTTTGTTGCTAGGCAATTCCATGAATCATCCCAAATCGGGTTTTAGCCAGATTGATGAAAGTGTTCCCCCTTAATTTATTTTTTTCACTAGAACAGTTTTTGCTTGCACAACAAAATCTGTGAACTGATCATATGGGAATAGAATTTTGTGTAGCAATAAATAAAGCTTACCCCAACACTAATGTCTAATGATATGCATACTTTTTGTAATGCATGGATATCAGATATAAGGAATATAAAGCTCAGGCATTACGTTAACATTGCAGATAAAAGTAGCTCTAGGATCAGCCCAGAAGAAGAAAGAATAGGAAGAATTTGCTCTGAACTGCCTCCAGAAACACCTAGATTAGTGGTCCAAGCTGTTAAGTCTCCCTGATATGAGAAACATCATTATAATTGGCCTATCTCCGCAAGGAGAACTTAAAGGAGGCAACATGCCATTGGTTTGTAAGTTTTAATATATTTGTTAAAGGTTAATCATGTACTTGATAGCTATATCTGATAATAAGAAACTCACACCTTTCATGTTATTTAATAACAAAGTAAACAGATATTTAATCACAATTCAAAGAGAATAAAGGTGATTCTGAAGGAAATATTACTGGTATGAGTACTTATGGAGCCTTAGTATTCTTCACTATCTATCTGCAAAGTTTATGTATTTGAGGATGTAGACATGGGGATTCACACAAACAGAGATTTGCATCAAGGGCAGACTTCAATCTTTAAATTAAGTATGAAGCTCTTATAAATTTATAGTGGAATAGAGTTCCTACTATTTATAAATTAATGTAAATATCTTCAACAAGTAGTTAATGGGTCAGAGATCTGCTTTTGTGGAGATTTTGCTTGGTGACAATACAAATAAAACAGTGTGGATCATTTTGCCATTCTCCTAAAAACACAGTGAAGCTTTCAGGCAGGTTCTCTCACTGGCTTTTAGTTAGATTTGGGTTTAGCTCCTAGTGTCTCTGAGCAATAAAGGAAAACTAGAGCAGAACATTTCTGAGGATATTAGGGGACTTAATGAACAAGAATAGCATTTAAATGAAGAGGGGGGCAAAGAGGAGCAAAAATGAACTTTCCCATGCTTTTCCCTGTGAGAGGTACCCTTGTAATTATGCATGTATCTTAATTAAAATCGCATATTCATGCTTTGCATTTTCAGTTGGTCTTGTATAATTAAAACTGCATCACATCTGATGTATTTATAATTATAGCCAAATGGTTATGTTAATGTTCATCTATTCCATGCTTAAAACAACAAAAACATGAAGAACAGTTCTTTAGTTTTTACCAGAAATTCAATCTCCAGATAGAAAAACTCAATGACTATGTGTCCTGAAAAGAAAATATCTTTCAGATCAATAGTCACAGCTTTAAGTGCAAGATCCAATAATCCTGATGCTTGCAACAGCACAAATGCAAACTGCTTTTAAGAGATAATCTATAGAGGGGAAAAAATAAAATGAATCATAGAAGGTCTAATTAAGGTCATGTAGGATATTTCTCTCTAACCAAAAGGAATTATAGTAGCCCCCCCCATCCATGGTTTTGCTTTCTAAGATTATAGTTACCCAAGGTCATCTGCAGTCCAAAAATATTAATGGAAAATTCCAGAAATAAACAATTCATAAATTTAATATTGTGTGCAGTTCTGAATAGCATATGACATCTCGCCCTGCCCGGAATATGAATCATCCCCTTGTAAAATGTACCTACACTACCGTATATATGCTCCCCCCCAGTTAGTCACTTAGCAACCGTCTTGGTTATCAGATCAACTGTTGCAGTATCACCATACTTGTGTTCAAGTAACCCTTATTTCTCTTACTGTGCCTAATTTATTAGGTTGGTGCAAAAGTAATTGCGGTTATTTTGCAATTATTTTTAACCTTTTAACTGCAAATACTTTTTCACCAACCTAATATAAATTAAATTTTATCATAGGTATGTATATATAGGGGGGGAAAAACAGTCTGTGTAGAGTTTGGTACTATCTGTGGATTCAGGTATCTACTGGTCTCAACAAGCATCCCCTGCAGATAACCAGAGGACCACTGTAACAGGAGACAATCTTATCTCTTGTGTTACAAGATGTGCTTTCTTTCTGAATGTAGAAACCATGACCAAATTAAATGTCTCTTATTAAATCTTTACTGAGAAATCCTTTCCTAACTTTTCCCAATAAAAGAATCACAAAAATGAAAGCACTGTAGAATACAAAAGTTTAAGTTGAAAATAATAACACGTGACTTTAGACCTAAGTCTTGGTTGTTTGGGGATACTTCAGGTAGGAGATCTCCTGGACAAACACTCAGTGCTTAGATATTCTAGTGGGTTGAACTGTGTCCCCCAAAAATGATATGTGAAAGTCCTAACCTCTGGAATCTCAGAACGTGAACTTACTTGGAAATAGGGTCATCAAATGTAATTAGTTAAATTAAGGTGAAGTCATACTGGAGTAGGATGGGCCCCTAATCCAATATCACTGGGGTCTTTATAAGAACAGGGAAGTTTGGACACAGACAGAAGGCCATGTGAAGACAGAGGCAGAGATTTGAGTGAGGAGTCCACAAGCCAAGGATCTCGAACTGTTGCCAGCTGCCACCAGAAGCCAAGAGAGAAGCACAGACCAGATTCTCCCTCACAGCCCCCGTATAAGCCAAGCCTGTTGAGTCCTTGATTTTGGACTTCCACCCTCCAAAACTGTGGGAGAATAAATTTCTGTTGTGTTAAGCCACCCAGTTGTGGGGTACTTTGTTACAACAACCGCAGGAAACTAATACAGATGTCTGTGGAACTTAGAAGCTTATGGCCCCAGAATTTCAATTTGTTTCCATATTCTACAAGATGCATTAACCAATATTTTGATTTTTTTTATAAATTCAAGCAAAAGGCTTGGGTTCTGGAATCCTTAGAAGTCACCTTTCTTTCCTTCATTCTCAAATAAATGGGTGAGAGAAAAATGTTCTCCCTACAGAGTTTATCTTCTGGTGCTAAAATCGCCGGTGACAGCTGCCTGAAAGGTCTCTAGGTTTGAACCACAGGAGCCAGGACCTGGAGTTTGAGACCACAGTGGAGCTTGTGTTTACTCTTCCTCACACTGGAGGCCATAAGGTATAGCCACGCAACAGGTAATGAATCTAAGTGCTAGCTGTCTTTTCAGGCTCACACGTCAAGTCTGGGGGAAATTGTCTTGTGAAATGACAGAAAATAAAGAAACAAAAATTGTTCAAATGAGTACTGGTTCACAGACACTGATGCAGACACAAGCAGACTAAACATGATCTGGAAACAAAACCAAAAGAACCACACGCCTTGGACTTGATTACTATACACAGATCAACATGCCACTCACATAGCTGGCCATCAGCACCTCTTGTTAATAAATGTTGTGCTGGGGGTACACAGAGGGGCTGAATGCACAAGTCTATATTCCAACACAACCCTAAACAAGGATGTAGATAAACAAAGGTCTAAGGAGAAGATGGTAAGAATCATAAATTAATTTCTATAGTACGTTTTATTTTATGAAGCATTTTTGCATACATTCCTTAGTTTAGTTCTCATAACAGCTCTGTTACTTTCACTGTTTTAGAGATGTAGATAGTCAGAAAAGTTAAATGACTTGCCCAAAACCACACGGAAAGTGTAACTGACATCAGGTCTTTCAATTCCACATCTCCTGCTATAAATATGCAGGTCAGAGATTGTCATTGACCAAATGTGTACTCCAATCCAGTTGCCTGGAGCAGACTCTGTAGGCACAAGCATGGTTAGGGCAAACAAAGTGGCAGGCACCCTTGCCACCAGCTCAACCACTTTTCTTAAAATTGTTATGTGTTCCTGTTACTGTAACTCCACTTTTTTTTAACTTACTAAATCACAAGTTGGTTATAAAAGGATATAACTCAGGAACAGCCACTTGGAAGAGATGCATAGTACAAGGTATGTGGGAAGAGGTATGGAGCTTCCATGATCTCTCCAGGCAGGCCACTCTCCCCAGATCTCCAGGTGTGCACTAATCCAGTAGCTTTGTACCATCACTACTGATCGCGTTTTTATGCAGGGAAATTTTACATCATCACCATCATCAAAAGTGTTTTTTCTTGCTCAAATGAGGAAGTTTTATATTAAATCGTTTTCTTTTCAAATTAAGTTCTAGAAATCATCTCACAGAACAGTTTCTAAAGGAGAGGAATTGGGGTATGGATGACCCCTGTCCTGTCATGATGCCAGATGCCACCTGAGTCACCAGAAACATCAGAGGTCCACATGCTTGTATCTGATTGTCCTATAAACCAAGACCATCCTATAAACCAAGAGTCTCCAACTTGATTCCTCACATACCCTCTAAAATTATTTTTGAAAAATTTTGTACGTCCTTGCTCAATTTAAAGTTGACATTGACATTTAAACTTCTCTTCATAAACCTACATAGTTGTAAAGAATGTGACTTATAGTACATAGTAAATGCTGAGATTTAAAAATGAAAGCTATTGCATCCTTTTAAGCATATACAATGGAATCTAAGTTGCATAATGGTTTGAAAGCCACCTGTTAGGAGACAGTTGCTTTTTCTTGTTGCTTCTGATCCTGGTGACAAAGAGATCCTGCAGAAACTGGGCCCTTCATCACATAGGTGAACACATAAACCCGGTCCAGGAGTCAGAGAAGCTAGAAGAAGATCCCAGGGAAGGTGGAATACCTGCTGCCTCACACCAACAAGGTGAACTAGATCAGGAAAGTCGTGTGAGCCACAAAATGGTGGCTACTTCCCTTAGGCCCTGCAACTCTCCCACCCAGGATAGATAATTCTGGGAAACATAGTGCAGCCTAGGCAAATAGACACATCACAAAGCCATCACACCCTTGCCAGCTATGGGTGGGCCAGCCCAGACATGAAGTGCATACTTCCTGCCATACCCTGAATAATAAAGTCTTTGGTCTCTGACCCAGGAGTCTCATGTCTTCTACCAGCCTCCATGAAGCTGTGCCAGGCTAACTTGCTAGCTTGCCAGGAGACTAAAATCTCAGACTCTACAGCTTTGACACCACCATTTTCAATTTAATAGTAGATAAACAAGCTTTCTAAACTTTCAAAAATGTTTACATTTCCTTTCTTTTATTTGTATTTCCATTACTCTTCCTTTGGATTTGTACTTTATGTAATAAAGTTTAATGCTTGAAAGTCTTATATTAATCATGCCATCATTCTTTATTCAATAAGTATATGTTTATAGAAATTAAGTTTTTAAAATTTGTTTCATTTCCTGTGATTATAATGTTCTAAGTATTAAAAATTCTTCCATATAGTGTAATCATTACTTTTAGTAAACATCAGATCAAAAATGTCAATATATTTCAAATTTGAATAATTAATAATCATTAAAAGAAAACTTTTATTGGAAATTAATCATCTATTAATATAATACTGCTACAAATTAACCCATTTGGCAGCTATCAGATATAATTTTAGGCTAACAAGAAGTTGAAAATATTAAATATTTTATAACATGAACTAAGTTTAAGACTGACTATACCTACAATAAATAATTTATAATATATGATAAAATAACTTTTAATTATCTAATTAAACTGAATGTAAAAGAAATTACACAAAAGTTTTACCTAAGGGTTATATGTAATGTATTCTAAAAACTTTGGTAGTTCTAGAAGCTTTCCACTTACATTTAAAAGATTCTGTGACACTAACCTACTGTCAGGCTGTTCAAAGTTCTCTCCTTTCCAACTAATAAAACAGACTAAGGATGAGTTCTAAGAATAGCTGAAAAGAATTGCTTACAGTTAAATATGTGAAAAAAAGATCATTTTTGGCATTCAATGTTTCTTAAAGAGCACTTTGCCTTGCTCTCACAGAATCTTATGGTCTTTGGCAGAAAGAAAGGAATGGAAGAGATGAAGTCTCTTTTTCATTAAAGAGAAACTGTCATAACTCTCACTATTCCTATATCGGAACCAGAACATTCCAACCTAGGTCTAAAACACCTAATTTCACCCTCGATAAAATAGTGATTAAGAGAAATATAGGAATCCGCATGGGTTTGTTGAACTTTCATTAATATTTAGAAGAAGCCTCCTTTTGTTGAAAGCTCAAGAAGTTTTCACACTTCCAATCCATGGGGAAGACCTGGGATGGGTTAGTCTGCTCTTGGTTTAGCAATTGGGAAAAGGATTGTTATGAACTCAGGCAAGTTCTCCAGAAATGAGTTGTAGGAAAAAAGACCTGAGAATCTAAGGATGTAATCACAGATTCCTTGAAAACTTTCCACGTTCATATACCTTTTGAAAAGTATATTTCAGTTGAAACCACTGCTATAAACCACCTCAACTTTTCACCAAGAAGCTGCACTATTAGGTGACCCATCCACTATTAGGAGGAGAAGGAGAATAGTGATATAGAACAGAAGAATAGATCTAATCAAGAATGCAACCCTCTGAAGGGACTAGGGGGTGGCTCTCTGTTGACCTTGGGCAACTGTAAGCTATGAGCGCCAAAGCTCTCAGCAGCTGGTGGACTGGTGCACCAGCTTGGTAAAGGGGTCTTGTGGAGTCCCAGTGGTGGGGGCCCGCTGCACACCCATGAACTTGGGCTGAGGATACAGTAGACCCAGCCCATGCGTTCCAGATGTACTCACACAAAGGATATAGACATGTAGGTAAATAATTCCTCTTAGACTTTTTTTTTCCTTTTGTAAAATAGTGCTCTTTCTGCCATGTTCTCTGAGAACAGGGAGCATATCTTTTATTTTATTCAATATACATTTGTTAGCCAGGCTAACTCTACTCAGAGCTGGGAAAAGATCACGAGGGAAAAAAGGTATAAGAAAGAATTATGGCAGCATTCCTATCCCAAGGAATCTTTACCACTCCCCTTACAATACGTGGTATGGTGTTCATGCCTAATAACCTTTATTAACCCTTATTTACTTGCTTCCTCATTTTTTCTATGTATTTTTTATTGTGAAAAAATATACATAACATAACATTTACTATTGTCACCATTTTTAGGTGTACAATTCTGCTTACTCCTTCTAGAAGCAGTGCTCTCTTTTACCAAGAGTTGGACACATAGCAAGTAATGGCAATAGATGAACCTTCCTTTAATCTTTGGGGGGGAAAAATCCCTTTGGCTCTTGAGTCCTTACTACAGAACTCGTTTTCTGCAATGCTATCAGTTATGATATTTGGTACAAATATCTCAGGCATTTAGCATGTCCATGTTCAGAAGGGACAACATCCAATTGCCCTTCTCCGGGCTAACAAGCTCGTCACTGCATTTTGATCCTCCCCCCTCCACACCTACTATCCTCACAATGGATGGGGGTTCTGTTTGCTGGAAGAATATAACTAATCAAAGTCCTGCAGGGAGCAGATTTTTATTTACAGGGCTCCATTGTCATGCTTGTACCTGGTGGGAGGACGGCAGAATTACATGAGCTTATTAAAAAACCAAAATTGATGGTTCCAACTCCGTTCCTCTCCCCCATGGAATGAGATCAAATAGCAGCTGCATAGAAGCAAGATCTGTCAGTACATAAAGAGCTATCATTGGAATGAGGAGGGGAGCTAACTAACATTTGGTGGAATGAGTTCTCAGATGCACGAGCTCCCCATTGTGCCCAGGGTTTCCTGGACACCACACATCTCGGAGTTCAGATGTTCACACTATGAAATGTTGCCAAGCCCAACCTTAGCCCTTGCTGGATGTTCTGTTTCATCATTCCCTTTTTAGTTATGATCCCCCCACATTTCTTAAGATAAAAGCTTACATTGCAGAAACAGTCTAAAGCATACCCCCTACATACAAACTGATCTCCAGATTACCAGTGAAATTGCTGCCTTTGTATACTTATGGACTGACGTGATAACTGAAAATAACTTCCATTAGCACTATAAAAACTCCAGCTGATACCAAATGAATTTCATTTGATACCAGCAGAGAAAAATATTGGCTACTGAGATATTCTTTGTTCGTGGTTATTTACAGTTAGCTAGAATCCATGTACAATTCATCCAGCCATAAGGCGCCATATGATTTCCCTCACTCGAGGACCTTGTATGGAAAGTCTTCCACAAAAGACAGGCTCACCCTCATTTGTTGAAATACAGGAACCACTGTTGTCACACCTGGTCCAGCACAATACATGGAAATGTCTAGTAATTAAATTATTTGCAGTAAGAAAGATGTAAACCGACATTTCAGAGATGAGTGGTACCTGAACTCTGACAGTTTCCCTTCCCTCCCCACCTCCACCCCATCACTATCCTATTTTGTAAATTTTGGATATAATCAACTAGATGATCAGAACATCCCCCAAAATTCTGCATTTTAAAAGTGTAACTATTTCACATGTACAAGTATCACCACTAAGACTTAAGGGTCAACATTTTGTTGTTTCCTACAGAACTTTTTTAAAGAAATATCAGATACAATTAAAGCCCCCACTTTTTGCTCCCTTTCTGGTGAAATCATTATCTTGACGTTGGTGCATATTCTATCTATTCATGTTGTTATACTTTGAATACATACGTATGTGTCATAAACAATTTTACATGTCTTTAAATAAGTGCATGTAGCTATCCTTCTATAAATTGTTTCTTCATTCAACATTATGGATTTCTACATTTTTTTATTGTGAACATACATGCAGTTTACTATTTTAACCATGTTAAGTGTACAACTCAGTGGCATTAAGTGCATTTACAGGTTGTGTAACCATCACCACCATCTGGTTCCAGAACTCTTTCATCATCCCAAAGAGAAACTGTACCCATTAAACAATAACTCCCCATTTCCCACTCCATCCAGCCCTTCGTAACCACGGTCCTACTTCCTGTCTCTGTCAATTTGCCTGTTCTACGTAGGTAGCTTATACAAGTGGGATCATACAATATTTGTCCTTTAGTCTGGCTTATTTCACTTAGCACATCAACACTGTTTTTTATGTCAACACATATTGATCCATACTGATCTAGGTTATTCATCTTAAATATTTCACCATGTTCCAGGATATCCATCCCTCTATACATGAACATTTAAGTTTCTGATTTTTTGTTATAACAAACGCAGTGTTGCAGTGAACATGGAGGTAATTCACCTGGAAGTGGGAATGCTGGGTGTGTGCAGCTTCAGCAGTTTGTGTGCCAAATTGCTCTCTAAAGTCATTGAACCGATGTATGTTCCTACCAGCGGTGGATGGAGTTCCTGCTTCCCTACATCCTTACTTGCACTGACAGATTTTCATTTAATTTTTGACAATCTGATGGGTGTGAAATGGTATGTCAAATTTTTAATTGACATTCTCCTAATTAGTAGTGAGGCTGAGCATCTTTTCATGTTTGTTAACTATTTCATATGTTTCCTTTCATATGAAATGCCTGCTCATAACCTTTGTGTTCTTTTATATATTTTTTTTTGCTTTTTTATTGATTTCTGGAGAAGATACATACACACATGCATACATACATATATATTCTGTATAATATACCATTTGACTGCTCTATACATTTTAGATAACTTTGTTAGTCATTTCTGTTTTCCAGTTCATTAATTTCTGATTCTATCTTTATTATATATCCCCTACTACTTTTGATTACTCTGTTTTTCTTTGTCCATTTTCTTGATTTGCATACTTTTTTCCCCAAATTGTTTGTTTGTTTGTTTTCTAATTCATGCATATAACGCTATAAATTTCTCCCTAAGTAAATGCTTTAGCTCATCCCCAAGCATTGATAGGTAGGGCTTTCATTTAGTTTAAAAGACTGTGTAATGTACCTTCTGCTGACATCCTTCTTTGTTAGTTCCTGCAGCAGAGCCAAGAGACGGTACCTTTCCTTTCCTGTGTAGATCTAAACATGTCTAGATTTTGCCTTGACTCTTAAATGATCAGGATGATGCATGTTCTCTCTCAGTCTCCTGAAGACAGTTTCAGGCACTGTTTGTTGCTGAGGGAAAGCAGATGTCAATCTAGGCGCCATGGTTTCCAAATCATCAGTCTTCCCTCTCAGGGAGAGTGTAAGATGTTCTCTTTGTCTTTAATTCTTTTTTCTAACAGTTTAATTTTGATGTATCTAGGGTAACTTTTTGTGGGGACAGAGCCCCAAAGAACAGTTTCCAGGCTCTCGGCCTCACATAGAAGGGTGCTGGCTCAGGTAGTAAATGGCCATCAACTGTGATTGGATGGCCATCAACTGTGGCTAGTTGGCCGTCAGCTGTAACCAGTGAGCCATTGGCCACTAATATAACTGCTGTGGCTACGCTAGCAGGAAATGGGGGCTAGCAAGAAGATGGTGGCTGAGCCTGCAAGCGGAGCAGTGAGGGTTGCGAACAGTGTGGCTCCTGTTTCCTGTGTCTCCAACCCAGCCGCCAGCGAGAATATAGTGGTATGACTCCCCTACCTATGGCTCCGTGGGTGTTCCTTTTTGGCCTCACCATGTCCTGCGTTCTTATGTGGGGAGCGGGAGCAGAGACCCCGCATGACGCCCCGCACGACACTTTTCCAAAATTATTATTCTTTTAGGACTTGTATATTCCTTCGATTTGATAATTTGTATCTTTCCTCAATATAGAATGTTCCCCAATACCCTGTCTCTCCTCCATTCTTTCTATTCAGGAATGTCTATTAGGAATATGTTGGAGCTTGTTACATCCAAGTTCTCTTTCAAGTCTTATACATTCTCTTTCAAATTTTCAATTGCTTGGTCTTTCTCCATGTGCTTTCTAGAATTTTTATTTGTTTTTGTTTTTTTTCCAAATCTGCTTGTTCTTTGTTACAATATCAAGTTTCTACTCTGATTTCTATTTCTTCCTTTAAATCTTTGATCTTTAAAGTACATTTATTTTTAAATTCTCTTTTATATTGTTCTTTTTTCTTTTGTTTGGACATGAAAATATTCCCTTTACTTTATGTCTGCTGACCTGCCCTCCTTTCCTCATGTAATTTTAATTTTGGCTGTGAACTCATTCAGAGAGGATTCATTTCCATGGAAGGCCCAGCCCCTGGTTAGGGAAGCAGTTGAAGCCCAATCCAATTAAATCACAATCTCTGGGGGTGGGGTTTGGGAATCAGTATTTTATTAAGCTCTCCAGGTGATTTCAATGTGCAACTAAGGTTGAAACCACTGCTTAAGCATGTATCAGCTAATATCTGCTTTCACTACTTTTGTAAGGCATTTCCTTTCAGCATCTGCTCCCTGCTCCTAAATCTGCCCTTGATTTGGGCACATGCAGATTTCCCTTTCTTGCTTTCAGTTTGGATACATGGGCGGGAGTGGGGAGGCGGGTATTTTTATCACAATAAGATATACATAAAATGTTTCATTTTAATGATTTTAAGCACATAGTTCAATAATTGAGTACATTCTCATTTTGTATAAACATCATCACAATCCAACTCCAGAACTTTTTCATTATCCCAAACAGAAGCTCTGTATCAACTAAACCAAAAAAATCTCCCATCCCCTGATAATCTCTATTCCACTTTCCGTCTCTATAAATGTGAGTGTTCTAGTTACCTCATATTAAGTGGAATCATAGAATATTTGTCCTTTTATGTCTGGCTTATTTCAATCAGCACAATGTTTTCAAGATCCATCCATATTACAGTATTTATCAGAATTTCATTTCTTATTATGGCTGAATAACATTCCATTGTACGAACATACCACGTTTTATTTATCTGTTCATTTGTTGATAAATACTTGAGTTGTTTCCACCATTTGGCTATTGTGAATAATATTACTATGAACACAGGTACACATTTTCTTTGAGTCTCTGCTCTCAATTCTTTTGGTATATACCTAGAAATGGAATTGCTGTGTTACATGGCAATTCTTTGTTTAACCTCTTGAGGAACTGCCATACTGTTTTCCATAGCAATTGTATCATATTACATTTCCACCATTAATACACAAGGGTTCCCATCATCATCAACACTTGTTATATCCCATTTTCTGATGATTGCCATCATGATGGGTGTGAAATGGTTGGGCACATTTTTAATTATTGTGAGTTTATTTGCATCTTTTTTAAAAATGGTAAATAGAATGTAATTTTATACTGTGAAATATCAGCTCTGGTACTAACAAGATGGCACACTCATAACAAGATCATTTGAGGTTTATCGAAAGGGTCTGTTTACAAAGGCCAGGGCCAGAAGGAAGGGAACCACGGGAATAAGACGATAACCTGGTATTAATAGCCAGAACTATTACCACACCTAGGCCAAGGGGATGAGTGGAAAAAGCAGTTATCTGCACCTGGAAGATGAGAGATGTGTTAAGAAGCCACCTTGATATGAGGAATGACATTCAATTAAGAGACACAGCCAGACTGGAAGTGACCTCACAGGCAGGAAGCCAGGGGCTTTAAAAAATGACATCATATTCCTGTTCCCTCCAATGTCTTGTCAGCGTCTCCACTGGTCAACCCTAAGTGAAAGCCAGAGGACAAGGAAGCCCTTGATATTGTTCCAATAGGTCAGTTATCCAGGGCAGAGAGCATGTGCTAAGTGGAAAACAGATTTAGAGAACAGGTGAAAAATATGCATTAGTATAGTTATTTTATCTCCTGAAAGTAGATTAAGGTCCCAATGTATATTTGAAAAGTAACCTGTAATCAGGTCACTGATATCTATGGAAATTAAAAGCAAATTGCCACATTTATTTTTTGCATCCCTGAGCACATGCAAACCTACTTTTTCACTTTAAAAAGACATAGGAAATGTGGTGCTTGGTTGGACCAATTCTCCACTGTTCTCAGCAAGCTGTTTCTGAGAGGACATTGAGAGACATTTAGACATTTTGTCAGATAGCATAGTTGCTTTCTATTAAATTATCTCCAAATTTTAGGGCTATGCTCCCCAATCATCCAAAGCATGAATAGACTCTTCAGCTCTTATCTTTTCAAGAGCATGTAATCAATGTCTTTTCAGTGGTATGTAATCAAGCAATTTTTGTTAAATAAATTAACAGTAGATAGTTGAAAACTTCCTGACATGCTTTTCACTCTTTCTTCCAATGGATCATCTATGATACCCTAGAATTCCCAATGTGGCCATGTAGAAAGAGATACCCAAGGAACCACAGAAATATATTACTATGAAAATTTCCAAAGAAGGGGGTAGCATTTTGCAGTACTCTTAGATTTTTCCATTCTCCTAAAAAGCAGTAACATTATCCTCAAAATCTTATTGTCTGGTTAACTGATGTAGGTGTCAATATGACCTCTAAGAACCCGACTTAGCACCCTTAGACACCTTACGTTCATAACTAAAAGAGGAGTAAGAAGTTATTTTTTTTCTTCTCATTATTTACCCCAAATTTATTATAGTGATATTCTGGAAACTCTGATTTTGAGAGTATGCAATTTGTTCAATTCTCTCAATCCTGAATATAATGTATAATGTCTCATAAAAGGTCATCGGTATTTCAAAATCTGCACCTATTTCATGAACAATTTGGAACTATGTGATAAAAAGACATCATGAGTTGGTAGAGAAACTGCACAAATGTACAAAACTGACTCAATAGCTCATCTAAAATAAGGGAAGAAATTGCAAATAGTCAACTGTATTGGGCTAAGAAACTGAATGAGGATCTTCTCCAAAGCCTCCTGTTCGAAGGATCTACTCAGAACTACTTGCATGTATAGGGTTCCAAGTACATTTGCACAGCACTGCTTTGGATGTAGTAGGAAAAAATAAGAAGCATGCCCTGTCATCAAGGAGCTAGCATCCAGGGGGAGAGACAAAACACACTGATATAGAGCACTAACATAAACAAGCTGTCTGATGGTATGGAAAGATGAGTGCTATAAACAACAAATGCCACAGCCACTCAGGGAAGAGAGAACCCTGAGGTGGAAGGGATGGCAGCCAGGTGTCCAAACAGGGGCAGAGCTGAGGTGAAGCCATAGAGTTGAGAATGAGTATGGCACTTTTGGAAGCTGAGAAGTAAACCAATTTCATGGGCGCAAGAGATGTTAGAGAGTGGCAGAAAAATGTCTACAGACAGTGGAGCACGGCAGGAAGTTTTTGAACAGAAGAATAAGCAAACCACAGACTGAAAGGAAATATTTGCAACACATATATCAGACAAAGACTTATATCTCACATATGTAATGAACTCCGACTACTCAATAACAAAAAGACAAACAATTCAACTTATTTTGAAGGGAAAAAGACTTGAACAGGCTCACCCCACCTTTATGACCTCATTTAACCTTTATCATCTCCTCACAGGCCCTGTCTCCAAGTATAGTCACATTGGGAATTAGGACTTAAACATATGAATTTGGGCAGCGGACACAACCATTTGATCCATTACAAAGGGTAAACAGTGAACTATTTGGGGGATATGTCCCATCTCAAATGAACACATGGTCCTGGATATCAGGGAGCGACCCAAAACTGAACATCTAATTCTGTTGAGAGAAAAACCATGACAGCAGCACTTGAGTCGACAGGCTCAGTCTGAGAGATGGCTCTGTTTGTTTCAAAGGCTTGGAATGCTCATCTCTGCATTAACCAGCCTGCTATACGCTACCACAGCAGAGCTCGGCTGCCTGGAGCAGATGCATTGTTTACAAACAAAATACATCGGCTGACATATAGCAGCTGTGATTAAGTTAATGACTAAGTGCTGTTCTAAGATGGCAAATATCTGAAACCCACATATCTTGCATGCTATTATTTGGTTCCGTAAATGTTTAGACAGCTGGTAGAAGTTTGCCCTGACACAGGCATTAACATGCATACTCGTAAAGTGCATCATGCATTTCCAGCAACTAAGATTCTTTCTTCTCTTTCATGTAGGAGAGACTCAGATCTGCTGTTCTGAGGAAAAGCCATCATAGCTCAACCCTCTGTGCTTCATGAGCCATAGTTTACATTCCATATAATGAAAAGATTATAACAACTTCCACTTTATCATGGCCTCCTCAGAAAGAACATGGGCACATTTTAGCTTTAATAATCTTCTAGGCCAGTGGTATTCAAACTCCCTTAAGTAGCAGAACCCTGTTTTCAAGTGAAATATTCCACAAAGCCCCAGTAATTAAAAGACATAAAAGTAGTGCTGCTTGGCTAAGACATGGATGCAGGCAATTCTCTCAACCCCGCAGGAGGCCCGAAGTGCCATCGCAATGCCCTAGATCACAAAAGACCCTGGTTTGCAAAGTATGTTTCTAGTCTGTTTTTGAGATTTCTTGAGCCCCTTTCACTCCTTATGCATTTGGGGAAATAGAATCAGGTCTTTCCTGTCAATCTTCAGAATCAGGACCATCGTAGGGAAGACAAGGCAAAGAGAATTAAGATGGAAAATTTCCCGTTACATCTTTGCTGAAATAAGTTGTGAGCTCTGTGCACTAAAATAGTTGAAGGGAAAAGTAGAACCCATTTCTGCCAGGAAGAAGATGAACATTTAGAAAAATAGAATAAAATAGGTAAGGATGGATAACTGGCTTAGATGGGGTAAGTGTGAGGCCAGGTTTGAATCCAGGGGGTACCCTGGTTGAAAAGCGGTAGGAGTAAGAGGCCTGGGACCTAATTCACTGGCCATGTGCCCATCCCCACCCAGTAAGAGTGGGAGTCTCTAAGCACCTCTACAGAAAGCTAAGGTTCCACAGAACATATTTTGAAACCCATCCTGCAATGCTAATGCCCATAATAACAATGGGTGCAACAAATGACTAGTAAGAAATAATGCTGCTAAGCAGGGCTAGCCAATAGAGACCATGGCTTAAGTCACATGGCCTTCAGCATTCTTCACACCTTCCTTCTGTCCCCCTGCCGTTCCCCAAACATAAGATAATCTCTCTTGCTGGAGAGAAAAGCTGCCAGATGAACTTATTCACACTAAAGCATGGGGAAATCATGGCTCACCCCTTCATGACAATTCTAGAGAGACCAGAAGAAAGAGAACAAATCTGAAAACAACCAAATGAAGCACCTCAATAGATACTGAAAACACTATGAGGTGGGGAAAGTCACAACTCCCCTCAAATCACAACCTAGAGAAGAAACCTCCTTCACTTATCAGATAAAGTAGAGTTTGAGCAACTGGTATGAAACAACCTTGGAGAGACTCCTTTCAAATAGATCTCCATGCACTTATACTAGTTTAATCAATAACAGTTCAATAAACATTTATTGAGTACCTAGTATATGCAAAGCACTTCTACCAACATTGGGGAGAGAGAATTTAAGGACACTTGTCCTTCCTTAAATGAATTCATAAATCCAATAAAAGAAATAAACCAAAAATTGAAGGGAAAAGAATGTGAAGATACATTTTAAAAAGGAGACACTAACTCAGTTAGGGAGGGAGAAGGGTGAGACATGGCTTCAAAAGGGGTAATGTTTAAAGAAAGTTTTGAATGATAAATGAAAGTTTGCCCATTGACTATAAAAGAAATTTTATACTAGGACCAAAGACATGTGCAACTGGGAAACTTTTGAAAGCATAAGTGACATGCTATAATTTATTTAGACATATTATCCCAGTGGAATGTGACACATGTATTCGGGGCTGTAGAAGCAAACAAGTGCAAGGAGGCTGGTAGAAAGCTAATGTAATAGTACAGGTAACTTATGATAGAAGTTTGAACAAAGGCAGTAGCAGAAAAGTTAGCTTTCAGATATATTTAAGACATAAAATGGGAAGAAAAAAAAAGATGACCAAGAAGGTATGAGTGGAATAGAAATTGAAAATACCCCATGGGCATCTCCTCCATCTTTCAATCACACCCAATTGCTTTTTCCTCTTTGCCACTGTCTTCATTTGTACATGACCACTCATCCAGTCCCCAGCCAGAAACTTGGAAAACATTCTTAATTCTTCTCTTTTCTTTATCCTGACATCTAATCTATCAGCTAACCCTATGAAGTCAACCTCTGATTATTAAACATGTTTACTTCTTTCGACCCACTTGACTATGCTGAATTTTACTGGAGTCCTGTGCTCAAGTAAATCACTGATGAGTAAGAAATCCCATTATCATCTTATGTTCCTGAAAACAGCTTATTGCAAAGAACCCCCTTCCTCATATGACATAGATAAGACTCATGGATGTCCCCTTGTGTATCTATGACAAGGCCAGACACAGACCCTCCAAATTCCCACTTTGCCTCATAAATGATTAAATGAATTATTTGTCCCCACTGATCATTCAGAATAAAATGTCCATTAATCTGACTTGATCAACCTCAATTAAGCTTCTCTCCTTCCTCCAGGTCCCTGAACTTAGACTTGCCCTCAGCCTGAATCAGCATACAGCCCCTCCTAAAAGCCCCCTCCCCAAAATAGGCTGACCTGAGGGTAAAACATTCTCTGATATGCTGTCCTTTCATGCCATTCTCATTTATTCCACTTGTCCACACTCAGTTCTTTCCAGCCTTGTTCGCTCCTCTCTCTATTAAAAAAAAAAAAAAGCCTTTATCTGCCTGACCTTAGAAATGTTTACAGGTCTTATGGCCAGAAAGTTCACCCTATTTTAATAGTTCCTCTTTCCGCCAGTTGCAATAATCCTTTCCAATAAAATCTCTCCTTCCCTAGTTTGAATTTGTTTTATTTAGCACAGTGCATCATCCTTGCCCAAATCATTCTCTCTCTCCTGGCATACCACAATGGACTCCAGACTCTGAACTCTGGCCCCTTCTCTTCTGGCCAGATTCCAATTCATTTTCCACACTGTGCTCACAAGACTGCACCCAACATGACCCCTGCCTATCTCTCCGTCTCTCAGTGCTCTTCCTCTTGCTAAAGAAGCCATCAAGGGCTTCTTTCAACTATGTAAACACAACAAACTCTCTTGTCTTTTGACTTTAAAACATGCTGATTTCCATGCCTGGCTACTCAGTACATAGAGCTCAATCAATATTTGTTAAGATAGAGAGAGAAGAATGGGAGAATGGCTATAGAATAAGGAAAAGCCATTCAGAGGGGAAAGAATGATTTCCATAGGATGAAATGGCCGTGGAGATAGGAGGAAAACTCGGAAGCAAAGGTGTATGAGAGTTTCAAGGAGGAAGAGTCATTCAACATCATCCAATGATGAGAGGCCAAGTAGGATGAGAATTGGAAGGAGATAAATTTGAATGGACAAAGAAATTATTGATCAACTAGGTGAAAGCTGTTTCAGTGGAGTGGTATGTGATAGAAGATTGCATGTATCTCAAGTAGGCATTCAATACACTGTGACATATCAAAAACTTCGAATGATTTTGTACTTCGTTCTCAAGTCAGAGAATGTCTGACTCTCACGAAGAGTCTCGCCTCTTCCTCTGCGGACATAGTCTGACTGCAAGTGGCTGAATCAAATGATGCCGTTCAGCTGCCAGGATGCCAATATCCTCACACAGTGTGTTCTGTCCTTATAGAGCTGGTGATGAGGCTGTGAAGGATTGGCCCCCACCACCTTATTCCTGTCCCATCATGTCCTTGCCAGATTGAGAGGATGCCCATTTCTCTTTGTGTCTCACATTCTTTTGTAGTCATTATACCAACCTGTCTACCTTCTGAAGAAACAAAAACATCTCGACCATTAAGGGCCAGACATTGTGTGCTTATTAGATACAAAGATGTCTCAAAGATAAATTACACACATTAGATTTTTTTTTCTATGTCTAGTTTACTGAGTCTAGGTGAGCAATAGTGACAACACAATAGACCGGTTTTTTCAATGAATCACTGACTTGCTGAACATCTGCTTACTTTTAGTCGTAATTCATCATTTGATTCCGTAGTGTAGTCTATAATCCTTCTTCATGTTTTCATTGGAACTTGTTGACATGTTTCAACTAGAGAGTTCCAAGGGTTGTTTATTTTCCCCCATGAAATAAAAAGCTATTCT